>NC_142602.1:46417683-46755617 GCF_041222555.1 Hakea prostrata | reverse complement strand
ACAATCACTTGTATAACATTGGTAAGTAAATTATACATGAATCAATTCAATATGAATAAGTACGTTACCGTAATCAAAGTTATGCAACAAGTAGTATATCATTGTAAGAATCTAATTTAGTAAACATATTAATGATATTCAACATAGAAACTAGATTCATGCTATCTATGTAATTAAGGAAATAACCATCCTTACCTTTTATAACTCGCAAAGAATCCTAAGAAACTAAGTAAGATCTTGGCAAACTTGAGAAGAAGGTCTCAAACAAGTATATACAACATATTAGGAAAGATCCCTACCGTAAAGATATCAAAACATTCAAATGTGACCACTGGGAGTTGCCAGTACTCATTGGTCGCAGTGGATTGGTCGAGGTGGTCCAACACCAATCACCACTACCCAGATAAGAGGCTTATAAAATCAGAGTTTTGAGATATGAAATCCGAATTTGGTGGTTCAAAAGGGTACTAATCAAGGGGTAGACTACATCAGTAGTATTCTAGCATATAGGGGGACCTCAAAACACTAATCAAATCAAGGTATCAAGATCCAAATTAGGAAACAAAAAGTTACCATAAATAAATCAAACATGGATCTTGATGAATGCGAAATAGAAAACAAGGACAAAAAGAGAGGAGAATGGAACAATGATTCAAAAATAAAAAAAAAAAAAAAGGGCTGCAAAAATAAAAATAGGATAAGAAACATAAACAAAAATATAAAAAAACAACTACAACCTACAATATAATCAACCATCAAGAACAAAACAAAACAAATGGAAAAAAAAAGAACAACAACGATAATTATAGATAATAGGAAACAAAACAAAAAAACACAACCATAAACCAAGCAAAAAAACAAAAAGGAAGATCCAAAATTCCGATTAGGAAATTAACGAATGAGATTAAATCATGGTTTGATCATGAATCCTTCAAAGCTTCAACTGATCATGGTTAAGATCATTGTTCTAGCCTTAACTCCTAAGGATGATCATGAGAACATGTTCGAAGATGTTTGCAACGTAGGATGCAGCATCTCTTCACGCTCTCAACTCAAAAAGGAAAGAAAAACTAAGATGGAGGAGAAGAAAGAGAGTAGACATACCTTTTGATGCAAAAAGAAGAGTTCCACGAAGATCCGCCAAGAAAACTCCAAGGATGCAAGAGAGATGACTTGCGAGAGGTCTTTGGTTCTGTTCCGGAGGGTTTGGAGGCAGCAAATACGTAAGTGGACTCGAGGTTAGACTTAAATAGAGCAAGAATCAACCTAATTGCCAAAGACAGCACCCATTGGTCGAGTGGATTGGTCGATCGGCCGTCGACCAATCAATCGACCAATGCTGATAACAAGGCCAAAACAGGGAATGAAGGCCCGGATCAAATCCAAACCTAAAGGGGTTTTGCACACAAGTCAAGTGACTTACCTAGTAGGTATAAATGCCTTCAAACCAAGATAGAGAGCACTCCAAGTCCATCAACTAATTAGATCTTCATCGGGATTCTGTTTCCATAAATAGAACCTCATCATCAACCTTCATGGATTCAAAGCCGGACACCAAGTCCTCTCGGGATGGCCCAAAGCTGACTTCTTACTTTACTTCGGGTCATCGGACCTACAAAATTTTCGGGGGTTGGCTCTTTATTCCAAAAAATTTTCCCCCAAATTAACGTCAAAGGGGTGGGGATCTTCTCCTTATTTCTTCTTCTCCCCAAGTTTTTTGGGGGTTGGTTTTTCATTCTCACAAAGGAGCCCATTCCGCCCTCCCTTCCTATCCGGATTTCGGCCGGTTCTTCATCATAGGTCAAACCCGCACTAAGTCCTTCGGTGCTTGCTGCAAAATGTGTTCCGGATTCTCTATGTATTTTCGACATCGAAATATGAAACACATTGTGCACACCAGCAAGAGACGGAGGTAATGCTAATCGATACGCAACGGGTCCAACCTTTTCCAAAATCTCGAAAGGTCCAATGTAACGAGGGCTAAGCTTTCCCTTAACATTGAATCTCATCACACCCTTCATTGGTGAGACCTTCAGAAAGACTTTCTCTCCAACTTGAAATTCCAAATCGTCCTTCTCTTACAGCATAAGATTTCGCTCGGCCCAGGGACTTAATCCTTTCTCTTATCATATCAACCATAGCACTTGTAGCTTCAATCATCTCGGGACCTAAGACTTTTCTTTCACCGTCTCGGGCCAAGTACAAAGGTGTCCTACAAGTACTACCATACAAAGCCTTGAATGGAGCCATGCCTATTGTGGCTTGATAACCTGTTGTTATAGGCAAACTCAACCAAAGCTAGGTGTTCATCCCAATTACCACCCATATCCACCACACAAGATCTGAGCATGTCTTCCAATGTCCGAATTGTCCGCTCGGATTGTCCATCGAGCTGTGGATGATGAGCTGTACTCAAGTTCAATTGGGTTCCCAAGGCCTTACCAAACTATTCCAAAACCTTGAGGTGAACCTAGGATCACGATCCGAGACAATACTCAAAGGCACACCATGCGGACGAACCACATTATCCACATAAAGCCTGGCTAGCTTATCCAGTATGAGTGATCTTCATAGGAATGAAATGGGCTGATTTGGTCAACCTATCAACAATCACCCACACGGTGTCATTGCCTTTACTTGTCCGAGGCAAGCTAGTCACAAAGTCCATGGAGATATCTTCCCACTTCCAACTAGGAATAGGAAGGGGTTGAAGTAATCCAGATGGAGGTTGTCGAACGGCTTTCACACGTTGGCAAGTCTCACACTTGGCAACAAAATCATCAACATCCGCCTTCAGACCAATCCACCAAAAATGTTCCTTCAAGTCCTTGTACATCTTGGTGCTTCCCGGGTGTACCGGAAGGATGACTGGTGTGCTTCCCTTCAATATTTCTTTCTTAACTTCATCGTTTGCGAGGCACACACAGTCTTCCTCTAAACAACAAAGCACCATCCATGGATATACCAAAGTCGGGGTCCGACTCGGGATTCGAAGAAATCTTCTCAACTTTGGTCAAAAACTCTTGATCGGACTCTGTGAGCAACAATCTTATCTCTAAGACCAGGATCTTGCCGTCATGGCGAAAAGAATAAAATCGAGAATTCTCGGGGACGATTTCCAAATCAAAACTCTCAATAGAAGACCACAATGGTAAACTCAAAGCATTCAAATCCAAAGTCTTCTTCCGGTTCTTCCTACTAAGAGCATCGGCAACAACATTTGCTTTCCCGGGATGATCTTGAATATCACAATCATAATCGGAGACTAGTTCCAACCATCTCCTTTGTCTCATGTTCAACTCCTTTTGGGTAAAGAAATATTTCAAACTCTTATGATCCGTGAAAATGGCAATCTTCTCACCGTAAAGATAATGTCTCCAAATCTTCAAAGCAAAGACAACGGCGGCAAGTTCTAGATCGTGAGTGGGGTAATTCCGCTCATAATCCTTCCAATTGCCGAGAAGCATAGGCTACGACCTTGCCATGTTGCATCGGTACACAACCCAAACCAATCTTTGACGCATCGGTATAAACTGTCATACCACCGGAACTATCGGGTATAGTCAAAACCGGGGCACTTGTCAATCTATCTTTCAACTCTTGGAAATTCTTCTCACAGGCGTCGGACCAAACAAACTTCTCTTCTTTCTGGTCAACTTAGTCATAGGAGCAGCCAACCGAGAAAAGTTCTCAATAAACCTTCGGTAGTAACCCGCCAATCCAAGAAAACTTCTTATTTCCGTTCTTGACTTCGGTCTCTCCCAATCAGCCACAGCTTGGACCTTTTCGGGATCGACACGAATACCTTCGGCTGAAACTACATGACCAAGGAAAACCACTCTCTTAAGCCGAGAAATCACACTTGCTAAACTTAGCAAACAACTTCTTTTCCCGCAACCTTTGCAAAGTGAAACTTAGATGACTCGCATGCTCTTCTTCGCTCTTCGAATAGATCAAGATGTCATCAATGAAAACAATCACAAACTTATCAAGCACATCATGAAATACTCGGTTCATGAGGTCCATGAACACCGCAGGAGCATTGGTCAATCCGAACGGCATGACTCTAAACTCATAGTGACCATACCGCGTTCGGAAAGCTGTCTTGAAGATATCACTAGACTTCACTTTCAATTGGTGATATCCGGACCTTAAGTCAATCTTCGAGAACACAACCGCACCCTTCAAGCGATCGAAGAGATCATCGATTACGGGCAGCGGATATCTATTCTTGATAGTCAACTTATTCAACTCACGGTAGTCGATGCACAAGCGCATACTACCGTCTTTCTTCTTGACGAACAAGACCGGAGCTCCCCAAGGTGACACACTAGGCTGTCCGAAACCTCTATCAATGAGCTCATTCAACTGATTTTGCAATTCTTTCAACTCGGTAGGAGCCATCCTATACGGAGCTTTAGATACGGGAGCGGCACCGGGGACGAGATCAATAGAGAATTCGACATCTCTGTCCGGAGGCACTCTCGATAGATCATCGGGGGAAGACATCAACAAAGTCGCAGAACAACTCGACTTCGTCGACTCTTTTCTCCACTATACCCTTGCCTTCGGATGAAGCATCATCCACTAGGGCATAGACTTGCATCGGTCACGAGACAGCACCTTCTTACAAACCCTTCTCTTTTCACCTTGAAATTCAAAGACCGGACTTCCACAAATATGGGCCTGAATCTTCTTTGAGGAACAAAGGAACACGGCTTTGTGGGCTGTCAACCAATCAATTCCCAAAATAACATCGAAATCCTTCATGTCAAGAATCACAAAATTGGCTTCCAAGTTCTTCTCACCAATCAACACGGGACATTTAGATAACCCCTTATCTAGTTTCACAACGAGGACCCAGTAGGTGTACTAATCAATAAACAACTAGACAACTTCTCGGGGATTAGGTTAGTCTTCTTGATGAATGCGAGATGACATGAACGAATGAGATGCACCCGTATCAAATAAGACAAATGCGAAATAGAAGCGACTAACAATGTACACTATAATCACATCATGGCTTGGATCCTGCTCGATCTTGGAAATCCTGAAAACTCTACCGAGAGGGAGGAGCGGGAGCACTCTTCACCACTGGGGCGGCTCTTTGGGCGGGCCGCTTCGGACAGAGCACGAGCAAAATGACCAGCTTGCTTGCGGTAGAAGCAAACGGGATTGCTTGGATCCAACGAGGGTGGCTGCAACGAGAGGACTTCCGAACAAAAGGCCTTGCACTTGCACTTGCACTTGCACTTGCATTTGCTGGTGGTCGGTTTCCGCCATACTTGTTTAAAGCGGCCGGGCTGCTGAAAACCCGTGTTCGACCTACACTCTTAGCCCGAAGGTAGGAGTGGGGTAGGGTGTAGGTCTCACATAACGACGGTCATTGCGATCCACCAAACCAGAATTCCTTGACTGCCAAGGCTTTTGCACACGAGCACTTTCCTTCTCTGTTTCTTCCAACTTCTTCGAGTTCCGCACCACTTGAGCATAGCTCACTATAGGCTGGGCTGTGAGATAAGCTTTAATGGCGGGCGCGATCCTTTGAAGAACTTCTTTGCTTTGGCGAGGTCTTCCTTCAAAGAGTCTGGAGCAAAGAAATGAAGCTCCTCGAACTTCTGTTGGTACTCCAACACAGACAAAGTTCCTTGAGTCGGAATCATAAACTCAGCTTCCTTTGCATCCTTCACCGCCTCGGGAAAGTAATTCATACAAAAAGCCTCTTTGAATAACTCCCAAGTTACAACTCCTGCATGCAAACCTTCCAAAACCGGACGAGTGGAGATCCACCATGCATCGGCTTCTTGTTGCAACTTCTGCTCAAGAACAAAATCTTACGAGCTTCCGAACATTGCAGATGTCGGAAAGCCTTCTCCAACTCACGAAGCCACTTGTTAGGAAACAAGGGGTCCTTGGTAACTCCGGTAAAAGTGGGTACTTGCATCTTGAGAAAACTCTCCATCAGGCGAGTATGAGGAGTTCAGCTAAACCTCCCGCATTCGGGACTGCGGCATGAGGATTCACATTAGCACCAGCCCGGGTCTCATTATGCGAGTCATGAAACCCACCAACATCTGGTTGAACTGAGCTGCTTGCTGCTGCATCATATTGCCCATAATATTGGCAATATCTCTGAAACTTCCAACATTCGGGGCACCGGGGATCTCATGAGTACCCGATCAGCATTTGGTATCTCACCACCTCCATGAGGTACTTCACCACCTCCCCGAGGTACTTCACCACCTCCATGACCACTGGATTCACCACGCCCACTTCTCGGGAGTAACCATTCCGCAAAAACCGAGAACATCAAAATACCGAATTTCGAAGATTCAACATAAACCACAAGTCCAAATGATTTGAAAACTTAAATCATGCTCAAATATATCCATATAGTCATCAAACAATATTCCATAAGGCAAAAATCACATTTTCCAAAATTCAACAGCAAATGAGGTCACCATGACCATTGGTCGAGTGGTTGGTCGAGTGACCCAGTCGACCAATCAGTCGACCAATGAAGACAGAATGCGAAAATTCGCATTATAAGCCTCATTTCCACATTCCAACCTCATTCTAACTTCTTCCAAAGGTGAGAGAGCTCTAGGGAAAATATCCAAGAGTTCCCACAAGTGTTCTTGAGGTGATTTAGTGCTTCAACAACAACACCACAACACACCATCTTCACAAACAAGGTAAACCTCTCAATCTTCCTTCCATTTTTATCTTCTCATGCTTGCATTTCAATAAAACCATGCTTTACTTGTATCCAATGCTAGAAATCATGCTTAGGAATGCTTAGAAACATATTCCCTAGGTTTTAAACACAATGACATGCATAGACAACAAGGTTTAACACATTTGGTGCTCATCTCGCAAAGTTTTATACCGAAATCGATATCTTTAGAAAAATTTCGTTTTCTCTCAAACCGCTTGAAATTTTCGCACGAGATCAAATGCTACATGCTCAAGATGACATTGTAGATAGGTCCATACAATTTGATTTAACCAATTTCAACTTTTCAAAAATCCAATTTTGACCTAAATTGCAAAATCCCCAAATTTCTTCTTGCTGAATTTTTCGCTTTAATCCAAGTTTTCGATCGATTTTCATCAAACAAACTTCATAGACATGAAATTCCAAGTATTGTGCACATGCTAGTATGTTCAAATCAAATTTCCCCCAAATTTGAAATTTTCCGAAAAATTACGAAAATACCCTTTTGGCTCAAATCTTGAAATAGCACTAATTGGAAATGTCTCTTGTCTCTTCCACAGATACATCATGCGAGAGGGGAGGACGAGGAGGAGGTAGAGGTCGAGGTCGCATCGTAGGTGCTCTCAGGGGGCGAGGTCGGGTTCCTTTCGAGCCCAGAGAGGAGGTTAGGAGACCGGACCTATTTGACACACCTCGGGCCGAGTTTCTGTACGAGGCCTACTTCAGCTATTGTAACATCGAGATGGGGCGTCTACTTCACTTACGCCCAGCTCGGAGCCTTCAGGATCCGGCAGAGGTTCGACACTTTACGGTGGACTCACCTCTTCACCGAGGATTTGCCGGTATACCCGGAGCTAGTGAGGTTGTTCTTCAGCAACCTTACTTACACGAGGAGGCTCGGGGCCGGGGACATCCACTCGGACTTGTCCTTAGGGAGCAGGGTCCTTCAGACTCGGATTCGCTTCTCTACCCGGACAACGGCCGAGATCTTGCAGGTTCCTTACTATCCACAGCGGTGTGTGTGGATACCGCAGGAGCAGATCCGGACAGCCATTTGATGCCGTACGAGCTCCGCGAGATATGCTCTACGCTATGGGATAGCCGTCGATGCTACACACCATGGACTAGCGGACGGATGACGGGCTCTGCACGTATTATCGGTCGCATAGTCGGCCGAAACATCATGCCGAAAGCCGGACATCACCATCGGGTCACGGTGATGGAGGCCTTGGTCATCTACCGCATCTACATGGGCTTCGAGATCGATCTCTCCTACATCATTCAGCAGGTCATGCTTGGACTTAGTTCTGCGGCCTAGCATGCGGAACCTTTGCTATGGGAGGCTTCGACTTTGATCTTCGGGCATTTCGGGGTGAGTTTCGAGGATACTCCGATGGACACTAGATCACGGGGATACCCCATTGGGACTCGGACCATCCGACGGATGAGACTACATCGGTTAGAGAGATCTCCTGGTCCGGAGGGTGAGGATGATGATGAATCGAGGGATGAGGATCGGGGATCGGAGGATGGAGGAGAGGATATCGGTCCCGATAGTGATGTTCGGGCCGGAGATGATCTGAGATATGCGCGAGGCTGAGCACATGCATCACGAGTTTCCTTCATCACACTTCGAGGCGGCGGCCCTTCACATGCGGTTCCGGAGACTTCAGATCTTGGTGCACGGATGAGGTCGATGACTTCCATGCTAGAGAGGATGGAGGTCGGACGGGGAGCAGATGTACGAGAGGATGGAGTCACGACGGATAGGATAGAGCATCGGGTGACTCAGCTAGCGAGAGGAGTTCGGAGCATATAGAGATCGAGTAGATCACCTAGATAGACCGTACCTTAGGATTTTCCATTTTTTTTTTTTTTTTTTTTTTTTTTTTTTTTTTTTTTTTTTTTTTTTTTTTTTTTTTTTTTTTTTTTTTTTTTTTTTTTTTTTTTTCTTTTTTTTTTTCCTTTTTTTTTTTTTTTTTTTTAATTTTTTTTTTTTTTTTTTTTTTTTTTTTTTTCCTCCCCCCCCCATTTTTAATTTCTTTTTTTTTTTTTTCTTTTTTTCCCCTCACTGTAGAAGTTTCTTTCCCCCACTCTCGCCTTTTTTCTTTTTTTTTTTTTTTTGTTTCCGCCCCCCCCCCCCCCCCCCCCCCCCCCCCCCCCCCCCCCCCCCGGCCGGTACCCTATCCGGCATACCCGAGAGTGTGATCCACAGCCCGAAGATCAGGTATCGAGTGATCAACCTCCCACATAAACAATAACATAATCATGAACAATCATAACATGAGTGCGGAAGATAAATCATAGATCCAATAATGAAAGAATGAATCATAAACGAATCGGAATAATAGACATAATCAGAGTATCAAACAGATAAGTAAAGTGAAGCAAAAATCCCACTTTACATCCAGCGGAAAAGTAGCTCTAAAGAATAAACTAGATAAAAGCTAATCCCAGTAGCAAGTACATTGGGTAACTAAATTGTTCTCCACTTTGTAGACGACATCCTTGTAGGTGTAGATCTCATATATAGCACAAGGACGCTTCCACTCAATGGTCGGGCTAAGCATCGTACGGAGCATAACCACCCGTGGGATCTTCAGAGTAATTGTGGTAACCGCAATCACCTTCCTGGAGATATGTCTCTTCGCCTTGCGCTTCCTCATAGGAACCGTCATAATACTCAGTACCTGCAGGATAGTCTAACAACATTGTACAATAAAGGAATGAGTTTCAAAGAAACTCAGTAAGGCAGTTAAAATCCATAATAACATAAATGGCAGGATTCCAGAACAATCATAAATGTAATATGATATGAGACAATCAATGAATGAATGAATCTAACTCTATGTATGCTGGTCTCTATTGGCAGACATGCTTTAAGTCATAGCACCGTACTTCTTTAGGAAAGTCCACTCACATCCTCAACCATTTAAGATATCTTGGATTCTCTCACGGATCATTTCACCGGTCTTGAGCAGCCGTTTGGTAATGGGTCCTTCATCCCTCGGGACAAACCTTGGCGGGGGTTAAGTCAACACACTCTCTCACAACCATTTGGTATAAGTCTTGGCGCATGTCGGGGTAAAACCTAGCCAAATGCAAGTCTTCTACTTGGTTACATCAAGTCGGATCCGAGATACTTCCATTCCTCGTCCCCGACGATCCTTTCCGGTATCCTTCACACTAGAGTCGGCGTATCCTATGGCACCGACCAACTCGGACTACGGACTCATCAACCCTATTGATCATCCACATATGGTAAACGGGAAGCTCTCACGTCCTCTCACGGGTTGGTTACCGGTCTTAAGCGCCCGTGAGCCCAAGTCTAACCATATGCAACCCTACCAATAAATGGCCCCCACAATGTGATTCCTGTCCTCTCACGGGTTGGTTACCGGTCTTGAGCGCCCATGAATCCCCATTGCTACCACGGGTCGTTCGGTCTCAATACCCCTCCGATTAGGGTCCGACATAACAGGACATCCTAGCCAAACACTACTAGACAAATCCTAGATATGTCATCCAACAGTTTAGGAAGGTGTCCAGAGGGCATCTCCGGAAACATCCCATAATATTCCCGTAGTAGTCCAAGGACAGAAGTGTCAAAAGGACACCTCTCCTTTCCAAACCATACGTAAGCATACACATGCATCAATTCATATCATCACATATATGGTAACTACATATATGGAAAGAAATCAGTATTACAATCACTTGTATAACATTGGTAAGTAAATCATACATGAATCAATTCAATATGAATAAGTAATGCTACTGTAATCAAAGTTATGCAACAGTAGTATATCATTGTAAGAATCTAATTTAGGAAACATATTAATGATATTCAAATATAGAAACTAGATTCATGCTATCTATGTAATTAAGGAAATAACCATCCTTACCTTTTATAACTCGCAAAGAATCCTAAGAAATCAAGTAAGATCTTGGCAAACTTGAGAAGAAGGTCCTAAACAAGTATATACAACATATTAGGAAAGATCCCTAACAGAAAAGATATCAAAACATCCGAAACAGACCAATTGCGAGTTGCTGTACTCATTGGTCGAGTGGATTGGTCGAGTGGTCCAGTCGACCAATCAGTCGACCAATGCAGATGACGATAGCTTATAAAATCAGAGTTTTGAGATATGAAATCCGAATTTGGTGGTTCAAAAGGGTACTAATCAAGGGGTAGACTACATCAGTAGTATTCTAGCATATAGGGGACCTCAAAACACTAATCAAATCAAGGTATCAAGATCCAAATTAGGAAACAAAAAGTTACCATAAATAAATCAAACATGGATCTTGATGAATTTTGAAATAGAAAACAAGGACAAGAACTATAGGAGGATGGATCATTGCTTTCGGTAATGAAAACATGAAAACATGCATAGGTCTTCATGGAATAAGGCTTAGAAGCATAAATCTAAATAAGGAAATAAAACCTACCATATATGTAACTATCATGCATCATGAAGAACACATAGTAAGGTAGAAGAGAACAACTAGAATTCTATGGATTATGGATCATAGGAAGAAAACACAACCATTAACCACTAACATGATCAATGAAAGAAGATCCAAAGAGATCGAATTCAGATTAGGAAATTAACAGAGATTAAATCATGGTTTGATCATGAATCCTTCAAAAGCTTGCAATGATCATGGTTAAGATCATTGTTCTAGCCTTAACTCCTTAGGATGATCATGAGAACATGTTCAGAGATGTTTGCAACAGAGGATGCAGCATCTCTTCTACTGTCTCAACTCAAAAAGGAAAGAAAAACAAAGATGGAGGAGAAGAAGAGAGAGTAGACATACCTTTTGATGCAAAAAGAAGAGTTCCGACGAAGATCCGCCAAGAAAACTCCAAGGATGCAAGAGAGATGACTTGCAGAGGTCTTTGGTTCGTTCCGAGAGGGTTTGGAGGCAGCAAATACGAAGTGGACTCGAGGTTAGACTTAAATAGAGCAAGAATCAACCTAATTGCCAAAGACAACACCCATTGGTCGAGTGGATTGGTCGATCGGCCCATCGACCAATGCGGTCGACCAAGCGCAAGGCCAAAACAGGGAATTGAAGGCCCAGATCAAATCCAAACCTAAAGGGGTTTTGCACACAAGTCAAGTGACTTACCTAGTAGGTATAAATGCCTTCAAACCAAGATAGAGAGCACTCCAAGTCCATCAACTAATTAGATCTTCATCAGGATTCTGTTTCCATAAATAGAACCTCATCATCAACCTTCATGGATTCAAAGCCAAACACCAAGTCCTCTACTGGGATGGCCCAAAGCTGACTTCGTACTTTACTTCGGGTCATCGGACCTACAAATAACAAGGTTTCCGGGTCAAGGTTAGGGCTGGGTTTCACAGTTTAGGTTCCCACTCTCTCACATCACCGTTGGTATAAGTATTGCCGCATGTCACGGTAAAGCCTAGCCCAATGCATGTCATCTACTCAGTCATATCATGTCAGATCCAGATACTTCCATTCCTTGCCCCGGTCGATCCTTTCCGGTATCCTTCACACTAGAGTCATGGATATTACTCACCGGACTCATCAACCCCATTGGTCATCCACAAATAGTAGACGGGAAGCTCTCACGTCCTCTCATTGATATGACTCACCGGTCTCGAGTGCCCGTGAGCCCAAGTCTAGCTATTTGCAACCCTACCAATAATGGCCCCTTTCAAGTATCCGTAATATGATTTATGTCCTCTCACGGGTTGGTTACCGATCTTGAGTGCCCATCAAACCATACCACTACTGTGAAATCCAGCCCAAACCTAATCAGGACATTCTATTTGTGTTGGGTTAAAGAAAGGCGTGTTCAATGTTAGACCTTAATGTTAGACTGTGATTTCAGTGTTTTTATCTTTGAAAGCTTTAGGAGGTTATGTCTGACCTTTTCCTTAGAGTAGATCCAATGTCTCGAAGTGAAGGAAGAAGTCATTGTGGGCCCTCTTTATGGAAGACATGGAGTTTGACCCAAAACCCATGGACATTGACGATGATACCCCTTACTTGGGTATATTTTCGGTGTTTACTGAGAATCTGTGCACCGAAGAGGGGTTAATTAGTTGGAATAACTAATGAACTCTTGTGCATGATCTAAAGACATTTCCTGAAACTAGACTTCTTGATGGACTTGTAGGAGAAAACCCCACTCAATTTGACCCCGTATAGCCATCTGAATCCTTGTCCGAAGTTGCTGAACTATTTCTGGATTTTCTGCTGAAACCTATTTTGGTCGATCCTCTTTGGTCGATGCCATCAACCAAAGAGCATCGACCAAAGTTGCCCAGATTCGAGTAAAAGATGCTTTTGGAATATTCTCTCATATATATATATTAGCCTCGTGTGTTGAGCCCTATTACACTCATTTAGACCACTGAGAACGAGAGTGGAGCTTCCCAAGGCACTCTCTTGGTATTTCTGAAGGATTCTTGCCCCCAATCATTGCAATCATTGTCCTCTTGACTCCATTATTATCTTCTAAGGTATGATTCTCTCTCTTGCTCTCTATCCTACCCACTTCGCTTCTTCTTTTTACTGATGAGACCATGGCCAAGGTGCTGCAGCCTTGCAAACACCTTACCATTAATGTCCCTTCCCATTTATACTTGCTTTTCCATCATTCTTGCTATGCCTCACTTGCATCTTGATCCTTGCATATGCATTACCAGGATTCCTTGCTTAGCAACTTGATTTCCTATACTAGACTGAGATGTGGAGTATGATTAGTCTAATTTCTGGCTTGCAAATGATTGTAATCTTGTTCCTAACCCATTCCCAAACTAATTCTTTAGCTTCCCTTCCAATTACATCAATTTCGCATGAATGCTAGGATTCTTGTCTATAGAACGTAGGACCTCAATTTGGGGGTTTTCATTTGGACCATTGGATTATGATAATACTTGCTAGGTAGTGTTCTTACATTGTTATTAATCATCCCTCCAAGTTCCGGATCGATCTGAGCCCCGGAAGACTGATTTCATACCAAATCACCAAAATCCAACTTGTTGTCCGAAACCACTTTTGGTCGATCATCTTTGGTCGATCCCATCAACCAAAGGGCATCGACCAAACATGTTGCTGACAGCAACCTTGCTCCGCTTTGACCCGTTCGACCTCTGATCTTCCCAATTTCTTCTCTAATCTCTTATTTATGTTTGTTTAGGGTCTTAACACTACTATTGGATCATTCCTCTGTGACTCTTGGATCGTCATCGACTCAACTTAAGGTAAGGATGGTTATCGCCATAAATACATAGGCTATATACTTATGTCTTAATGCTCATACTTAGTGAACATAGCCTCTTAATTGCTTTTGAATGTCATAGGACTGCTATACATGTTTTAGAACAGTAGTATTGTGATTTCATATACTCTTGTCATAATGATTTATTATTCTTGCTACTTGTATATATGATGGATCATTTTGATGTCATGATTTAACTTCTATCATTATGATGTATCAAATGTATGTGATATGATGGACTTGAGTATGTGATTGCTTAGGTATAACTTGGGATTGGGGAGTGTCCTATTGACGCTTCTGTCCTTGGGCATCAGAGGGAATAGTATGGGATGTTCTCCGAAGATGCCTGTCGACACTTTTTTGGGTTATTGGATGACATACATAGGATTATCTAGTTGTTTTGTTAGGACGTCCCTATCGTATCAGACCCGAATCGGAAGGGCATTGAGACCGAATGACCCGTGGTAGCAGTGGGGATTTGTGGGCACTCAAGACCGGTGAAATGATCCGTGAGAGGTCATTTATTGGTAGGGTTGCAAATGGATAGACTTGGGCTCACGGGCGCTTGAGGATCAGTGGGTCATATCCGTGAGGGGACGTGAGAGCTTCCCGTCTACTATTTGTGGATGACCAATAGGGTTGATGAGTCCGGTGGGTAATATCCGTGACTCTAGTGTGAAGGATACCGGAAAGGATCCCAGGATGGGAGGAATGGACGTATCTGGATCTGACATGATATGACTAAGTAGATGACTTGCATTGGGCTAGGCTTTACCTTGACATGCTCCAATACTTAGACCAAATGGTGATGTGAGAGAGCGGTGACCGAAACCCCTGCCATGGATTGTCCGAGAGGGATGCAGCACCCAATTTGTCACATCCACCCAGCCAGTACCCTATCTGGCATACCCGGGAATGTGATCCACAGTCCGATGATCAAGCATCGAGGGACCATGCCTCCCACATACACGATAACATAATCATGAACAATAATAATCAATGCAAAGGCAATAAATAACTGATATCATTAATAAGATAAGATCAATAATCAGAGTGCGGAAATAAATGATACCGAGTGTATATGTGTAATCATAAGGCTGAGAAAATGAGTGAAAGTCATTATCTTAATGGCAGCGGAAAAGTAGAAAATCAGGTTAAGTTACAATCCCATGTTTAAACAGTAACTCAAAGAAAGTTAATTACATATCCAAATGTTTAACAATAATCCAGGGAAATGGGGCACTAAGAAAAGGTTTCTTCTATCCTAATGATCGTCTCCTCATAGGTGTGGATGAAGAAAGCCCAGCACGGCCACTCCCTCACCAAAGTGGGGCTAACCCTGGTACGCAGAATAATCCTCTTCGGCACCATAACTTTGATCTTCACCGTAGCTATTACCTGGAGGGTAGTATGAGGGATCAAAGTCCATCTCGTAGAATGAGCCATCAGAGTCTTCAATACCTGCGGAAAAATCTAACAACATTTGCACAAAAAGAATGAGTTCAAAAGAACTCAGCAAGACAGTTATTTCATAATCCAAAATCATATAAATACAAATCATTACATAATGCAATGTGCTATGAGACATATGATGCAAATATGAGTCTAACACTATGAATGCTAGTCTCTATGGTAGACATGCTTTAAGCCATAGCACCATACTTGTTTAGGTAAGTCTCAATCACTCAATACCTGGGGGAATTGGGTCCTGCATCCCTCTCGGACAAATCCATGGTTGGGGTTTTGGTCACCGCTCTCTCACATTACCATTTGGTCTAAGTATTGGCGCATGTAAAGGTAAAGCCTAGCCCAATGCAAGTCATCTACTCAGTCGTATCAAGTCAGATCCGGATACGTCCATTTCTCCCATCCCGGGATCCTTTCCGGTATCCTTCACACTAGAGTCATGAATATTACCCACAGGACTCATCAACCCTATTGGTCATCCACAAATAGTAGACGGGAAGCTCTCACGTCCTCTCACGGATATGACCCACCGATCTTCGAGCGCCCGTAAGCCCAAGTCTAGCTATTTGCAATCCTACCAATAAATGGCCCCTTTCGGGTATCCGTAGCATGGTTTATGTCCTTCCCCGGGTTGGTTACCGGTCTAGAGTGCCCATCAAACCATACACTACCATGGGTCGTTCAATCTCAATACCCTTCCGATTCGGGTCTGACATGACAAGGACAATCCTAGCCACACAACTAGACAATCCTATGTATGTCATCCAATAACCCGGAAAAGTGTCGATAGGCACCTTCGGAGAACATCCCATACTATTCCCTCCGATGCCCAAGGACAGAAGTGTCAATAGGACACTCCCCAATCCCTAGTCATACCTAGGCAATCACATACTCAAGTCCATCATATCTCATACATTTGATACATCATCATGATAAAAGTTAAATCATAACATTTAAATGATCCATCATATATACAAGTAACAAGAATAATAAATCATTATGACAAGAGTATATGAAATCACAATAATACTGTCCTAAAACATGTATAGCAGTCCTATAATATTCAAAAGGAATTAAGAAACTATGTTCTCTAAGTATAAGCATTAAAACATGAGTTCATAGCCTATATGTTTATGGAGATAACCATCCTTTCCTTAGGTTGAGTTGATGACGAATCAAGAATTACCAAGGAATGATCCAAAGGTAGTGTTAAGACCTTAAACAAACATAAATATGAAGTTAGAGAAGAAATCAGGAAGATCGGATGTCTAACAGGTCAAAACTGGCTAACGTTGCTGTCAGCAACTAGTTTGGTCGATGGTCTTGGTCAATAGCATCGACCAAAGAGGATTGACCAAAATTATCTTCAAGGTTGCAAAATGGGTTTTGGGGATTTTGGTCTGAAATTGGTCTTTCGGGGTTCGGATCGATCCGGAACTTGGAGGGATGCTTAAGAATAGTATGAGGACACTACAAATCAAGGAATTAACATAATCCAATGGTCTAAATAAAAAGCCCCAAATTGAGTTATTAAGTTTAAGAGACAAGCATCATAGCATGGATTGAAATTGATTGCATTGACATTGAAAAGGCATGCATTAGCAAAGGGAACTTATAGGAATTTGATTAGGACATTTGCTAGTGATAAACATGTACATAGCATACTATATATCTCAGTTTTGTACAAGAAGGTATGAAGTTAAGAAGAAAATCAAAGAATGCATATGCAAGGTTTGAAATGAGAGCATAGCATCAATGGGCAGGTGAGAGGATCATGGGTTAAGCAACAGTGGACACTTGGAGTGATGGTTGCAAGGTTACAACACCATCTCCAAGGTCTCAACAGCAAAAGAGGGATAGAAAAGAATAGAATAGAGAGTGGAAGTGATGAATCATACCTTGTAGTTGTTGATGGAGACAAGGAACAACGATTAGCAATGATTTGGGTGGAATCTTCTTCACAAATGCCTAGGAGGTGCTTTGGGAAGCTCTCCTCACGTTCTCAGGAGTGATAATGATTGCAATAGGGCTCCACACACGAGGCTAGTATAAATAGAATAGGGAATATTTTAAAGAATCATTAACTTGTCTGTCAAGGGAAACTTTGGTCAATGGCATCGACCAAACTAGAATTCAACAGAAAATCAGGATTAGTTCAGCAACTTTGGGAAGGGATTTGGAAGGCTATACATGGTCAAATTTAATGGGGTTTTCTTCTACAATTAAATCAAGAAGTCTAGTTTTGGTAAATACCTTCAGATTGAGCACAGGAGTCCATTAGGTACTTCAACTAAATCACTCTCCTTCGATGCACAGATTCTCGCCAAACACCGACAATGTACTCAAGTAAGGGGTATCATCGTCAATGTCCATGGGATCGGACTCCGACTCATAATTATCAATCAAAAGGGTCCACAAGTCTCTTCTACCACTGCTTCAGGTCTTCGGACCAATACACAACAATGGATCCGGGTTAGGGTCAGGGTTAGGATAGGGCTGGATTTTACACAATTCCCCCTGGTGATTGAGTGACTGAGACTTATCTAAAGAAGTATGGTGCTATGACTTAAAGCATGTCTACCTTAGAGACTAGAATTCATAGAGTTAGAATCATACTTGCATCATGTGTTTCATATCATATTGCATCATGTTGTGGTTTGTGTCATATGGCTTATGTTTTATGGAATAACTTCCTTGCTGAGTTCTTTTGAACTCACTCCTTTTTGCAACATCTTCTGTTAGACTCTATTGCAGGTACTACTACTGTTAACTATGATGGTCAACACTCTGAAGACCAAGTTGATGACTCGTACCACACTGGTTAAGGTGAACAAGTTGA
The DNA here is from genome assembly GCF_041222555.1 of Hakea prostrata. NCBI lineage: Eukaryota > Viridiplantae > Streptophyta > Magnoliopsida > Proteales > Proteaceae > Hakea > Hakea prostrata. The sequence continues at coordinate 46,737,323 of NC_142602.1, read as the reverse complement.
TAAAGACTAGTAGTCCGAGATTGGGACTTATCTAGAGCAGTTCGGTTTTGCACTTATGTGTTAGGGATGGGATATCGTCTCACTCCCCTTTTAACCTTTTAGTTAATTCGTTGAGACCGCAGTTTAGTTTCTTCCCTTCTCATGTTGGGAACCAGTTGTAACCCTTATTTTAGTCGATTTACCTTCCGCTATTATTATAGGATGGGTTTTCCCTCTCCTTTTCACACTTTGACTATTTGTCCTATTTGTATAATTTCCGCACTCTGATGTTTCTTGTGATCCTTTTGAGATCCTTTATTGACTTTTATTATTAAATATTTTGAATACAAAGAATTGTTTTTGCTTTTGATTATATTATTGTGCTAAGTGACTATGATCGTTGCAAAACTTGATCGGCGGGACTATAGATCATTTCCCTGAGTATTCCAGATAGGGTACCCCCTGAGTGGATTAGGGCGGGATGTGACAACTACCACTGGTCATTCGGTCTCAATACCCTTCCGATTCGGGTCTAATACAACAGGGACATCCTAGCCATACATATAGACAAGTCCTTTATATGTCATCCAATAATTCGGGAAAGTGTCGATGGACACTTTCAGAGAACATCCCATACTATTCCCTCTGATGCCCAAGGATAGAAATGTCAGTAGGACATTCCTCAATCCCAAATCATACTTATCCAATTACATTCTCAGTTCATCATATCACACATACATAATACATCACCTTTTTGAAAGACATATCATAACATCGCATGATCAAGTGTATAAGTAAAAACAAGAATTAAATAGACATGATATACAAGAATATATAAACATGTTGCTATTGTTACAAGGTAACTATAGTAGTCATATAATGTCTAAATACAATTAATAAGCTGAGCCTACTAAATTGTTAACATCAGTGTATTAATCACATAGTCTATGCCATATGGGTATAACCTTCCTTACCTTAATCGAATCGAAAATAATAGCAAGTACCACTTAGAATAGTCCCCAACTTAGTGCTTGAACCCTAGACAACATATATGCAACACTAGAAAAGGAAACAATCAAATCGGAGATCAAACGGAGAAAAACGAGCAAGTATAGAGTTGCTGTCCTCATCTGGTCGACTGGCTGGTTGGCTGACTCAGTCGACCAAGCAGTCAACCAAGATGAACAGTAACGGGATGAATAGTGAATTTGGCCCAAAACCGATCTTCCGGGGCTCAGATCTATCCGAAACTTGGAGGGAATGATTGTAACAGTATAAGGACACTATACAACAAGTATTAACATGATCTAATGGTCCAATTAGGAATACCCAAATTGAAACCCTATGCTCTATATGCTAAACATCAAGAATTGAATTGGAAATTGTTGCAATGGCAAGGAATGATGGGAATTAGCTAAGGAAGTGATAAGAACTAGATTAGAATCATAAACCAATAGTAAATCAGACCTAGCATACATCTACACATCAGTTTAGATCAAAGAATAAGTTTAAATGAAAGGAATCAGGGAAATGCAATGCTAGTCATTGAAATGGAAGCATAGCATAGCATGAATGGAAGGAAAACAATGGAAACGAAAGGGGAAACACATGACCAAGTGTTTGCAAGGTTGCAGCACTTTAGCGTGGTCTCAATAGCAGGAAAGAGTAGAGGAATGAGTAGAATAGAGGATGAGAGAGAGAAATCATACCTTGAGGAAGCAATGGAGATGGAATGCAATGATTGAGACCAAGGATTTTCACCAACTTCAAGGAATGGCTTTGGGAAGGTCACTCCTCGTTCTCTGAAGCCCCAATGATTAGAATAGGGTTCTATTCATGATGTCCCAGTAACTAGGCTTAAACTAATCAAGAATTTTGTGATTTTTGCATTTAATAATCTGCTGGTCGACTGGGCCAGTCGACCAAGCCTGAACAACAACTTCAGATAGGGAAATGGAAGGCCAGACTGATCCAAATTGATTTGGTTTTCTCCTACAACTCAATCAACAAGTCTTGATTAGAGAAATACCTTCGGAATGAGATCGGAAGCGCATCACGTACTTCAACTAAGCTTCCCCCTTTCTTTGTGTAGTTTCTCACTGAACACTGACAGTGTATCCAAGTAAGGGGCATCACTGTCAATATCCATAGGATTTGAGTCATACACCAAATCTTCAATTATGAGTGTCACATCCACCCTAAGGGTACCCTATCTGGATTACTCGGTGGAGTGATCCACAGCCCAAAAGATCAAGTTTAGGAACAATCGTATCCATTTAGCACAATAATTTAATCAAAAGCAAGAACAAATCAAAATTTTCAAATATCTTAATAATAAAAGTCTAGGAAGAATCTCAGAAGAATCATAAAGAGCATCAGAGTGCGGAAAGATACTAATAAAATAATTAATCAAAATGTGAAATGAGGTGGAAACCCATTCTATAATAACAACGGAAGGTAGATCGAGATAAGGTGCAGGTTACAACTAGTTCTCAAAAGAAGTGCAAGAAAAGGTAAGCAACTAAATTACAGTTTCTTCTAGCTTATACAATGTTTCCTAAATAACAAAATCATAAGAAACTAAGCCAGGCCGAATCTGCTCCTAACAAATATCAGTCTCGAACTGCTAGTCTTTATCAACGTGTCACCGCCACCAGTGTGGTACGAGTCACCAACTTGGTCTTCAGAGAGTTGACCATCACAATCAACAGTAGTTGTACCTGCAGAAAAGTCTAACAAAATATGTTGCAAAAAGGAGTGAGTTCAAAAGAACTCAGCAAGGTAGTCATTCCATAATACATAAGCCATATGATACAAGCCATAACATGATGCAATATGATATGAAACACATGATGCAAGTATGGTTCTAACTCTATGAATGCTGGTCTCTAAGGTAGACATGCTTTAAGTCATAGCACCATACTTCTTTGGGTAGGTCTCAATCACTCAAGCCGATGGGAATTGGGTCCTGAAACCTTCCGGATAACTTTGGCTGGGGTTTCGGTCACCGCTCTCTCACATCACCATTTGGTCTAAGTATTGGCGCATGTCAAGGTAAAGCCTAGCCCAATGCAAGTCATCTACTCAGTCATATCATGTGAGATCCAGATACGTCCATTCCTCGCCCCCGGCGATCCTTTCTGGTATCCTTCACACTAGAGTTAGCGTAATCCCGGATTACGGACTCATCAACCCTATTGGTCATCCAAAAATAGTAAATGGGAAGCTCTCACATCCTCTCATGGGTTGGTTACTGGTCTTGAGCGCCCGTGAGCCCAAGTCTAACTATTTGCAACCTTACCAATAAATGGCCCATTTCAGGTATCCGCAATATGGTTTATGTCCTCTCACAGGGTGGTTACCGGTCTTGAGCGCCCATCAAACCATACCCTACCACGGGTCGTTCGGTCTCAATGCCCTTCCGATTCGGGTCTGATACGACAAGGATAATCCTAGCCATACAACTAGACAATCCTATCTATGTCATCCAATAACCCGGGAAAGTGTCGATGGGCACCTTCGGAGAACATCCCATACTATTCCCTCCGATGCCCAAGGACAGAAGCGTCAATAGGACACTCCCCAATCCCAAGTTATACCTAGGCAATCACATACCCAAATCCATCATATCTCATACATTTGATACATCATCATGATAAAAGTTAAATCATAACATCAAACTGATCCATCATATGTACAAGTACAAGAATGATAATTCATTATAACAAGAGAGTATGAAATCGCATTACTACAGTTCTAAAACATGTATAGCAGTCCTATAATATTCAAAAGCAATTAAGAGACTATGTTCACTAAGTATAAACACCAAAACATAAGTTCATAGCCTATGTGTTTTTGGAGATAACCATCCTTACCTTAATCGAGTCGAAACTAATCCCAAAGATCATTTAGAATAGCCCAAAAGTCAGTGTTTGTACCCTAGACAACATACAAGTAACATCAGAGAAGAAAGCAATCGAATCGGAGGTCAAACGGATCAATTTGGCCGAGTACAGGGGTGTTACCATCTCTTGGTTGACTAGCTTGGTCGACTGTCAGTCGACCAAGCAGTCGACCAAGACTTGTTAACCAGGGGCAGAAAAGAAGACTTGGTCCGAAATTGACCTTCCGTTGCTCCGATCGACACAAAATTTGGAGGGCATGTTTATAGCAGTAAGAGGATACTGCACACTAATTTTCATGATGATCCAACGGTTCAATCAAAAATGCCCAAATCGAAATCTTAGGTTCTATATGATACTTAACAATAATTAAATTGGAATTGATAGAAGTTGTAAAGGATGATGGGAATCAATCAAATGAGTTTTAAGAATCAAGTTAGAATCTTAATTTCATTATAGTCTAAGCTTAACATGCATCTACATATCATATTTGAATCAAAATAGGTTAAATTGAATAGAATCAAAATGATGGAGTGCAATTAATCTCATTTGAATCATAACATAGCATGAGTGGGGAAGGATCAAGGAATTGAAAGGGGGAAACTCATGGTTAAGTGTTTGCAAGGTTGCAGCACTTCAGCCATGGTTTCAAGATCATCAATTGATAGAAAATGAATAGATTAGAAGAAGAATAGAAGAAATCATACCTTGAGTTGATGATTAAGGTGCAACACAAATGATTGGAGTCAAAGATCTTCAAAAACACCAAGAAAAGGCCAAGAGAGTGTCCAACCTCGTTCTCTGGAGTGCCAAAGCTTAGTTTAGGTCCTCATTCACGAGTTCCAAAAAGGTAGGGGCAAAATTGGAAGTGATTTAGTGAATATTAGAATTCCATTACTCTTGGTCGACTGGCTAGTTGACTGTCAGTCGACCAAGACATGACAGCAATTTCAAGAGTGGATTCGGGAGGCTATACAAGGTCAAATCGAGCGGGGTTTTCTCCTACAAGTCAATCAAGAAGTCTAGTTTCCAGAAATACCTTCAGATCAAGAATTGGAGCTCGTTAGGTACTTTAAATAATTCAATCTTCATCGATGCGCAGGCAGGATTGGCAAACATAGTTCAGCAACTTCGGAAAAGGATTCAGAGAGCTAAACAGGGTCAAATCGAGTGAGGTTTTCTTCTACAAGTCCATCAAGAAGTCCAGTTTTGGAAAATACCTTCGTATCAGGCATGGGAGTTCATTAGATCCACCAACTAAGCTTACCTTCTTCAGGCTGCAGATTCAAAACTAACACTGACAATGCTCTCAAGTGAGGAGCATCATCGACAATGTCCAAGGGCTTTGGCTCTGACACCAAATCATTAATCAAAAGGGTTCACAAGTCTCTATTTCCCCACTTCGGGTCAAACACCATGTCTTCCATAAAGAGGGCCCACAAGGACAACTTCCATCATTTCGGGACATGGATCTACACTAAGGAAAAGGTCGGACATAACCTCCTAAGGCTTTCAAAGATAAAAACACAGAAATCACGGTCTAACGTCAAGGTCTAATATTAAACAAGTATTTCTTCACCCAAAATAAATAGGGTGCCCCGGGCTAGGTTTGGGCTGGATTTCACATTCTCCCCCCCTTAAAATAATTTCGTCCTCGAAATTGGGAGAGTACTAGGCTTTCGAAAGAGATGGAGATACATCGCTTTTACCTTGACTTTCTTCTCCCAAAATAAACGGAAAACAAATAACAAGTCTTTTGTAAGGAAACAAGGAATAAATCTAACTTGCTTTGAAATTAAATCGAGAGTATGATCTTGGCTTCATGAAGACTTCACAAGGATCATGGCGAAGACCAATATGAAGATCATAAAACTTTAAGAATGAAAGGAGATAGTAGAAGAGATGGTTGCAAGGATGCAGCATCTTCTTCATAGTCTCAATCACAAAGAATAAGACATAGTAAGAGTAGATCAATACAACGTATGGGAGATTTACTAATCTTTGATTGAAGAACAGCAGATGAAAAGCTTGAAGTCCTGAAACAATTAGAAGGAATAACAAATCATGAAGATCACACATGATTTCTCTTCGAAATCATCATGTGGAGAATTTACAAGGTTATAGACTGTATGGAGATCCACTGTAGAAGAACAAGTATAGAAGAATCAATCATGGGAATGTCTTAAGATCACCCTCTCATCAAAGGGAAAATAGAAGGCACAAAAAGAAATAGAAGGGAGAAAAGATTAGCTTTGAGGTAAACTTCTATTAAACAAAATTAGGCAACTCATATGACAGAGAATAAATTGAACAATTTATATGGTAGGCATGCATTTGGCATAGCAACAAGGTTAGAATTAGGTGGGATTTCACAATGAGGGCCCAAAAGTGTCTTCTTCCACTACTCTGGGTCTTCGGACGTACAAACAACAAGGGATCTGGGTCAGGTCAAGGTTAGGATAGGGTTGGATTTCACATTCTCCCCCCCTTAAAGATGAGGAAACTTCTCCTTCCTATCTTCTTCTTTTTCCCATGAAGCTTCTTCCGGTGTGAGATTTTTCCACTGAATCTTCACCAAAGGGATGGTGCGATTCCGCAATTGCTTGTCCTTTTTGTCTAGGATCTTGGCTGGTCCTACATCATAAGAAAGATTGGCACTAAGTCCTTTAGGAGCTTGTTGTAGTATGTGTTTCGAGTTCTCTATGTAATTTCGAAGCATCGAAACATGAAACACATTATGAACTCCAGCAAGAGATGGGGGCAAGGCCAAACGGTATGCAACAGGTCCAACCTTTTCCAAAATCTCATAAGGTCCAATGAAACGAGGGCTAAGCTTTCCTTTCACATTGAATCTCGTCACCCCTTTCATAGGTGATACTTTGAGGAAAACTTTCTCTCCAATTGGAAATTCTAAATCGGTTATTCTCTTGTCGGCATAAGATTTCTATCTAGACTGGGCAAACTTGATCATTTCTCTAATCATGTCAACCATCGCACTTGTAGCTTCAATCATTTCAGGACCCAAGACTCTTCTTTCACCGGTCTCAGTCCAATACAAAGGCGTCCTACAAGTGTTACCATACAAAGCTTTAAATGGAGCCATGCCTATTGTTGCTTGATAACTATTGTTATATGTTGGTGCAACCTAGAGGGGGGGTGATTAGGTTGCAACTAGTGGATTGTCCCAATTTTTCGGTTTGTGCGGAAATACAGGTAAATTGAAAATTCAAATGAAATTAAACAATACAATCAACCACAAGACAAGTATTTTATAGTGGTTCGACTTTGCAAGTCTACGTCCACTCCTCTCTTGGCCTCAAGAGAGTATTCCACTATTGATTCTCCTTCAATACAATGGGTAGAGATCAAACCCTTACAATAATCTTTGTTACGGGGCAAGAGAACCCTTTACAATCTTTGTTTAGCAAGCAGGGCAAGAGAACCCTTTACAATCTTTGTTTAGCAAGCAGGGCAAGAGCACCCCTTAACAATCTTTGTTTACGGGCAAGAGCACCCAAGCGATCTTTGTTCACGGGAAAGAGCGCCCAATGTGTCACATCCACCCAGCCGGTACCCTATTTTGCATACCCGAGTGTGTGATCCACAGTCCACAAGATCCAGTAGTTAGAGAAATCAACCTCCCACATTCACAACAATATAATCAAGAACAAGACTAAATCAATGTTATCAATATTATTCAAATGAATCAATGTAAAGTAACGAGATATGCATCAGAGTGCAGAAAAGATACCAATAGATATATAAATCAAAAGTAGAGTGAGGCGGAATCTCACTCCACGAGTACAGCAGAATGTAGTTCGATAATCAAATGGGATTACAACCGTTTCTAAAGACAAGAAAGAAAGATATAATCTAACTAAACTAGAGTCTTTTCTACTTTATACAGGATGTCCTCATAGACATAGACTTCATCAATTACGCTCAAACGCTCCCACTCCATAGTAGGGCTAATCCTGGTAACAAGAGAGACCACTCGAGGGATCCTAAAAGTAATCTTCGTAGTCGCCAGCACTTTGCGTATGGTACGCTTCTTCATTTTGCGCTTCCTCATATTGCGCTTCATAGCCATCAAAACCTGTAGAATAGTTTAACAAAAGATATTGTACAAAAAGGAGTGAGTTTCAAAGAAACTCAGCAAGGCAAGTTATTCCATAATAGCATAAATAACATAGTATCACAAACAAAGCATAAGATGATATGATATGAGGCAACAATGTATGTATGAGTCTAACTCTATGTATGCTGGTCTCTATAGGCAGACATGCTTTAAGTCATAGCACCATACTTGCCTTGCTGAGTTTCTTTGAAACTCCCCCTCAGCCATCTTGGCATCTTGGGTTTGCTGGTGGTAGTTGGGTCTTGCATCATTCCTGGACATCCCTTGGTTAGGGGTTAAGTCACCTCTCTCTCACATCACCGTTTGGTCTAAGTATTGACGCATGTAAGGGTAAAGCCTAGCACAATGCAAGTCTTCTACTTAGTTACATCAACTCAGATCCAGATACGTCCATTCCTAGCCCCTGGCGATCCTTTTCGGTATCCTTCACACTAGAGTCAGTGTATCCGACTCTCTCAAATACGAACTCATCAACCCTATAGGTCATCCACATATAGTAAACGGGAAGCTCTCATGTCCTCTCACGGGTTGGTTACCGGTCTTGAACGCCCATGAGCCCAAGTCTATCCATATGCAACTCTACCCATAAATGGCCCCCACAATGTGATTTATGTCCCCTCACGGGTTGGTTACCGGTCTTGAGCGCCCATAAATCCCCATTGCTACCACGGGTCGTTCAATCTCAATACCCTTCCGATTCGGGTCTGATATAACAGGGGTATAACCTAGTCAAACTGTGACATCCAGCCCAAACCTAGCCCGGGATACCCTATTTGTTTTGGGATAAAGAAAGACTTGTTTAATGTTAGACCTTGAAGTTGGACCTTGATTTCAATGCTGTTATCCTTGAAAGCCTTAGGAGGCCATATCCGGCCTTATCCTTACCCTGACCCGGCCCGGAATTTGCATTGTCTGTTGATCCAATGACCCGAGGTGGTGGGAAAAGTCCTTGTATACCCTCTTGGTTGATGATTTGGTGTCGGAGCCCAAGCCCATGGACATTGACGATGATGCCCCTCACTTGAGAGCGTTGTCAGTGTTAGTTTTGAATCTGCGCACCGAAGAGGGGTGAATTAGTTGGTAGACTTAATGAACACCTGTGCACAATCCAAAAGTATTTCCAGAAACTAGACTTCTTGATGGACTTGTAGGAGAAAACCCCACCCAATTTGACCCCATATAGCCCTCCAAATCCCTGTCCGAAGTTGCTGAACTATGTCTGGCAAATCCTGCTTGCGCATCGAAGAAGGTGAGCTTAGTTGGTAGACCTAATGAACTTCCATGCTTGATCCAAAGGTATTTCTGGAAACTAGACTTCTTTATTGACTTGTAGGAGAAAACCTCTCTCAATTTGACCTTGTATAGCCTTCCGAATCCCTGTTCGAAGTTGCTGAACTATTCCTGAGAATTCTGTTGAAACTGCTGTTGGTCGATACTATTGGTCGATACTATCAACCAAAGGTATCGACCAAAACAAGCCCAGAATCGTGAAAAAGATGCTGTTTGGATATTCCTTTGTCCTTTTAAGTGAAACCTCGAACCTAAATCCTTATTTCACTCATTTCAACATCTGAGAACGTGGGAAAGCTCCTCTAAGCCTCCTCCTTGGCTTGGGTGATGATCTTCTACAAGAATCATTGTTTCTCTTCTCTAATCTCTTCTCCAAGGTATGTAATCTCTCACTCTCTCTCTAATCTACTTCTACCTCATCTTGTTCTTGCTACTGAGTTCGTGGAGAAGGTGCTGCAACCTTGCAACCACCTCTTCTACAAGCTCTCTTGGGTTGATTAAACCTCTCTTCATTCTTTCCATGCTATGATTCTCATACATGATGTTCTTGCTTTCTTATTTTGATTTTCCTCTTCTTTACAACATGAATTCATCTCTTAATCTGATTTTCTCTTTCAATTAGGTCTGATGTTAGTAATTGTCTATATTCTGCTGCTCATCATTCTATTGATTAAATTCCTAAGTTCTCTTGCAATTGTAATGGTTTTCATTGAAGAACATGGGTCTTGCAAGTTTGAACCTAGGACCTCAAATTGGGGGTTTTCAATCCGACCATTGGATCGTGTTAATTCTTTCTACGTAGTCTCCTGCTACTGTTCTTAAGCATCCCTCCAAGTTTCATATCGATCCGAGACCCGGAAGACCCATTTTGAGCCAAAACCCAAAAATCCCATTTTGCTGTCCAATACTCTGTTGGTCGATACTATTGGTCGATACCATCAACCCAATGTATCAGCCAACAAGGTTGCTGTCAGAAACTTTTTCCCAGTTTTGATCCATTCGATCTTCGATTGTTTTGATTTCTTCTCTAATCCTTCATGTATGTTTGTTTAGGGCTTTAAGACTATAATTGGACCATTCTCTTGTGACTTCGGATCATCTTCTTCACAATTTGAGGTAAGGACGGTTATTGCCATATAACATAGACTGTATGACTTTTACACTGTTGTTGGTAACTTAGTAGACTTAACTTATTAGTTGATTTTAGACATCATATGACTACTGTAGTTACCTTATGACAGTAGCACCATGCTTAATTACTTGGTTTATCATGTTTACTTATTCTTGTCATTTATTTATACATTGTATTATGAGATGTTATGACATGTTTTCAATGTGATAATGTATTGTTGATATGTAATGGATGGAAATAAGCATGTGATTGCTTAGGTATGATTTGGGATTGGGGAGTGCCCTCACTGGTACTTCGTCCCTGGACATCGGAGGGAATAGTATGGGATGTTCTCCGAAGATGCCCATCGACGCTTTCTGGATCATTGGATGACATACATAGGACTTGTCTAGATGTATGGCTAGGATGCCCCTGTCATATCAGACGAGAATCGGAAGGGCATTGAGACAGAACGACCCGTGGTAGTAGTGTGGATTTGTGGGCGCTCAAGACCGGTAACCACTCCGTGAGAGGACATGAATTGCATTGCGGATACCCGAAAGGGGCCATTTATTGGTAGGGTTGCAAATGGCTAGAGACTTGGGCTCACGGGCGCTCAAGACCGGTGAAATGATCCGTGAGGGGACGTGAGAGCTTCCCGTCTACTATTTGTGGATGACCAATAGGGTTGATGAGTCCGGTGAGTAATATCCGTGACTCTAGTGTGAATGATACCGGAAAGGATCCCGAGAGGGGAGGAATGGACGTATCTGGAACTGACATGATATGACTAAGTAGATGACTTGCATTGGGCTAGGCTTTACTTTGACATGCGCCAATACTTAGACCAAATGGTGATGTGAGAGAGTGGTGACCGAAACCCCCAACCATGGATTTGTCCGAGAGGGATGCAGGACCCAACTTCCCCCCGGTGATGAGTGACTGAGACTACCTAAAGAAGTATGGTGCTATGACTTAAAGCACGTCTACCATAGAGACCAACATACTTAGAGTTAGAATCATATTTGCATCTTATGTCTCTCATATCATCTGCATCAGTTCATGATTGATATCATATGGCTTATGTATTATGGAATAACTTTCCTTGCTGAGTTCTTTTGAACTCACTCCTTTTTGCAACATATTTTGTTAGACTTTTCTGCAGGTACTCCTACTGTTGACTGTGACGGTCAACACTTTGAGGACTAAGTTGGTGACTCATACCACTTTGGCTACGGTGACTACATCGGTGAAGGGTATCAGTTCAAGACTCATATTTGTCGGGGAGTAGATCCGGCTGGCTTAGTTTCTTATGATTATGTTATTGAGGAGACATTGTATAAGTTAGAAGAAACTGTAACTTAGTTGCTTACCTTTTTATTTTCCTTCTTTGGAGATTTGGTTGTAACCTTTACCTTATTTCGATCTACCTTCCGCACAGTTGTCTTTTGATTTGGTACTTGTTATTCTGCACTCTGATGTTCGTTGTGATCCTTCTGTGATCATTTCTTAACTTTTATTATTAGATTACTTGAATACTATAAATTGTTCTTGCTTTTGATTATATTATTGTGATAAGTGGATATGATCGTTCCTAAACTGGATCTGCTGGGCTGTGGATCACTCCCGAGTAACCCAGATAGGGTACCCCCTGGGTGGATTTAGGGCGGGATGTGACACAAACACTGCTAGACAAGTCCTAGGTATGACAACCAATAATCCGGGAAAGCGTCAAAGGGCAACATTGGAAATATCCCATACTACTCCCAATGAGGTCCAAGGACAGAAATGTCAAAAGGACATTCCCCAATCCCAAATCATACCTAAGCAATCACAATCATAATTCAGTCATATCATCCACGGCAAATATCACATCATATGAAAGAGTATAAGAAGACAAGATAAAATAAATAAGAAAACATACATAAGAAAGTATTCATACATAATCAAGTACATAAAGTAAATAAGGAAATAAGATCCTAATGTACTTGCAGCATTCATATCATAATAGAAACTAACATAACAGTAACAAATCTAAGTAGTTCCCAAATTAGAAACTAAATCTATGCAAATCTATGTTAATATGGTAACAACTTTCCTTACCTTAAATAGATCCGAGAGTATTCCGGACGGACAAGAGGATGAATCCAAAGTTAGCAAATAAACCCTAGAATAGCATCACACAATCATTAGGAAGTAGTCCTAAAAGAATAAGCATGAATCGAATCAAATCGGATGAAAAAAACAGATTCTGCTGTTGCGGGTTGATTGGCTGGGTAGCATTGGCCAGTCGACCCAGACTGAGCGAATCCGAAAGTAAAAATAGAATCTTGATCCGAAACCTAAGCTACACAAACCGGAATGCGACGAAACTTGGAGGGATTGTCTAACACAGTAGTCTAAGCCTAGAAGGCATAATTTAGACATCAAGCCACCATTAAAACATTACTTCCTAATTTAGAACCATAGTTTCTATTTTGGTAAAAATCATAGTTTTCATTGGAAACATGCTATGAATGAAAGAGATGAACTAGAGATGATTAGATCTCATTCTAGTACGAGAACACAGTAGATCAGAGGTATGAATAATCATAGAGAAGCATCTATAATGCTAGAATGAATTAAAATAGAAATATTATCATAGTTTAAGAAGAAATCATAAGAATCATGTCAAGAATGAATGAGATGATCATAGTACAAGAGAATGAAAAGAGATTGTAAAGATATGTCTACAAGGTTGCAGCATCTTCATCATAATCTCAGTTCAGAGATGAGAGTGATCATGGAAAGAATAAATCATTAACATAAAAGATAGATTACTAACCTTTAATTGAAGAACAAGAGAGAGAGTTTGCAAGATTGCAAGATTAGGTCTTCTTCTTCACTCTTGGAGGCTTGGAGATGGTTTCCCTTCATTCTCTAAGTGTTATGGAGGCTAGGGATACTAAAATCATGAAGTCATGGGGTATATATAGCAAGATACTCAAAACAGAAGATTCTGTTCGAGTTCAGCATCTCTGGGTCAATTGGCTGGGTAGCATTGGGCAGTTGACCCAAGCACTCGACCCAGGCTGACAGCAAAACCAAATATAGGGATTTGAGGGTCTTCCACTACTCGGAATCAAACAAAACTTTAAACACATATTCTATAACATACCTAGCATGGAAAAATGACTTTAAATCATATCCCACCAAGCTCTAAGGTCATCAACTAATCTTCTCTTCATCAAGGTGCAGTCTCTTCTCTATATCCAACACTGACTTCAAGTATGGGGCATCATCTTAATTCTCCATAGGTTCGGAGTCGAACACTATATCATCTACCAATATGGCCCATAGTTGACTTTCACTTCTACTTCGGGTTTTCGGACCTACAGACAAAAGAGTATCCGGGTTAAGGTTAGGGCCGAGTTTCACACAATGACCAATTCTAATCTACCAACCTAGACTAGAATTGAAATAGTTACAAAGGAAGGATGTTACCTTACAAGAGGTGTGACACTTTACCTCTTGTGTGAATGTGATGCAATGTGAGTTGTATGCTCAAATGGAAATGTATGCACCACCGACGCCTTTAATCTTCTCAAGCTTGCTTAATACCTTGGAATGTTCTTCAAAGTTGGGGAGAAGGTGAAAGGCAAAGCACAAGGCTTTCTTGCAATTTGAGAGCTTAGGATCACTTGGGGAGTGGGTGATCAAGTGTGTGTGTTCTTACTCTCAAATGAGGTGAATTGGGTTTATATAGAGCACCTTTGAGTGCCAAAACCCAATCCCCAACGGATAGAAAATGGACACATTTTTGTCCTGTTTTTCAGCCCAGACGGACGTCCGTTTGAAAAGAGCTGTTAAACTAGCCGTTATAGGTTGTTTTTACACTAGACGGAATTCCGTCTGGGTAGATGGTCATCCGTCTCAGAAAAGAGCCGTTGCAAACTAGCCGTTATTGGCTAAGTTAGGGCCAGATGGACGTCCGTCTGGCCTGGACTGGCCCAGACGGAATTCCATCTGCCAGACGGAAATTCTGTCTGGCCTTCTGTTATTGAAAACACGGAAATGCTAAACCAGACGGGCATCCGTCTGCCCAGACGGTCATCTGTCTGAGCCCTGTTTTGCTGAATTAAGTTGGGGCTCGGACATGGCTTGGGTTTTTGGACTTTTTGGTCAACCCTAAGCATTGTACACCTCACTAACATGTTCGAGGTCACTCTAGTAATATGAATTACATATAATTGATGCATTTACATGAATGTGTATGAGAGAGTGTCCTAAGCCCTAATTCAGCCTAAGTCTTGATCTTCGACTTGATCTTCGACTTGATTTTGTGCAACGGTCTTCATGTCCATCTTGGCATGGTCATCTTGACTTAGACTTCATGTCCATCTTCATGTCTATCTTGGCATGATCTTGGCTTTAACTTGCATATGGCTTTGACTTGGAGTTGGTCCACTTGTTCTCATCTTGAACTAAAACATCATAACTCAATATAGCCATTTATCATCAAAACCAATAGAGGCTGATGTGGCAAATGCTGACATGGCATTTCCCAACAATCTCCCCCTTTTTGATGATGATAAACACATGGATGATTGGAAGATATGAATGATAATATTAGCAAATAAACACTCATTCATATAAATGTTATTTACATGTTTTTCCATAGTGAATTCTAATTCATGTTTGTTATCATTAAAACATGGTGAATTCAAGTTTCATGTTTGTTATCATCAAAATCAATGGAAGCCAATGTGGCAAAATGCTGACATGTCATTTTCCAACATTATAGGCAAACTCAATTAAAGCTAAGTGTTCATCCCAATTTCCACCCATATCCACTACACAAGATCTAAGCTTATCTTCCAAGATTTGAATTGTCCACTCAGATTGTCCATCAAACTATGGATGATGAGATGTACTCATATTTAATTGGGTTCCCAAGGCTTTCTGCAAACCATTCCGAAACCTTGAGGTGAACCTAGGATCACGATCAGAAACAATACTCACGGGCACTCCGTGCAGACGAACCACAATGTCCACATAAAGTCTAGCTAGCTTATCGAGAGTATAAGTAATCTTCATAGGGATAAAATGGGCTGATTTGGTCAACCTATCAACAATCACCCATACAGTGTCATTACCTTTACTTGTCTGAGGCAAGATAGTCACGAAGTCGATGGAGATATCTTCCCACTTCCAACTAGGAATAGGAAGGGGCTGAAGCAATCCAGACGGAGGTTGATGAACGGCTTTCACACACTGACAAGTCTCACACTTGGCAACAAAATCTTCAACATCAGCCTTCAAACCAATCCACGAAAAATGTTCCCTTAAATCCTTGTACATCTTGGTACTTCCAGGGTGTACTATAAAGATTGACTGGTGTGCTACTTTCAATATTTCCTTCTTGATTTCTTCAACAGCCGGCACACAAAGTCTACCTCTAAACAATAAGGTACCATCCGTAGACATACTAAAATCAGGGTCCATTTCGGGATTCAAAGCAATTTTCTCAATCTTCTCTTTCAACTATTGGTCGAAACTCTGCAAAGCAACAATTTTGTCTCTAAGGGTGGATTTTGCTGTCATAGTAGAGAGAATAAAATCCGAACCTTCAGAAACAACTTCTAAACCAAAACCCGCAATTGAAGACAACAAAGGTTGACTCAATGCATTCAAGTCCAACACTTTCTTCTGACTTTTTTCTGCTAAGAGCATTAGCAACAACATTAGCCTTACCTGGGTGATACTGGATGTCACAGTCATAATCAGAGACCAATTATAACCATCTCCTTTGTCTTATATTCAACTCCTTCTGAGTGAAGAAGTACTTCAAACTCTTATGATCTGTGAAGATAGCGATCTTCTCATCATACATGTAATGTCTCCAAATCTTCAAAGCAAAGACAACGGCGGCAAGATCTAAATCATGAGTGGGGTAGTTCCGCTCATAATTCTTCAATTTCCGAGAGGCATATGCCACTACTTTACCATGTTGTATCAACACGCAACCAAACAAACCTTGGAAGCATCAATGTAGACTGTCAAACCACCGGAACTATCAAGTATAGTCAAAATCGGAGCACTTGTCAATCTAACTTTCAGCTCTTCGAAATTCTTCTCACAAGCTTTGGTCCACACAAACTTCTCTTCCTTTCTAGTTAGCTTAGTCATAGGAGCAGCCAACCTAGAAAAGTTCTCAATAAACCTTCCATAGTATCCCGCCAATCCAAGGAAACTTCTTATCTCAGTCACAGTCTTCGGTCTTTCCCTATCGGCAACAGTTTGCACATTTTCAGGATCAACATGAATACCTTTGGCTGAAACAATATGGCCGAGAAATACTACCCTTGAGAGCCAAAAGTCAAACTTGCTAAACTTAGCATAGAGCTTCTTTTCTCTCAACTTTTGCAATGTGAAATTTAGGTGTTTCACATGCTCTTCTTCACTCTTCGAATAGATCATGATGTCATCAATGAAAACAATCACAAACTTATCAAGCACATCATGAAATACTCGGTTCATGAGATCCATGAACACGGCAGGAGCATTAGTTAAACCAAAAGGCATAACTCTAAACTCATAATGTCCATATCTTGTTCTAAACGTTGTTTTGAAAATATCACTAGACTTCACTTTCAACTGATGATATCAAGACCCCAGATCAATCTTTGAGAACATGGCTACACCTTTCAACTGATCGAAAAAATCATCAATCTAGGGCAGCGGATATTCATTCTTGACGGTCAACTTGTTCAACTCCCGGTAATCAATGCATAGACGCATGCTACCGTCATTCTTCTTCACAAACAAGACTGGAGCTCCACAAGGTGATACACTTGGCTGTACAAAACCTCTCTTTAAGAGCTCATTCAGTTGTGTTTGCAACTCTTCTAACTCGATAGGTGCCATTCTATATAGAGCTATAGATACCGGAGCAGCTCCAGGAGTTAAGTCTATGGAAAACTCAACTTCTCTATCAGGGGGTTGTCCTAACAGATCATCTGGAAACACATTAGCAAAATCACAAGCAACCTTGACATCTTCAAGCTTCTTTCCTTCCTTGACCTTGCTTCCAGGTGAAGCACTTCCCACTAATGCACGGACTTACATCAATGCGGTCAAAGTCTTCTTACTAATCCTTCCCTTCTCACCTTGGAACTCAAAAACTGAATTGTCACTAACTTGAAACTGAATTCTCTTTGAAAAACACAAGATCACAACATTGTGAGATGTCAGCCAGTCAATTCCCAATATTACATCAAAATCCTTCATATCAAACAAAACTAAGTTCGCCTTCAAATTCTTTCCACAAACCAACACAAGACAATCTTCTAACACTCTATCTAGCTTTACAACAGACCCAACAAGGGTATTAATTGACAAACAACTAAATAAACACCTAGGTGTCAGGTTAGTCTTCAAAGCAAAAGTAGATGAGATGAATGAATGAGATTCACCTGTATCAAACAAAACAAATGTTGGGAATGAAGCAACTAACAATGTACTTGTGACAACTTCATGACAAGGGTCCTGTTCAACACCCGACATGCTGAATACTCTGCCAGAAGAAGGGGCAAGAACATGAACAAGAGCACTTTTCACAACTGGGACATAAGGTTGAGCAAGCTTCTTCGGACAAAAGTGAGCAAAATGCCTATCTACTTGCAAAAGAAATAATAGAATCTTTTTGTCCAATAGGAGTCGCTACAGTGGGAGGTCTCTAGAATGCATGTCTAGGATTAGCAATCCCAAGCCGAGGAGGATAAACAGCTCCCGCAAGTCTAACTCCGCCAGGATGACTATGTTGGCCCGTAGGTCTAACACAAGAACTTTGTCCAACACTCCTTGGCTGAAAAGTAGGAGTGGGATATGGAGTAGGTCTCACAAATCGACGATCAAGGCGGTCAACATAACCAGGGTTGCTTGGCTGCCAAGGCCTCTGGACACGCACATTTTCTCTTTCTGTCTCTTCCAACTTCTTCGCATTCTGAACTACCTAGGCATAGCTCTCAAAAGGGAGAACAGTGAGTGTGAAACCCGGCCCTAACCTTGACCCGGATACTCTTTGACTGTACGTCTGAAGACCAAAAGTAGAAGTGAAAGTCAACTATGGGCCATATTAGTAGAAGACATAGTGTTCGACTCCGAACCTATGGAGATTGAAGATGATGCCCCATACTTGAAGACAGTGTTGGATATAGAGAAGAGACTACGCCTTGATGAAGAGAAGATTGGTTGATGACCTTAGAACATGGTGGGTTATGATTTAAAGCCATTTTTCTATGCTAGTTATGTTATAAAATATGTGTTTAAAGTTTCGTTTGATTCCGAGTAGTGGAAGACCCTCAAATCCCTGTCTTTGGCTTTGTTGTCTGCCTGGGTCGACTGCTTGGGACGACTGGGCCAGGCTACCTAGCCAATCGACCCAGTGTGAAACCTAGCCCTGACCCTAATCCGGAAACTTTGTTATTTGTAGGTCCAGTGACCTGAAGTAAGGCAAGAAGTCATCTTTGGGCCATTACTGTTGAAGACTTGATGGCTAGATTGGAATCCATGAGTGTTGATGCCAGTGTCCCAATGGTGGAAACTGCACCCGGATGAAGATTGGATTAGTTGATGGTCTTGGAGTGGTCTCTGTATTGATTCAAAGGCATTTCTAACTCCTAGGTATGTCACTCTAGGTGTGTGCAAAACCCCTTGATGTTTGGACTTGATCTGAGCCTTCAATTCCTTGTTTTGAAGTTGCTGTCTTGATTGTTCGACTCATTGGTCGATTGGACCAATCGACCAATTGATTCTGTTTTTGAAATTTGAATCCTGTCTCTTATATTTAAGTCTAATCTCGGGAATACTCCGCCTCCTCTGCCTCCTAAGCCTCTGGAACGAGTTAGAACCCTAATCTAACCCATTGCCTTGCATTCTTTGGTGATCTCTCGCAAAGACTTCAAGAATTCTTCATCCTCCTACAGCAAAGGTATGATTTCACTCACTCTTTCTTCTATCTCTGATTTTCTTTCTTTAATTCTGTTCTTCGTTGAGATCAGGAAGAAGATGATGCACTCTTGCAACCATCTATTCCATGATCTCATCATGTTCTTTAAGATCCATGATCATCATCATGATCTTAACCTCAGCCGGTGGAATCTTCAAAACCCTAACTTTAATCCTTTGAAACCCTAACCTGTGTGATCGTTTGGAGAGCTTTTGGTAACCTCCCTTGTGAAGGAAAATCCTCTTGGGTAAAATTTATATGAACCTAAACTTTATCATTGAGTGACCATCCTGATTATTTTTGGCTAACAATTTATCTCCCTTCATCCAGAGCTCTCAATTATTTTTCGAGGGAACCAGAAAAAGGTGAGACCCTAATTTTCTGGAATGAAACCAAGAACCCCTAGCTTGATCATGGTAACCCATTCAATGTGTTTTCTTTACTATATCTGTAATCTTCATATCCTAGTTCTTTAATCTTGATTATAATATTTTTCCCTCATAATCTATGTTTAACCTAGTAGGTTAACCTTTTTGTTCCTAGGTTACAACTTGGGAACTTGATTTGATTTATGAATTGATATCCTCTATACCCTAGAATACTACCATGATAATTTCCCTCTGATTTGTACCCTTTTGAACCATCGAATTCGGTTCTTGATTCTCAAAATTTGGATTCTTGTAGGCCACTGTCTGCATTGGTCGACTGGTCCAGCAGACCAATCAATCGACCAACGAGTACAACAACCTCATTCTTGGTCTGTTTCGATTGATTTATGATCTATTCCTTTATGCATCTTTCCTAACATGTTGTGTGCACTTGTGTAGGACTGTCTTCTTAGGTTTAGTCAAGATCATACTTGATTCTTTAAGATCCTATCCAAGTTAGAAGGTAAGGACAGTTAATTCCTTAACTAAATAGATTGCTTGTTCTCTGGTTTCTGCTTTATGAAACTATGAGATTGCCTACTGTTATTGTATTTTAATTCTGATCTCCTACTGTGGGAACAGTAGCACTTGTTTATATTGTCTTTTTATTATTCATGATATATGAATTACTTATTATTGCCTAATCTGATTTTTGCTTTTACATTCTCTTGTATATGATGAACTGCTGGTTGTGTATGTCATGACTGTTTTGAGAATGTGTTTGCTTAAGTTTGGTTTGGAATTGGGGAGTATCCTTTTGATGCTTCTGTCCTTGGACATCGGAGGGAATAGTATGGGATGTTCTCCGAAGATGCCCATCGACACTTTCCCGAATCAATGGTTGTCAAACCTAGGGATGTGTAGCAGTGTTTGGCTAGGATATACCCTTGTTGTATCAGACCTGATTCGGAAGGGTATTGAGACCGAACGACCTGTGGTAGCAATGGGGATTCACGGGTGCTCAAGACCGGTGAGTTATATCCGTGAGAGGACGGGAATCACATAGTGGGGACCTTTTATTAGAGGGTTACATATGGCTAGAGTTGGGCTTATGGGCGCTCGAGACCGGTGAGTTATATCCGTGAGAGGACATGAGAGCTTCTCGTTTACCATATGTGGATAACCAATAGGGTTGATGAGTCCGGTGAGTAATATCCGTGACTCTAGTGTGAAGGATACCGGAAAGGATCCCGAGAGGGGAGGAATGGAAGTATCTGGAACTGACTTGATGTAACTGACTAGATGACTTGCATTGGGCTAGGCTTTTCCCTAACATGCGCCGGTACTTATGCCAAATGGTTGTGAGAGAGTGTGTTGACTTAACCCCCTACCATGGTTTGTCTGAGAGGGATGCCAAGACCCACTACCAACAGGAGCCGTATGCATGACCTACCCAAAGAAGTACGGTGCTATGACTTAAAGCATGTCTACCATAGAGACCAGCATACTTAGAGTTTAGA
This sequence comes from Hakea prostrata, assembly GCF_041222555.1. NCBI lineage: Eukaryota > Viridiplantae > Streptophyta > Magnoliopsida > Proteales > Proteaceae > Hakea > Hakea prostrata. The sequence continues at coordinate 46,716,026 of NC_142602.1, read as the reverse complement.
TGCATTCATACTTTATCTGTTTCATACTGCATTGCATCATATTATGTTTTGCCACATGTAATCTATGATGTTATGGATTAACTACCTTACTCAGTTTCATCGAAACTCATTCCTTTTTGTATATTCTTTGTTTAGATTATCCTACAGGGTCAGATTATTATGACGAGCAGTACAGTGAAGCGCAAGCCGATGAAGCGTATTACACGCAAGGTGCTGGCGACGTTCAAGATTACTCTGATGATCCCCTTGTGGATCAAGCTGCGTACTACTTTTGAAAACAACATAGAGTTAGAACAGATTCATTGGATTGACGAAGTCCATATTTATGAAGACATTATCTATAAACTAGAAGACGCTTGATCGTAGTTTATTTCTTAGTACATTCGTTTCAGTTGTAATTCCTTTTGACTTTCATACTACGTTCCGCTATATTGGTGGAGTGAGTTTCCGCCTCACTTTACTCTTTTTGATATCATTGGATATCTGGTATCTTTTCCTGCACTCTGATTATAATGATTATCCATTATTGTTTTGAACCTTTGTTTATAATATTAAACCTTGATTATTTCCTGTTTATGATTATGTTATTGTATATGTGGGAGGATGATTTCCTCGATACTTGATCTTCGGGGCTGTGGATCACACTCTCGGGTATGCCAGTTAGGGTACCAGCTTGGAGGATGTGATAGATTGGTATCAGAGCCCAAAGTTCATGGAAATCCTAACCACAGAAAACAGTAACAGAACATTCATGAGTCATAGATCCAGAAGTGACTTATCTACTTTTAGAAGTGAATAATAGAACACTTGGACTAGAAACTATTAATGAAGCATAACTGAATACTTCTGAATAATGCACAATAATTATACTTAAACAATTGTCCCTTAATGCAATAAAAGAAAAGTGCATAATACACAATAATAAAGTGAAACAAAGAGAACTTCATTAACTTTTAGAAAAGTTTTACAATGACTACATTTGAAAAGCATAAAAGAAAATCCTAGTACAGTCTATCTAGGTGATCTCCTCTGATCTCTGTAAGCTCGGAACTCCTCTGAAAGCTGAGTCACCTGATAGTTTATCCTATCCTGTCGTGACTCCATCCTCTCATATAGCTTCTCCTGTCTGACCTCCATCCTCTCCAGCATGGAAGTCATCGATCTCATCTGTGCACTGAGATCCGAAGACTCTGGAACCGCATGAGAAGGACCACCTGTCTCGAAGTGTGAGGAAGGGAAATCGTGATGCTCTGGCATGGTCTCGTGCACCTCAGTATAATCCCCGGCCTGATCATCATCACTGTCAGGACTGATATCCTCTCCACCATCCTCTGACTCCTGCTCATCCTCTGTTTCATCATCCTCCTCACCCTCTAGACCAGAAGATCTCACTGTGTCACATCCTCCCAGCCGGTACCCTAACTGGCATACCCGAGAGTGTGATCCACAGCCCCGAAGATCAAGTATCGAGGAAATCATCCTCCCACATATACTATAACATAATCATAAACAGGAAATAAATCAAGTTTAATATTATAAACAAGGTTCAAAACAAAAATGAATAATCAGTATAATCAGAGTGGGGAAAGATACCAGATATCTAATGATATCAAAAAGGAGTAAAGTGAAGCAGAAACTCACTTCACCAAAAATAGCGGAACGTAGTATGAAAGTCAAAAGGAATTAAAATTGAAACAAATGTACTAAGAAATAAACTAAGATCAAGCATCTTCAAATTTAAAGATAATGTCTTCATAAGTATGGACTTCGTCAATCCAATGAATCCGTTCTAACTCTATGTTGTTTTCAAAAGTAGTACGCAGCTTGATCCGCCAGGGGATCATCAGAGTAATCTTGATCGTCGCCAGCACCTTGCGTGTAATAAGCTTCATTGGCTTGCGCTTCACTGTACTGCTCGTCATAATAATCTGTACCTGTAGGATAATCTAAACAAAGAATATACAAAAAGGAATGAGTTTCGAAGAAACTCAGTAAGGTAGTTAATGCATAACATCATAGATAACATGTGGCAAAACATAACATGATGCAATGCAGTATGAAACAGATAAAGTATGAATGCATCTAAACTCTATGTATGCTGGTCTCTATGGCAGACATGCTTTAAGTCATAACACCGTACTTCTTTGGGTAAGTCACTCATACGGCTCCTGTAGGTAGTGGGTCCGGGCATCCCTCTCGGGCAAACCATGGTAGGGGGTTAAGTCAACACACTCTCTCACAACCATTTGGCATAAGTACCAGCGCATGTCAGGGAAAAGCCTAGCCCAATGCAAGTCATCTAGTCAGTTACATCAAGTCAGTTCCAAATACTTCCATTCCTCCCCTCTCGGGATCCTTTCCGGTATCCTTCACACTAGAGTCACGGATATTACTCACCAGACTCATCAACCCTATTGGTTATCCACATATGGTAAACGGGAAGCTCTCATGTCCCCTCACGGATATAACTCACCGGTCTCGAGCGCCCATGAACCCAAGTCTAGCCATATGCAACCCTCCAATAAATGGTCCCCACAATGTGATTCCCGTCCTCTCACGGATATAAATCACTGGTCTTGAGCGCCCGTGAATCTCCATTGCTACCACGGATCGTTCGGTCTCAATACCCTTCCGAATCAGGTCTGATATAACAGGGGTGTATCCTAGTCAAACACTGCTAGACATCCCTAGGTATGACAACCATTGATTCGGGAAAGCGTCGATGGGCAACCCCGGAAACATCCCATACTATTTCAGATAATGTCCAAGGACAGAAGTGTCAAAAGGACACCTCCCAATCCCAAACAAAACTTAATCAAACACATTCTCAGATCAGTCATGACATACACAACCAGTAGTTCATCATATAAAAGAGAATGTAAAAGCAACATCAGATTAAGCAGTAATAAGTAATTCATATAACATAAATAATGAAAAAGATGATATAAACAAGTGCTACTGTTCCCACAGTAGGAGATAAGAATTAAAATACAATAACAGTAGGTAATCTCATAGTTTCATAAGTAGAAACCAGAGAACAAGTAATCTATGCAGTTAAGGAATTAACTGTCCTTACCTTCTAACTTGGATGGAATCTTAAAAAATCAAGTATGATCTTGACTAAACCTTAGAAGACAGTCCTAAACAAGTGCACACAACATGTTAGGAAAGATGCATAAAGGAAAAGATCATAAATCAATCGAAACAGACCAAGATTGAGGTTGCTGTACTCATTGGTCGATTGATTGGTCTGCTGGACCAGTCGACCAATGAGTCGACCAATGCAGACAGTGGCTGCAAGAATCCGAATTTTGAGAATCCAGAGCCGAATTCGATGGTTCAGAAGGGTACAAATCAGAGGGGAATTATTATGGTAGTATTCTAGGGTGTAGAGGAAATCAATCATAGATCAAAACAAGTTCTCAAGTTAAAACCTAGAAATCATGAGGTTAACCTAATTAGGTTGAACATAGGTTAGGAGGGAAAAATAGAAAAATTAAAGATAATGAACTAGGATAGGAAAGAATTCAGATCTAGTAAAGAAAACATAATAATTGGGTTAACATGATCAACAAGGGGGTTCATGGGTTTGATCCAAGAAAATTAGGGTTTCACCCTTTTGGCTCCCTCGGAAAATAATTGTGAGATCTGGATGAACAAAGACAAATCAAAACAGGAAAATATAGATGATTAAGTTTTAGGTTAACACAATGTCACCCAAAAAGGATTTCCCTTTCACAAGGTAGGTTACCAAAAGTTCTCCAGACAATCACATAGGTTAGGGTTTCAAAGGATTAGGGTTAGGTTTCCAAGAATTTAACAAGCAGGGTGTAAGATCATGATGATGATCATGAGTCTTAAAGAATATGGTGAGATCAGAGAATTGATGATTACAAGAGTGCTTCATCATCTTTCTGATCTCAATGAAGAACAGAATAAAAGAAAGAAAATCAGAGATAGAAGAGAGAGTGACTGAAATCATACCTTTGGCGTAGGAAGATGAAGAATTCTTCAAGTCTTTGCGAGAAATCACCAAAGAATGCAAGGGAATGGGTTAGATTAGGGTTCTAACTCGTTCCAGAGGCTTGGGAGGCAGAGGAGGCGGAGTATTCCCGAGATTAGACTTAAATAGAAGGGACAGGTTTCAAATTTCAAAAACAGAATCAATTGGTCCAATCAACCAATGAGTCGACCAATCAAGACAACAACTTCAAAACAGGGAATTGAAGGCTCAGATCAAGTCCAAACATCAAGGGGTTTTGCACACGCCTAGAGTGACATACCTAGGAGTTAGAAATGCCTTAGAATCAATATAGAGACCACTCCAAGACCATCAACTAATCTAATCTTCATCGGGTGCAGTTTCCACCATTGGGACACTAGCATCAACACTCATGGATTCCAATCCAGCCATCAAGTCTTCAATAGAAATGGCCCAAAGATGACTTCTTGCCTTACTTCGGGTCACTGGACCTACAAGTAACAAAGTTTCCAGATTTGGGTCAGGGCTGGGTTTCACATTCTCCCCCCCTTAAAGAAATTTCGTCCCCGAAATTGAAAGCGTACCTGTGCTTCCAAAGAGGTGAGGAAAGTTCTCCTTCATATCTTCTTCCTTCTCCCAAGAAGCTTCTTCAGGGGTATGGTCCTTACAACGAATCTTTACCAAAGGGATGGTGCGATTCCGCAATTGCTTGTCCTTCTTATCCAACATTTCAGTGGGCTCTTCATCATAGGTAAGATCAGCACTAAGTCCTTCAGGTGCCTGCTGTAAGACGTGTTTCGGATTTTCAACTTATTTCCGGAGCATCGAAATGTGGAACACATTACGCACAACAGCAATAGCCGGAGGTAATGCCAATCGATAAGCAACGGGCCCAACCTTTTCCAAAATCTCAAAAGGTCCAATGAAACGAGGGCTAAGCTTCCCTTTAACATTAAATCTCATCACACCCTTCATTGGTGAAACCTTCAAGAAAACTTTCTCTCCAACTTGAAATTCCAGATCAGTCCTTCTCTTGTTAGCATAGGATTTCTGTCTTGACTGGGCAGACTTAATCCTTTCTCTTATCATATCCACCATTGCGCTCGTAGCTTCAATCATTTCAGGACCTAAGACTTTTCTTTCACCCGTCTCAGTCCAATACAATGGTGTTCTACAAGTGCAACCATACAAAGCCTTAAACGGAGCCATGCCTATCGTTGCTTGATAACTGTTATTATAGGCAAACTTAACCAAAGCTAAGTGTTCAACCCAATTTCCACCCATATCCACCACGCAAGATCTGAGCATGTCTTCCAAAGTCTGAATTGTCCGCTCAGATTGTCCATCTGACTGTGGATGATGAGCTGTACTCAAGTTCAATTGGGTTCCCAAGGCCTTCTGTAAACTGTTCCAAAACCTTGAGGTGAACCTAGGATCACGATCGGACACAATACTCATTGGCACATCATGTAGACGAACCACATTATCCACATAAAGTCTAGCTAGCTTATCCAAAGTATGAGTGATCTTTATAGGAATAAAATGGGCCGATTTGGTCAACCTATCAACAATCACCCACATAGTGTCATTGCCTTTACTTGTTCGGGGCAAGCTAGTCACGAAGTCCATAGAGATATCTTCCCACTTCCAATTAGGAACAGGAAGGGGCTGAAGCAATCCAGATGGAGGTTGATGACGGCTTTCACATGCTGGCAAGTCTCACACTTGGCAACAAAATCATCAACATCGGCCTTCAAACCAATCACCAAAAATGTTCCTTCAAGTCCTTGTACATCTTGGTGCTTCCAGGGTGTACTGTAAAGATTGATTGTTGTGCTTCCTTCAATATTTCCTTCTTAAGATCTTCATTTGCTGGCACACACAATCTACCTCTAAACAATAAAGCACCATCCAAAGATATACCAAAGTCGGGATCCGACTCAGGATTTGAAGAAATCTTCTCAACTTTGTTCTTAAGTTCTGGATCAGAACTCTCCAAAGAAACAATCTTATCTCTAAGACCAGACCTTGCCGTCATAGCAGAATGAACAACAGCAGAATTCTCAGGAACAACTTCCAAATCAAAACTCTTAATAGAAGACAACAAGGGTAGACTCAAAGCATTCAAATCCAAAATCTTCTTCTGAATCTTCCTACTAAGAGCATCAGCAACAATGTTTGCCTTACCAGAGTGATACTGAATATCACAATCATAATCAGAGACTAGTTCCAACCATCTGCTTTGCCTCATGTTTAATTCTTTCTGGGTAAAGAAGTATTTCAAACTCTTATGATCCGTGAATATGGCAATTTTCTCACCATAGAGGTAAGGTCTCCAAATCTTCAAAGCAAAAACAACAGCGGCAAGCTCTAAATCATGAGTGGGGTAATTACGCTCATAATCCTTCAATTGCCGAGAGGCATAGGCTACAACCTTACTGTGCTGCATCAGTACACAACCCAAACCAATCTTCGACGCATCAATATAGACTGTCATACCGCCAGAACTATCAGGTATAGTCAAAACCAGGGCACTTGTTAGTCTATCCTTCAATTCTTGGAAATTCTTCTCACAAGCGTCAGACCAAATAAACTTCTCTTCTTTCTGGGTTAACTTAGTCATAGGAGCAACTAACCGAGAAAAGTTCTCAATAAACCTTCTGTAGTAACCTGTCAGACCAAGGAAACTTCTTATTTCCGTTACAGTTCGGTCTTTCCCAATTAGCAACTGCTTGGACTTTCTCAGGATCAACACGAATACCTTCAGCAGAAACCACATGGCCGAGGAATACTACACTCTTGAGCCAGAAATCACACTTGCTAAACTTAGCATAAAGTTTCTTTTCTCGAAGTCTTTGCAAAGTGAAATCTAGATGCCTTTCATGCTCTTCTTCACTTTTCGAATAAATCAGAATATTATCAATGAAGACAATCACAAACTTATCGAGCACATCATGAAAGACTCGGTTCATGAGGTCCATGAACACAGCAGGAGCATTAGTCAATCCAAAAGGCATGACTCGGAATTCATAATGGCCGTACGTTGTTCGGAAAGTTGTCTTGAAGACATCACTTGACTTCACTTTCAACTTGTGATATCCAGACCTTAAGTCAATCTTTGAGAACACAACTGCACCCTTCAATTGATCAAAGAGATCATCAATCCGGGGCAGTGGGTATCTATTCTTGATAGTCAACTTATTCAACTCACGGTAATCAATGCACAGACGCATACTACCATCTTTCTTCTTGACGAACAAGACCGGAGCTCCCCAAGGTGACACACTAGGTTGTATGAAAACTCTTTCAATGAGCTCATTTAACTAGTTTTGCAACTCTTTTAACTCAGTAGGAGCCATTCTATACTGAGCCTTAGATATCGGAGCGGCACCAGGGACGAGATCAATAGAAAACTCAACATCCCTATCTGGAGGCACTCCCTATAGATCATTAGGGAAGACATCAACAAAGTCACAGACAACCTTGACTTCGTCAACTCTTTTCTCCACTTTTCTCTTGCCTTCAGAAGAAGCATCATCTACTATGGTATAGATTTGCATCAGTGCGGACAATATCTTTTTACAAACCCTTCTTTTCTCACCTTGAAATTCAAAAACTGAACCTACGCAAGTATGGAATTGAATCTTTCTCGAGGAGCAAAGAAATACAGCTTTGTGGGCTGTTAACCAGTCAATTCCCAAAATAACATCGAAGTCTTTCATATCAAGAAGTACCAAATTAACTTCCAAGTTCATCTTACCAACCAACACAGGACATTTAACTAATCCTTTATCTAGTTTCACAATAGGACCAGTAGGTGTACTAATCAATAAACAAGTAGCCAATTTCTCAGGGATTAGGTCAGTCTTCTTAATGAATGCAGATGATATGAACGAATGAGATGCACCCGTATCAAATAAAACAAATGCAGAAAAAGAAGCGACTGACAATGTACCTGTGATCACATCATGGCTTCCATCTTGCTCAGTACTAGAGATACTAAACACTCTACCAAAGGGAGGAGCAGGAGCACTCTTCACCACTGGAATAGGCTGCTGGACAGGCTTCTTCGGACAATCGCGAGCAAAATGACCGGACTGCTTACAATAGAAGCAAACAGGATTGCTCGGTCCTACCGGAGCAGCTGCAACAGGAGGCTTCTGAACAAAAGGCTTAGTATTCGCATTCACTGGCCTAGTACTTGCATTCACTGGTGGTTGATTCCCGCGATATTGAAACTGACAAGGCTGTCGAAAACCAGGGTTTTGACCTATACTCCTAGGCTGAAAAGCAGGAGTGGGATAGGGTGTAGGTCTCACAAAGCGCCGATCATTACGATCCACCAAACTAGGGTTTCTAGACTGCCAAGGCCTTTGCACGTGAGCATTCTCCTTTTCATTTTCTTCCAACTTCTTCGAGTTCTGCACCACTTGGGCATAGCTCACTATAGGCTGGACAGTGAGATAGCCTTTAATGGCAGGGCGCAATCCCTTAAAGAACTTCTTCGCCTTAGCAATATCGGGCTTCGAGAATCGGGAGCAAAGAAATGAAGTTCCTCAAACTTCTGTTGGTACTCTAACACAGACAAGGATCCTTGTGCAAGAACCATGAACTCAGCTTCCTTCGCATCCTTTACCGCCTCAGGGAAATAATTCATGCAAAAAGCCTTTTTGAATAAATCCCAAGTTACAACACCTGCATGCAAACCTTCCAAAATAGGCCGAGTGGAAGTCCACCAAGCATCGGCTTAATGCTGCAACTTCTGCTCAGCAAACAAAATCTTTTGAGCTTCGGAGCATTGCAGATGACGAAAAGTCTTTTCCAACTCACGAATCCACTTGTTAGGGAACAAGAGATCCTTGGTAACACCGAGTAAGTTGGGCACCTGCATCTTCGAGAAAACTCTCCATCAGGCGAGTATGAGGAGTTCCCGCAAGGTCACCCGCATTAGGAACTGCGGCATGAGGATTCACATTAACACCAGCACGAGTCTCATTATGCAGTGTCATGAAACCCGTCAACATCTGATTAAACTAGGCTGCTTGCTGTTGCATCATATTGCCCATGATGTTGGCAATATCATGGAAGCTTCCGACATTCGGGGCACCTGGTACGTCCTGGGTACCTTGGTCACCAGTCTACTGATCATGACCACCTTCAGATATCTCACCACGACCACTTCCATGACCACTGGATTCGCCATGCCCACTTCTCAGATTAACCATTCTGCAAGAACCGGAAACGTCAAAATACCAAATTTCGAAGTTTCAATGAAATCAACATGTCCAAATGATTTGAAAATTATAAACCATGCTCGAATACATCCATTTAGTCATCCAACAACAATTCATAGGACAAAAATCACATTTTCCAACATTTCAACCAAAATTGGAGCTACTGGGTCCATTGGTCAGTTGATTGGTCGATTGACCCAATCGACCAATGAGTCGACCAATGCTCACAGAATACGAAAATTCGCATTATAAGCCCCATTTTCACATTCAAACTTCATTTTAACTTCTTCCACAAGTGAGTGAGCTCTAGGGAAACATCTTCTAAGGTTCTTCCAAGCATCTTTGGGTGATTCAAGTGCTTTAACAACACCACCACAACTCACATTCATCAAACACAAGGTAAGACTAACATTTTCTCTTTTACTTTCATCTTCTCATGCTTGCATTACAATCAAATCCATGTTTTACTTGTATCCATTGTTAGAAATCATGTTTAGGAATACTTAGAAACATATTCCCTAGGTTTTAAACACAATGCCATGCATAGACAACAAGTTCTAACACCTCTTTGCACTTCTCGCAAGGTTTTCGTACCGAAATTGTTATCTTTAGAAAAATTTCGATTTCTCACAAACCGCTTGGAGTTTTCGCATGAAATCAATTGCTACATGCTCAAAATGATACTGTAGATATGTCCATATAGTTTGATTTAACCAATTTCAACTTTTCAAAATTTCGATTTTGACCTAGAATGCAAAATCCCCAAATTCCTTTTTGCTGAATTTTTCGCTTTAGATCAAGTTTTCGATCGAATTTTATCAAATGAATTTCATAGACATGCAATTCCAAGTATTATGCACATGCTAGTATCTTCAAATCAAATTTCCCCCAAATTTGAAATTTTCCAAAAAATACGAAAATACCCTTTTGGCTTAAATCTTGAAATAGTACTTAACCAACAATGTCATTGTCTCTTCCACAGATATTCATTATGTCGAGAGGAGTATGCGGACGAGGTAGAGGTCGCATAGTAGGGGCACTCAGAGGTAGAGGTCAGGTTCCTTCAGAGCCTAGACAGTATGTCCGGAGACTAGAGCGCTTCGACAATCCACAGGCCGAGTTCCTGTATGAGGCCTACTTCAGCTACTGCCAGATCGAGCTAGGACGTCTATTACACCTTCACCAGCTCCGAGTCTTTAGGATACAGCAAAGCTTTGACACCTTGCAGTGGACTCATCTCTTCACAGATAATCTGCCTATATATCCTGAGCTAGTGAGGTTGTTCTTCAGCAACCTTACATACACCGAGGAGGCTAGAGGTCCAGGGCATCCACTTAGACTTGTCCTCAGGAGCAGGGTCCTCCAGACTCAGATTCACTTTTCCACCAGATCACTAGCCGAGATCTTGCGGGTCCCTCACTACCCAGATCAATGCGTATGGATACCTGCAGGAGCAGATATAGATAGCTACTTGATGCCATACGAGTTGCGCGAGATATGCAACACACTGTGGGATAGCCGCCGGTGATTCACTCCAAGGAACAGCGGACAGATGACAGATTCTGCATGAGTTATCGGTCACATCGTCGGTCGAAACATCATGCCGAAGGCTGGACATCACCATAGGGTTATAGTGATAGAGGCCATAGTCATCTACCGGATTTACATGGGCTTCGAGATTGACCTTTCCTACATCATACAACAGGTCATGCTGGATCTTGTTCTGCGGCCTAGCATGCTGAATCTTTGCTATGGGAGGTTACTGACTTTGATCTTCAGGCATTTCGGGGTCAGTTTCGAGGATACACCAGTGGACACTGATCCACGAGGATACGTCATGGGGACTAGGATGGTACGTCAGATGGGACTGACACAGACAGTGAGATCTCCAGGTCCAGAGGGTGAGGAGGATGATGAGACAGAGGATGAGCAGGAGTCGAGGATGGTGGAGAGGATATCGGTCCTGACAGTGATGATGATCAGGCCGGAGATGATACTGAGATGCACGAGGCAGTGCCGGAGCATCACGATTTCCCTTCCTCGCACTTCGAAACAGGTGGTCCTTCTCATGCGATTCCAGAGACTTCGGATCTCAGTGCACAGATGAGATCGATGACTTCCATGCTAGAGAGGATGGGAGTCAGACAGGAGCAGATGTATGAGAGGATGGAGTCACAATAGGATAGGATAGAGTATCGGGTGACTCAGCTTTCAGAGGAGATCACCTAGATAGACTGTACTAGGATTTTCTTTTATGCTTTTCATATGTAGTAGTTGTAAAACTTTTCTTAAAGTTAATGAAGTTCTCTTTGTTTCACTTTATTATTGTGTATTATGCACTTTTCTTTTTTTGCATTAAGTGACAATTGTTTAAATATAATTATTGTGCATTATTCAGAAGTATCCAGTTATGCTTCATTAATAGTTTCTAGTCCAAGTATTCTATTATTCACTTCTAAGAGTAGATGAGTCACATGGATCTATGACTCAGGAATGTTCTCATTCTTGTTTTTACGTGGTTAGGAGGATTTTCTTGAACTTTGGGCTCTGATACCATTCTGTCACATCCACCCAGCCGGTACCCTAACTGGCATACCCGAGAGTGTGACACACAGCCCCGAAGATCAAGTATCGAGGAAATCATCCTCCCACTTATACAATAACATAATCATAAATAGAAAATAAATCAAGTTTAATATTATAAACAAGGTTCAAAATAAAAAGGAATAATCAGTATAATCAGAGTGCGGAAAGATACCAGATATCTAATGATATCAAAAAGGAGTAAAGTGAGGCGGAAACTCACTTCACCAAAAATAGCGGAACGTAGTATGAAAGTCAAAAGGAATTACAACTGAAACAAATGTACTAAGAAATAAATTAAGATCAAGCGTCTTCAAGTTTAAAGATAACGTCTTCATAAGTATGGACTTCGTCAATCCAATGAATCCGTTCTAACTCTATGCTGTTTTCAAAAGTAGTACGCAGCTTGATCCGCCGGGGGATCATCAGAGTAATCTTGATCGTCGCCAGCACCTTGCGTGTAATACGCTTCATTGGCTTGAGCTTCATTGTACTGCTCGCCATAATAATCTGTACCTGTAGGATAATCTAAACAAAGAATATACAAAAAGGAATGAGTTTCGAAGAAACTCAGTAAGGTAGTTAATCCATAACATCAGAGATAACATATGGCAAAACATAACATGATGCAGTGCAGTATGAAACAGATAAAGTATGAATGCATCTAAACTCTATGTATGCTGGTCTCTATGGCAGACATGCTTTAAGTCATAACACCGTACTTCTTTGGGTAAGTCACGCATACGACTCCTGTAGGTAGTGGGTCCGGGCATCGCTCTCGGACAAACCATGGTAGGGGGTTAAGTCAACACACTCTCTCACAACCATTTGGCATAAGTACCGGCGCATGTCAGGGAAAAGCCTAGCCCAATGCAAGTCATCTAGTCAGTCACATCAAGTCAGTTCCAGATACTTCCATTCCTCCCCTCTCGGGATCCTTTCCGGTATCCTTCACACTAGAGTCACGGATATTACTCACCGGACTCATCAACCCTATTGGTTATCCACATATGGTAAACGGAAAGCTCTCATGTCCCCTCACGGATATAACTCACCGTCTCGAGTGCCCATGAGCCCAAGTCTAGCCATATGCAACCCTCCAATAAATGGTCCCCACAATGTGTATCCCGTCCTCTCACAGATATAACTCACCGGTCTTGAGCGCCCGTGAATCCCCATTGCTACCACGGGTCGTTCGGTCTCAATACCCTTTCGAATCGGGTCTGATATAACAAGGGTGTATCCTAGTCAAACACTGCTAGACATCCTTAGGTATGACAACCATTGATTCGGGAAAGCGTCGATGGGCAACCCCGGAAACATCCCACACTATTTCCGATAATGTCCAAGGACATAAGTGTCAAAAGGACACCTCCCAATCCCAAACCAAACTTAATCAAACACATTCTCAGATTAGTCATGACATACACAACCAGTAGTTCATCATATAAAAGAGAATGTAAAAGCAACATCAGATTAAGCAGTAATAAGTAATTCATATAACATAAATAATGAAAAAGATGATATAAACAAGTGCTACTGTTCCCACAGTAGGAGATCAGAATTAAAATACAATAACAGTAGGTAATCTCATAGTTTCATAAGTAGAAACCAGAGAACAAGTAATCTATGCAGTTAAGGAATTAACTGTCCTTACCTTCTAACTTGGATGGAATCTTAAAGAATCAAGTATGATCTTGACTAAACCTGAGAAGACAGTCCTAAACAAGTGCACACAACATGTTAGGAAAGATGCATAAAGGAAAAGATCATAAATCAATCGAAACAGACCAAGATTGAGGTTGCTGTACTCATTGGTCAATTGATTGGTCTGCTGGACCAGTCGACCAATGAGTCGACCAATGCAGACAGTGGCCTGCAAGAATCTGAATTTTGAGAATCCAGAGCCGAATTTGATGGTTCAAAAGGGTACAAATCAGAGGGGAATTATTATGGTAGTATTCTAGGGTGTAGAGGACATCAATCATGGATCAAAACAAGTTCTCAAGTTACAACCTAGAAATCATGAGGTTAACCTAATTAGGTTGAACATAGTGTTGGGAAATGCCATGTCAGCATTTGCCACAACAGCCTCTATTGGTTTTGATGATAATAAGCATGAATTACTAATGGCTATATTGAGTTATGATGTTTTAGTTCAAGATGTGAACAAGTGGACCAACTCCAAGTCAAAGCCATATGCAAGTCAAAGCCAAGATCATGCCAAGATAGACATGAAGATGGACATGAAGTCTAAGTCAAGATGACCATGCCAAGATGGACATGAAGATCGTTGCACAAAATCAATTCGAAGATCAAGTCAAAGATTAAGACTTAGGTTGAATTAGGGCTTAGGACACTCTCGCATACACATTCATGTAAATGCATCAATTATATGTAATTCATATTACTAGAGTGACCTAGAACATGTTAGTGAGGTGTACAATGCTTAGGGTTGACAAAAAAGTCTAAAAACCCAAGCCACGTCCCAGCCCCAACTTAAGCCAGCAAAATAGAGTTCAGACGGACAGCCGTCTGAGCAGACGGATGTCCGTCTGTACTGATAACTTTGTTTCTCAGAAAACAACAGAAGGCCGGACGGAATTTCCGTCGGCGGACGGATGTCCGTCCCGAGCCGATCCGAGCCGAGACGGATGTTCGTCTGGCCCGGATTTGACTATAACGGCTAGTTTAAAGAGAATATCCTCTACACTGTTTTGCAACGGATACTTTTGAGACAGAGGACCGTCTGACCAGACGGACGTCCGTCTGGGCTGAAAAATAGGAAAAAAATGTGTCCATTTTCTATCCGTTGGGGATTGGGTTTTGGCACTCAAAGGTGCTCTATATAAACCCAATTCACCTCATTTGAGAGTAACAACACTCACACTTGATCACCCACTCCCCAAGTGGTCGTAAAGCTCTCAAATTGCAAGAAAGCCTTGTGCTTTGCCTTTCACCTTCTCCCCAACCTTGAAGAACATACCAAGGTGTTAAAGTAAGCTTGTGGAAGTCAAGCTTGAGGTGATTGAAGGCTTTGGTGGTGCATGCATTTCATACCTTGAGCATACTACTCTTATTGCATCACACACACACAAGAGGTAAAGTGTCACACCTCTTGTTAAGGTAACATCCTTCTCTTGTAACTGTTTTCAATTCTAGTCTAGGTAGATTAGAATTGGTTTTGGGTACTCTTGCCCGTGAACAAAGATTGGTTGGGTGCTCTTGCCCGTGAACAAAGATTGAAGATGGTGCTCTTGCCCTAAGATAAACAAAGATTGTAAAGGGTGCTCTTGCCCCGTAACAAAGATTGTAAAGGGTTTGATCTCTACCCATTGTATTGAAAGAGAATCACTAGTGGAATACTCTCTTAAGGCCAAGAGAGGAGTGGACGTAGACTTGCAAAGTCAAACCACTATAAAATACTTGTCTTGTGGTTGATTGTATTGTTTAATTTCATTTGAATTTTCAATTTACTTTGTATTTCCGCACAAACCGAAAAATTGGGACAATCCACTAGTTGCAACCTAATCACCCCCCCTCTAGGTTGCACCAACAATTGGTATCAGAGCGGGAGCTCAAATTAAGATTGAAATCAATTTTTAAAAGAGTCAAAGATCATTGCCTTTCCTTTTTATGAAGTTCCTTCAAGAACCGAAGGTCTTAACACCGCTAGACCTCCATACTTTGATGGAGAAGACTTTGCCTATTGGAAAAATAGGTTTGAAGACTTTGTGTGTGCACATGATATCGATGTGTGGAACGTCATAACATGTGGACCAAATGAGGTTCTCAAAACAGATGAACATGGCCATAAGGTACCCAAACTTAGAACCGAGTGGACTTCGATCGACAAGGTCAAAATTCAATTAAACCACAAAGCAAAAATGTTTTTGCAATGTGCATTAAGTGAAAAAGTCTACAATAGATGTGGCATTTGCAAAAGTGCCAAAGAAATTTTTGATAAGTTGGTAGTCACATATGAAGGGACTGATCATATCAAAAGGATGAACCTAGACATCTACATGCTTCAATATGAAGAGTTTAAAATGTTAGATTATGAGGATATTACTTCTTTATTTAGTAGATTTACTAACATTGTGAACAAGTTGTATAGCCTTGGAAAAGAATTGGCAAATGAGGACATAACTAGAAGAATTCTAAGAGCTCTTCCACCCTCATGGAGACCCAAAAGGACAGCAATTCAAGAAGCAGGGAATCTGTCTAAAATTACCATTGATGAGCTAATGGGATCTTTGCTAGCTCATGAAGCGGAGCTTGAAGAAGACAAGCAAGCAAGTGTGCAGCAGGATCGAAGGAAGAGGTCCATAGCTCTAAAGAGTGCGCCCAAGGAAGAAGAAGAAAGTGAGAGTGAAGAAGAAGACTTGGACAGTGAGCTCTACCAAATCGCCAAAGAATGCAAGAGACATCTCAAAAAGAAAAGAGGGAAGTATCTTCACAAAGGAGAATCCTCTAAAGAGCACAAAGGTAAAGATCCTTCTAAGAAAAAAAGTTATGTTTCTAATGTCACTTGTAACAAGTGTAGGAAACCGGGCCACATCAAGTCCGAGTGCCCGTATATGGCTAACATATCCTACAACACAAGTGAGGAGGAAGAAGAGGAGGAGTCCAAGGAAGAAAGAATCAACTTGGCTCTAATGGCAAAGTCCATGGAAGAACAAGAAGACCTTGAGGTAAATTCTTCCCATAATCCTAATTCCATTAGAAATAATGATAACGGATTAATAGATGACATTGATAGGGACAACTCATTTGGAGTATTGTTCAAAATTATTAAGGACCCTGAAAAAGGGTATTAAGAAAGAGTATGTCATTCTCTTTCCTTTTATGCATTCATGTAGGGGGAGAGTGCATATGTGAGGGAGAGAAGTTGTTAACTTATGCATTAATTCAGGGGGAGCATAAGTTAAGAAGGGAGAATTATTTGAGGGGGAGCACTTCATGCTCTTCATGCTTGTGTCAATTACAAAGGAAGAGTTAATTGAGGGAGAGCATTTCATGCATTATTTTTGTCGATAACAAAGGGGGAGAGTTATTTGCGGAGAAGCATCTCCTATATTTTGTTGATAACAAAAGGGGGAGAAAATTTCTATAAATTATAGAATTTTGAATTAGATAATTCATTAGCTCCTATATTGTTTGTTGATGACAAAAGGGGGAGAAAACTGCATGAATGAATTAGATAATAATTCATGGGGAAAACATGTCATAACATGCATATGAATGAGCATCAACTGCTATTAATGATCATTCATATTTCCCTCATTCATGTGTTTGTCATCATCAAAAAGGGGGAGATTGTTGGAAAAGGCCATGTCAGCATTTTGCCACATCAGCCTCCATTGGTTTTGATGATAACAAACATGAAACTTGAATTCACCATGTTTTGATGATAACAAACATGAATTAGAATTCACCATGGAAAAACATGAAAATAACATGCATATGAATGAGTGTTTATTTGCTATTAATTATCATTCATATTTTCCAATCATTCATATGTTTATCATCATCAAAAAGGGGGAGATTGTTGGGAAATGCCATGTCAGCATTTGCCACATCAGCCTCTATTGGTTTTGATGATAATAAGCATGAATTTCTAATGGTTATATTGAGTTATGATGTTTTAGTTCAAGATGAGAACAAGTGGACCAACTCCAAGTCAAAGCCATATGCAAGTCAAAGCCAAGATCATGCCAAGATAGACATGAAGATGGACATGAAGTCTAAGTCAAGATGACCATGCCAAGATGGACATGAAGACCGTTGCACAAAATCAAGTCGAAGATCAAGTCTAAGATCAAGACTTAGGTTGAATTAGGGCTTAGGACACTCTCGCATACACATTCATGTAAATGCATCAATTATATGTAATTCATATTACTAGAGTGACCTAGAACATGTTAGTGAGGTGTACAATGCTTAGGGTTGACAAAAAAGTCCAAAAACCCAAGCCATGTCCTAACCCCAACTTAAGCCAGCAAAATAGAGTTCAGACGGACAGCCGTTTGAGCAGACGGATGTCCGTCTATACTGATAACTCTGTTTCTTAGAAAACAACAGAAGGCCAGACGGAATTTCCGTCTAGTAGACGGATGTCCGTCTGAGCTAGTCCAGGCCAGACGGATGTCCGTCTGGCCCAGATTTGACTATAACGGCTAGTTTAAAGAGAATATCCTCTACAACTGTTTGCAACGGATACTTTTGAGACGGACGACCGTCTGACCAGACGGACGTCCGTCTGGTTGAAAAACAGGACAAAAATGTGTCCGTTTTCTATCCGTTGGGGATTGGGTTTTGGCACTCAAAGGTGCTCTATATAAACCCAATTCACCTCATTTGAGAGTAACAACACTAACAGTTGATCACCCACTCCCCATGCTAGGCCGCAGAACCTGATCCAGCATGACCTGCTGTATGATGTAGGAAAGGTCGATCTCGAAGCCCATGTAGATCCAGTAGATGACTATGGCCTCCATCATTGTGACCCTATGGTGATGTCCAGCCTTTGGCATGATGTTTCGACCGACGATGCGACCGATAACTCGTACAGAATCTATCATCTG
Source organism: Hakea prostrata (assembly GCF_041222555.1). Classification (NCBI taxonomy): domain Eukaryota; kingdom Viridiplantae; phylum Streptophyta; class Magnoliopsida; order Proteales; family Proteaceae; genus Hakea; species Hakea prostrata. Next base: position 46,697,640 of record NC_142602.1, on the reverse strand, counting down.
TCCGTTGTTCCTAGGAGTGAAGCACCGGCGGCTGTCCCACAGTGTGTTGCATATCTCGCGCAACTCATATGGCATCAAGTAGCTATCCATATCTGCTCCTGTAGGTATCTATAGCACTGATCTGGGTAGTGAGGGACCCGCAAGATCTCGGCTAGTGATCTGGTGGAAAATCGAATCTGAGTCTAGAAGACCCTGCTCCTGAGGACAAGTCTAAGTGGATGCCCTGGACCTCTAGCCTCCTCGGTGTAAGTAAGGTTGCTGAAGAACAACCTCACTAGCTCAGGATATACAGGCAGATTATCTGTGAAGAGATGAGTCCAATGCAAGGTGTGGAACCTCTACTGTATCCTAAAGACTCGGAGCTGGTGAAGGTGTAATAGACGTCTTAGCTTGATCTGGCAGTAGCTGAAGTAGGCCTCATACAAGAACTCGGCCTGTGGAGTGTCGAAGCGCTCTAGTCTTCGGACATACTGTCTAGGCTCTGAAGGAACCTGACCTCTACATCTGAGTGCCCCTACTATGCAACCTCTACCTCGTCCACGTACTCCTCTCGGCATAGTGAATATCTGTAGAAGATACAATGACATTGTTGGTTAAGTGCTATTTCAAGATTTAAGCCAAAAGGGTATTTTCGTAATTTTTCGAAAATTTTCAAATTTGGGGGAAATTTGATTTCAAGATACTAGCATGTGCATAATACTTGGAATTGCATGTCTATGAAATTCATTTTATGAAATTTGATCGAAAACTTGATCTAAAGCGAAAAAAATTCAGCAAGAATAAATTGGGGATTTTTGCATTCTAGGTCAAAATTGGATTTTTGGAAAAGTTGAAATTGGTTAAATCAAACTATATGGACATATTCACATTATCACTTTGAGCATGTAGCAATTGATTTCTTGCGAAAACTCCAAGTGGTTTGTGAGAAATCGAATTTTTCTAAAGTTAACGATTTCGGTACGAAAACCTTGCGAGAAGTGCAAGAAGGTGTTAGAACTTGTTGTCTATGGATGGCATTGTGTTTAAAACTTAGGGAATATGTTTTTAAGTATTCCTAAACATGATTTCTAACAATGGATACAAGTAAAACATGGATTTGAGTGAAATGCAAGCATGAGAAGATGCAAGTAAAAGAGAAAATGTAAGTTTTACCTTGGGTTGGATGAATGTGAGTTGTGGTGTTGTTGTTGAAGCACTTGAATCACCCAAGGATGCTTGGAAGAACCTTAGAAGATGTTTCCCCAGAGCTCACTCACTTGTGGAAGATGTTAAAATGAAGTTTGAATGTGAAAATGAGGCTTATAATGCGAATTTTCGTATTCTGTGAGCATTGGTCGACTCATTGGTCGATTGGGTCAATCGACCAATCAACCGACCAATGGACCCAGTAACTCCATTTTTGGTTGAAATGTTGGAAATGTGATTTTTGTCCTATGAATAATTGTTGGATGACTAAATGGGTGTATTTGAGCATGATTTAAAATTTTCAAATCATTTGGACATGTTGATTGTATTGAAACTTCAAAATTTGGTATTTTGACGTTTCCGGTTCTTGCAGAATGGTTACTCTGAGAAGTGGGCGTGGCGAATCCAGTGGTCATGGAAGTGGTCATGGTGAGATACCTGAAGGTGCTCATGATCAGTAGACTGGTGACCAAGGTACCCATGACATACCAGGTGCCCCGAATGTCGGAAGCTTTCATGATATTGCCAACATCATGGGCAATATGATGCAACAACAAGCAGCCCAGTTTAATCAGATGTTGACGGGTTTCATGAGACTGCATAATGAGACTCATACTGGTGTTAATGTGAATCTTCATGCCGCAATTCCGAATGCGGGTGGCCTTGCTGGAACTCCTCGTACTCGCTTGATGGAGAGTTTTCTGAAGATGCAAGTGCACAGCTTTACTGGTGTTACCAAGGATCTCTTGTTCCCTAACAAGTGGATTCGTGAGTTGGAAAAGACTTTTCGCCATCTGCAATGCTCCAAAGCTCAAAAGATTTTGTTTCCTGAACAGAAGTTGCAGCATGAAGCCTATGCTTGGTGGACTTCCACTCGGCCTATTTTGGAAGGTTTGCATGCAGGTGTTGTAACTTGGGATTTTTTCAAAGAGGCTTTTTGCATGAATTATTTCCCTGAGGTGGTGAAGGATGCGAAGGAAGCTGAGTTCATGGTTCTCGCACAAGGATCCTTGTCTGTGTTAGAGTACCAATAGAAGTTTGAGGAACTTCATTTCTTTGCTCCTGATTCTTTGAAGCCTGATATTGCTAAGGCGAAGAAGTTCTTTAAGGGATTGCGCCCTGCCATTAAAGGCTATCTCACTGTCCAGCCTATAGAGAGTTATGCCCAAGTGGTGCAGAACTCGAAGAAGTAGGAAGAAAATGAAAAGGAGAATGCTCGCATGCAAAGGCCTTGGCAGTCTAGAAACCTTGGTTTGGTGGATCGTAATGATTGGCGCTTTGTGAGACCTACACCCTATCCCACTCCTGCTTTTCAGCCTAGGAGTATAGGTCAAAGCCCTGGTTTTCGACAGCCCTGTCAGTTTCAGTATGGCAGGAATCGACCACCAGTTAATGCAAGTGTTAGGCCAGTGAATTCGAATCCTAAGCCTTTTGTTCAGAAGCCTCCTGTTGCAGCTACTCCGGTAGGACCGAGCAATCCTGTTTGATTCTACTGTAAGCAGTCCAGTCATTTTGCTTGCGAATGTCCGAAGAAGCCTGTCCAGCAGCCTATCCCAGTGGTGAAGAGTGCTCTTGCTCTTCCCTCTGGTAGAGTGTTCAGTATCTCTAGTACTGAGCAAGATGGAAGCCATGATGCGATCACATGTACATTGTCAGTTGCTTCTTTTCCTGCATTTGTTTTATTTGATACGGGTGCATCTCATTCGTTCATATCATCTGCATTCATTAAGAAGACTGACCTAATCCCTGAGAAATTGTCTAGTTGTTTATTGATTAGTACACCTACTGGTCCTACTATGAAACTACATAAAGGATTAGTTAAATGTCCTGTGTTGGTTGGTAAGATGAACTTGGAAGCTAATTTGGTACTTCTTGATATGAAAGACTTTGATGTTATTTTGGGAATTGACTGGTTAACAGCCCACAAAGCTGTATTTCTTTGCTCCTTGAGAAAGATTCAGGTCCATACTTGCGTAGGTTCAGTTTTTGAATTTCAAGGTGAGAAAAGAAGGGTTTGTAAAAAGATATTGTCCGCACTGATGCAAATCTATACCATAGTAGATGATGCTTCTTCTGAAGGCAAGAGAAAAGTGGAGAAAAGAGTTGACGAAGTCAAGGTTGTCTGTGACTTTGTTGATGTCTTCCTTGATGATCTATCGGGAGTGCCTCCAGATAGGGATGTTGAGTTTTCTATTGATCTCGTCCTTGGTGCCGCTCCGATATCTAAGGCTCCGTATAGGATGGCTCCTACTGAGTTAAAACAGTTGCAAAACCAGTTAAATGAACTCATTGAAAGAGGTTTCATACAACCTAGTGTGTCACCTTGGGGAGCTCCAGTCTTGTTCGTCAAGAAGAAGGATGGTAGTATGCGTCTGTGCATTGATTACCGTGAGTTGAATAAGTTGACTATCAAGAATAGATACCCGCTGCCCCGGATTGACAATCTCTTTGATCAATTGTAGGGTGCAGCTGTATTCTCAAAGATTGACTTAAGGTCTGAATATCACCAGTTGAAAGTGAAGTCAAGTGATATCTTCAAGACAGCTTTCCGAACAAGGTACGACCATCATGAATTCCGAATCATGCCTTTTGATTGACTAATGCTCCTGTTGTGTTCATGGACCTCATGAACCGAGTCTTTCATGATGTGCTCGATAAGTTTGTGATTGTCTTCATTGATGATATTCTGATTTATTCGAAAAGTGAAGAAGAGCATGAAAGGCATCTAGATTTCACTTTGCAAAGACTACGAGAAAAGAAACTTTATGCTAAGTTTAGCAAGTGTGAATTCTGGCTCAAGAGTGTAGTATTAATCGGCCATGTGGTTTCTGCTGAAGGTATTCGTGTTGATCCTGAAAAAGTCCAAGCAGTTGCTGATTGGGAAAGACCGAAGACTGTAATGGGAATAAGAAGTTTCCTTGGTTTGGCAGGTTACTACTGAACGTTTATTGAGAACTTTTCTTGGTTAGCTGCTCCTATGACTAAGTTAACCCGGAAAGAAGAGAAGTTTGTTTGGTCTGACGCTTGTGAGAAGAATTTCCAAGAATTGAAGGATAGACTGACAAGTGCCCCGGTTTTGACTATACCTGATAGTTCTGGCGGTATGACAGTCTATACTGATGCGTCGAAGATTGGTTTGGGTTGTGTACTAATGCAGCACGGTAAGTTTGTAGCCTATGCCTCTCGGCAATTGAAGGATTATGAGCGGAATTACCCCACTCATGATTTAGAGCTTGCCGCTGTTATTTTTGCTTTGAAGATTTGGAGACATTACCTCTATGGTGAGAAAATTGCCATATTCACGGATCATAAGAGTTTGAAATACTTCTTTACCAAGAAAGAGTTAAACATGAGGCAAAGAAGATGGTTGGAACTAGTCTCTGATTATGATTGTGATATTCAGTATCATCCTGGTAAGGCAAACGCTGTTGCTGATGCTCTTAGTAGGAAGATTCAGAAGAAGGTTTTGGATTTGAATGCTTTGAGTCTACCCTTGTTGTCTTCTATTGAGAGTTTTGATTTGGAAGTTGTTCCTGAGAATTCTGTTGTTGTTCTTTCTGCTATGACGACAAGGTCTGGTCTTAGAGATAAGATTGTTGCTTTGCAGAGTTTTGATCCAGAACTTAAGGACAAAGTTGAGAAGATTTCTTCGAATCCTGAGTCGGATCCCGACTTTGGTATATCTTTGGATGGTGCTTTATTGTTTAGAGGTAGATTGTGTGTGCCAGCAAATGAAGATCTTAAGAAGGAAATATTGAAGGAAGCACACCAATCAATCGTTACAGTACACCCTGGAAGCACCAAGATGTACAAGGACTTGAAGGAACATTTTTGGTGGATTGGTTTGAAGGCCGATGTTGATGATTTTGTTGCCAAGTGTGAGACTTGCCAACGTGTGAAAGCCGTTCATCAACCTCCATCTGAATTGCTTCAGCCCCTTCCTATTCCTAATTGGAAGTGGGAATATATCTCTATGGACTTCGTGACTAGCTTGCCTCAAACAAGTAAAGGCAATGACACTGTGTGGGTGATTGTTGATAGGTTGACCAAATCAGCCCATTTCATTCCTATGAAGATCACTCATACTTTGGATAAGCTAGCTAGACTTTATGTGGATAATGTGGTTCGTCTACATGGTGTACCAATGAGTATTGTGTTCGATCGTGATCCTAGGTTCACCTCAAGGTTTTGGAATAGTTTACAGAAGGCCTTGGGAACCCAATTGAACTTGAGTACAGCTCATCATCCACAGTCAGATGAACAATCTGAGCGGACAATTCAGACTTTGGAAGACATGCTCAGATCTTGCGTGGTGGATATGGGTGGAAATTGGGATGAACACTTAGCTTTGGTTGAGTTTGCCTATAATAACAGTTATCAAGCAACGATAGGCATGGCTCCTTTTAAGGCTTTGTATGGTTGCACTTGTAGAACACCATTGTAATGGACTGAGACGGGTGAAAGAAAAGTCTTAGGTCCTGAAATGATTGAAGCTACGAGCGCAATGGTGGATATGATAAGAGAAAAGGATTAAGTCTGCTCAATCAAGACAGAAATCCTATGCTGACAAGAGAAGGACTGATCTGGAATTTCAAGTTGGAGAGAAAGTTTTCTTGAGGGTTTCACCAATGAAGGGTGTGATGAGATTTAATGTTAAAGGAAAGCTTAGCCCTCGTTTCATTGGACCTTTTGAGATTTTGGAAAAGGTTGGACCCGTTACTTATCGATTGGCATTACCTCCGGCTATTGCTGTTGTGCATAATGTGTTCCACGTTTCGATGCTCAGGAAATATGTTGAAAATCCGGAACATGTCTTACAGGCAAGCACTGAAGGACTTGGTGCTGATCTTACCTATGATGAAGAGCCAGCGGAAATTTTGGATAAGAAAAACAAGCAATTTTGAAATCGCACCATCCCTTTGGTAAAGATTCGTTTGAAGGACCATACCCTGGAAGAAGCTTCTTGGGAGAAGGAAGAAGATGTGAAGGAGAAGTTTCCTCACCTCTTTGGAAGCACAGGTACGCTTTCAATTTTGAGGACGAAATTTCATTAAGGGGGGGGGGGAGAATGTGAAACCCAGCCCTGACCCTAGTCCAGTGACCCGAAGTAAGGCAAGAAGTCATCTTTGGGCCATTACTGTTGAAGACTTGATGGCTGGATTGGAATCCATGAGTGTTGATGCCAGTGTCCCAATGGTGGAAACTACACCCAGATGAAGATTGGATTAGTTGATGGTCTTGGAGTGGTCTCTGTATTGATTCAAAGACATTTCTAACTCCTAGGTAAGTCACTCTAGGTGTGTGCAAAACCCCTCGATGTTTGGACTTGATCTGAGCCTTCAATTCCTTGTTTTGAAGTTGCTGTCTTGATTGGTCGACTCATTGGTCGATTGGACCAATCGACCAATCAATCGACCAATTGATTCTGTTTTTGAAATTTGAATCCTGTCTCTTATATTTATGTGTAATCTCGGGAATACTCCGCCTCCTCTGCCTCCTAAGCCTCTGGAACGAGTTAGAACCCTAATCTAACCCATTCCCTTGCATTCTTTGGTGATCTCTCGCAAAGACTTGAAGAATTCTTCATCCTCCTACAACAAAGGTATGATTTCACTCACTCTTTCTTCTATCTCTGATTTTCTTTCTTTAATTCTGTTCTTCGTTGAGATCAGGAAGAAGATGATGCACTCTTGCAACCATCTATTCCATGATCTCATCATGTTCTTTAAGATCCATGATCATCATCATGATCTTAACCTCAGCCAGTGGAATCTTCGAAACCCTAACCCTAATCCTTTGAAACCCTAACCTGTGTGATCGTCTGGAGAGATTTTGGTAACCTCCCTTGTGAAGGAAAATCCTCTTGGGTAAAGTTTATATGAACCTAAACTTTATCATTGACTGACTCTCCTAATTATTTTTGGCTAACAATTTATCTCCCTTCATCCAGAGCTCTCAATTATTTTCCGAGGGAACCAAAAAAGGGTGAGACCCTAATTTTCTGGAATCAAACCAAGAACCCCTAGTTTGATCATGGTAACCCAATCAATGTGTTTTCTTTACTATATCTGTAATCTTCATATCCTAGTTCTTTAATCTTTGATTATAATATTTTTCCCTCATAATCTATGTTTAACCTAGTAGGTTAACCTTTTTGTTCCTAGGTTACAACTTGGGAACTTGATTTGATTTATGAATTGATATCCTCTATACCCTAGAATACTACCATGATAATTTCGCTCTGATTTGTACCCTTTTGAACCATCGAATTCAGTTCTTGATTCTCAAAATTCGGATACTTGTAGGCCACTGTCTGCATTGGTCGACTGGTCCAGCAGACCAATCAATCGACCAATGAGTACAACAACCTCATTCTTGGTCTGTTTTGATTGATTTATGATCTTTTCCTTTATGCATCTTTCCTAACATGTTGTGTGCACTTGTTTAGGACTATCTTCTCAGGTTTAGTCAAGATCATACTTGATTCTTTAAGATCCTATCCAAGTTAGAAGGTAAGGATAGTTAATTCCTTAACTACATAGATTGCTTGTTCTCTGGTTTCTACTTTATGAAACTATGAGATTACCTACTGTTATTGTATTTTAATTCTGATCTCCTACTGTGGGAACAGTAGCGCTTGTTTATATTATCTTTTTATTATTCATGATATATGAAATACTTATTATTGCCTAATCTGATTTTTGCTTTTACATTCTCTTGTATATGATGAACTGCTGGTTGTGTATGTCATGACTGTTCTGAGAATGTGTTTGCTTAAGTTTGGTTTGGGATTGGGGAGTATCCTTTTGATGCTTCTATCCTTGGACATCGGAGGGAATAGTATGGGATGTTCTCCAAAGATGCCCATCGACGCTTTCCCGAATCAATGGTTGTCATACCTAGGGATGTCTAGCAATGTTTGGCTAGGATATACCCCTGTTATATCAGACCCGATTTGGAAGGGTATTGAGACCGAACGACCCGTGGTAGCAATGTGGATTCACGGGCGCTCAGGACCGGTGAGTTATATCCGTGAGAGGACGGGAATCACATTGTGCGGGCCATTTATTGGAGGGTTGCATATGGCTAGACTTGGGATCATGGGAGCTCGAGACCGGTGAGTTATATCCGTGAGAGGACATGAGAGCTTCCCGTTTACCATATGTGGATAACCAATAGGGTTGATGAGTGCGGTGAGTAATATCCGTGACTCTAGCGTGAAGGATACCGGAAAGGATCCCGAGAGGGGAGGAATGGAAGTATCTGGAACTGACTTGATGTAACTGACTAGATGACTTGCATTGGGCTAGGCTTTTCCCTGACATGCGCCGGTACTTATGCCAAATGGTTGTGAGAGAGTGTGTTGACTTAACCCCCTACCATGGTTTGTCCGAGAGCGATGCCCGGACCCACTACCAACAGGAGCCGTATGCGTGACCTACCCAAAGAAGTACGGTGCTATGACTTAAAGCATGTCTACCACAGAGACCAGCATACTTAGAGTTTAGATGCATTCATACTTTATCTGTTTCATACTGCATTGCATCATGTTATGTTTTGCCACATGTTATGTATGATGTTATGGATTAACTACCTTACTGAGTTTCTTCGAAACTCATTCCTTTTTGTATATTCTTTGTTTAGATTATCCTACAGGTACAGATTATTATGACGAGCAGTACAGTGAAGCACAAGCCGATGAAGCGTAATACATGCAAGGTGCTTGCGACGATTAAGATTACTCTGATGATCCCCCGGCGGATCAAGCTGCGTACTACTTTTGAAAACAGCATAGAGTTAGAACGGATTCATTGGATTGACGAAGTCCATACTTATGAAGACGTTATCTATAAACTAGAAGACGCTTGATCTTAGTTTATTTCTTAGTACATTTGTTTCAGTTGTAATTCCTTTTGACTTTCATACTACGTTCCGCTATATTGGTGGAGTGAGTTTCCGCCTCACTTTACTCTTTTTGATATCATTGGATATCTGGTATCTTTTCCGCACTCTGATTATACTAATTATCCATTATTGTTTTGAACCTTTGTTTATAATATTAAACCTTGATTATTTCCTGTTTATGATTATGTTATTGTATATGTGGGAGGATGATTTCCTCGATACTTGATCTTCGGGGCTGTGGATCACACTCTCGGGTATGCTAGTTAGGGTATCGGCTGGGAGGATGTGACACCCAGAGATGTTGAACTCGAGCAGAATCTTCTGTTTAGGTTATGTTGCTATATATACCCCATGACTTCGTGATTTTAGTATCCCTAGCCTCCAAAACACTTAGAGAACGAAGGGAAACCATCTCCAAGCCTCCAAAAGTGTAGAAGAAGATCGAATCTTGCAAACTTGCTAGTTCTCTCTTTGTTTCTTCAATCAAAGGTTAGTATTCAATCTTTTGTGTTCTTGATTTATTCTTTCCATTATCACTCTCATCTTTGAACTGAGATTATGATGAAGATGCTGTAACCTTGTAGTCATATCTTTACAATCTCTTTTCATTCTCTTATGCCATGATCATCTCAATCATTCTTTATATGATTTTTTATGATTTCTTCATAAACTATGATCATATTCTTATTTCGATTTATTCTAGCATTATAGATGCTTCTCTATGATTATTCATACCTCTGATTTACTGTGTTCTTGTACTAGAATGAGACCTTATCATCTCCAGTTCATCTCTTTCGTGCATAGCATGTTTCCAATGAAAACCATGATTTTTACCAAAATAGAAACTAGATTTCAAATTAGTAAGTAATGGTTTTAATCGTTGTTTGATTTCTAAATTATGCTTTTTAGTCTTAGACTACTGTGTTAGACATTCTCTCCAAGTTTCGTCGCATTCCGAATTGTGTAGCATACGTTTCAGATCAAGATTCTATTCTTGGATTCGGATTTGCTCTTGGGCAAACTGCCTGGGTCGACTTACTCAGTCAACCCAGCCAATCAACCCGCAAGAACAGAATCTGATTTCATCGTCCGTTTCGATTCAATTGATCCATATTCTTTTAGGACTACTTCCTAATGATTGTGTGATGCTATTCTAGGGTTTGTTTGCTAACTTTGGATTCATCCTCTTGTCCGTCCGGAATTTATTCAAATCTATTTAAGGTAAGGAAAGTTGTTACCATATTAACATAGATTTCATAGATTTAGTTTCTAATTTGGGAACTACTTAGATTTACTACTGTTATGTTAGTTTCTATTATGATATGAATGCTGCAAGTACAGTAGGATTTTATTTCCTTATTTACTTTTTTTACTTGGATCATGTACGAATGCTTATTCATGTATGTTGCTTATTTATTTAATCTTGTCTTATTATACTCTTTCATATGATGAGATATCTGTCATGGATGATATGACTGAATTATGATTGTGATTGAATAGGTATGATTTGGGATTGGGGAATGTCCTTTTGACATTTCTGTCCTTGGACCTCATTGGGAGTCGTATGGGATATTTCCAATGTTGTCCTTTGACACTTTCCCGGATTATTGGTTTTCATACCTAGGACTTGTCTAGCAGTGTTTGGCTAGGATATTCCCTGTTATATCAGACCCGATTCGGAAGGGTATTGAGACCGAACGACCTGTGGTAGCAATGGGGATTTATGGGCGCTCAAGACCGGTAACCAACCCGTGAGACAACATGAGAGCTTCCCGTTTACTATATGTGGATGACCTATAGGGTTGATGAGTCCGTAGTCTGGGACTATGCTGACTCTAGTGGAAAGGATACCGAAAAGGATCGCTCGGGGCGAGGAATCGACGTATCTGGACCTGAGTTGATGTAACTAAGTAGAAGACTTGCATTGGGCTAGGCTTTACCTTGACATGCACCAATACTTAGATCAATGGTGATGTGAGAGAGAGGTGACCAAAACCCCTAACCAAGGAATGTCCAAGAAGGATGTAAGACCCAACTATCACCGGCAGACCCAAGATGCTAAGATGGATGATGGGGAGTGATTGAGACCTACCCAAAGAAGTATGGTGCTATGACTTAAAGCATGTCTATCTAAAGAAACCAGCATACATAGAATTAGATTCATACATGCATTGTCTGTCTCATATCATATCACATTATGTTTTTCTTATGTTATCATGTTATTTATGCTATTATGGGATAACTTGCCTTGCTGAGTTTCTTTTGAAACTCACTCCTTTTGTACAACATCTATGTTAGATTATTCTACAGCCTTGATGGCTATGAAGCGCAATATGAGGAAGCGCAAGATGAAGAAGTGTACAATACGCAAGGTGTTGGCGACTATGAAGATTACTTTGAGGATTCCTCGAGTGGTCTCACTGGTTACCAAGATTAACTCTACTGTTGAGTGGGAGCGTCTAAGCGTAATCGATGAAGTCTATGTTTACGAAGACGTTCTTTACAAATTAGAATAGACTTAGCTTAGTTAGATTATATCTTTCTTTCTTGACTTTAGAATCAGTTGTAATCTCCTTTGATTTTCGAACTACATTCCGCTGTACTCGTGGAGTGAGATTCCGCCTCACTCTATATTTGATTTTATATATCTATTGGTATCATTTCCACACTCTGATGATTATCCCATTACTTTACTTTGATTCATTTGAATAATATTGTTAACCTTGATTTAGTATTGTTCTTGATTATATTGTTGTGAATGTGGGAGGTTGATTTTACTAACTACTGGATCTTGTGGACTGTGGATCACACACTCGGGTATGCCAAATAGGGTACCGGCTGGGTGGATGTGACAGAGTGGAATCAGAGCCCACAGTTCCAAGTAAAATCCTAACCACAGAAACAATGATAGAACATTCCCGAGTCATAAATCCAAAAGTGACTCAAGTATTCTTAGAATTGAATAATAGAACACTTGAATTAGAAACTTAAAAGTGAAGAATAATATACTCTGAATAATACACAATAAGTCTGATTTATCAAACATCACATAATACAATAAAAGAAAATGTATAATACACAATAAGACGGTGAAACAAAAGTGAACTTCATTAATTCTAGGAAAGTTCTACAACAAGTTACATTAAAAAACATAAAAGGAAATCCTAGTACAATCTATCTAGACTATTGTCTCTGCTCTCTCAGTACTCTAACATCCTCTACAACCTGAGTCAACTATGACTCCATCCTCTCCTGTCTCGCCTCTATCCTCCCTAAGATGGAAGTCATAGAGCGCATCTGTGCACACTGCTCCACAGTCTCTGGAACTGTTAGTGAAGGACCTCTGGTCTCAAAGTGTGATGATGTGGGGATATCCTGATGACTTTGATCTGCCTCACGCATCTCAATGTCATCTCCTGCCTGGTCATCTGTATCTGGACCAGCATCGTTGTCACCACCATCCGACCCATCATCATCCTCATCTGTTTGAAGACCATCATCATCATCTGACCTCTCAGTCTGAGTAATGTGCATTTAATGAATAGTCCTCATCCCGATGTCATAGCCCAGCAATCGTGTCTGCATCAATGTATCCTCCAGCCTCACTCTGAAATGCCGGATGATAAGTGTGAGTAGACGTCCGAAGCAAAGGTTCCGTACGCCTGGAGACGTCACAACCTCTAGCATGATGTTCTGGATGATGAAGGAAAGATCAATCTCGAAACCCCAGTATATGCGGTAAATCAGTAGAGCATCCATCACTGATACTCTCTCATGATGCCCCGCCTTTGGGATGATGTTGCGGCCCACAATACAACAGATGATTCTAGCAGAATCAGTCATCTGTGCACTAGTCCATGGTGTATAGCATCCATCATCTCTCCAAAGTGTGATGCAAACCTCATGCAACTCATGTGGTAGTAGGAAAGCATCTATCTCTGACCCATTCGGTATCCATACACACTCATGAGGGTAGTGTGGTACTTGGAAGATCTCTGCCAGTGTACTAGTAGAAAATCGAATCCGTGTCTCTCGAACTCGACTCTCTAGGATCAACTCAAATGAACCTCGCCTCCAACCCTCCTCGACTGATGTAAGGTTTCTAAAGAACAACCTCACTAAGTCCGGATAGACTGGAATATCCTCAGTAAAAAGATGCGTCCACTCCATCGTATCGAATCTCTGACAGATCCGAAAAGTGCTAAGCTGTCGTAGTCTGAGTACTCGGCCATACTCAATACGACACTGCTCGAAGAAGGCCTCATACAAGTACTCCGCTCGGGATGTACTAAATAGGTCTTTGCGTATGACTACATCTTGTGGCTCCAAAAGTTGAACCTGACCTCTGCCTCTCCCTCTCCTCCCACCCATGTGTCATCCGCGAGGAGGCCTGATGTCTGTATAGCTGTAAAGAAGACAAAAAGAGACTTGACATTAGTAGAATTACCAAAATTCAGCATGAAGGGTATTTTCGTAATTTTTCAAAAATTTTCGATTTTGGCAAAATTTCAGTTTGGGCATACTAGCATGTGCACAGTACTTAGAATAGTGTGTTAGCATGTTTTATTGGAGAAAAACATTTCAATTTGACGGTTTAAAGGACAAAATTCAGCAAGCATAAAAAGGGGGAAAATTCTCAAATTAGGTCAAAATGTGATTTTTGAAGTTTGGGTTTGGCTCAATCAATTTACATATACATCTTCATCATATCATTGCAAGAATGTAGGAATTTATTTGAAGTTGAAACTCTTTGTGGTTTGAAAATGAGAGAAGATTTTCAAAAGAAGGTTTTCGGTGGAGAAATCGTTAACAAGAAACCGTGAAATGGATAGCAAGCGTTGTAAAGCCATGGCATTGTGTTAAGATCACCTAGAACACGTTCCTATATGTTTCTAGACATGTTTCCTAGCAATTACAACAAGTAAATCATGATATTTGGAAGAATACATTTCAGTTTTGAAGTTATGAAGCAAGGAAAAGAATAAATTTACCTTAGAGGATGTTGCAAGAATGTTGGAGACTTGTTCTTGATGTTAGATGGCCTAGAATGACTCTTGAAGACCTTAGAGAACCTTGCCCTAGAGCTCTCACACGAAGCTTGGTGTTTTGGAATGAGTATGAAATGAGAAATGTGATTTTTAAGGTGTTTTTTGCGCACTGTTTGCGTGGGTCGACTGGATGACTCGACCCAGCCACTTGACCCAAGGAGTAAAATTTTGGAACTTTGGATAAATTTGGGGATTTTGATATATGATTCATGGATGACTTTTGATGATTAAAGTGATGATTTTTAGCCTTATTTGGATATGCTACGACTAAGGTTAAGTGATTATTGATTGGTATATTGGAAATTTTGGGTATTTTTGACTTATTTCGATTTTTGCAGAATGGTTGTGCTAAGGAATCGCAATATTGGTTCTAATAGTACTGGAAATGAGGAAGAAGTGTTTCATGAAGATACTCCTAATGGTAGCACTGGTCAGCACACTAATGTGAATGGTGATAATACGACCGGTATACCTAATGCTCCAGAAGTGAATAGTTTTCGTGATATTGCCAATATCATGGACAACATCATGCAGCAGAAGTCGAATTAGTTCAACCAGATGATGATGGGTTTCATGACAATGCATACTGAGACTCGTACTGGTGTGAATGGAACTCCTCATACCACAGTCCCTAATGCAAAAAGGTTAGCTGGAACTCCTCATACTCGTCTGATGGAAAGTTTTCTGAAGATGCAAGTGCCTTCTTTCACTGGTGTTACTAAGGACACATTGTTCCCTAATAAGTGGCTGACGGAATTAGAGAAAGCATTCCGTCACCTGCAGTGTTTTGAAGCACAGAAGATCTTGTTTGGCAAACAAAAGTTTCAGCAAGAAGTAGATGCTTGGTGGACTTCCACTCGTCCTACCTTGAAACCATGCATGTTGGTGGTTTAACTTCGGAAAATTTCAAGGATGCATTTTGTAAGAACTATTTCCCTGAAGCAGTGACTGATGCTAAGGAAGCTGAGTTCATGGCCCTTACGCAAGGACCTTTGTCTGTGTTGGAATATCAACAAAAGTTTGAAGAGCTATTTTACTTTGCCCCGAATTCTGTGAGACCTGATCGTGCCAAGGCAAAGAAGTTTTTCAAGGGATTGCATCCTGCAATCAAGGCTTATCTTACTGTGATTTCGATTGAGAGCTACGCTCAGGTAGTTCAAGTTTCGAAGAAGATTGAAGAAACTGAGAAGGAAAGTGCATGTGTGCAAAGGACGTGGCAGCCAAGGAACACTGGTTTGGTTGACCGTACGGAGAGAAGGTTCATTAGACCTACACCGTATCATACTCCTAGTTTTCAGCCTAGAAGTGTAGGCCAAAATTCTAGTTTTGCACCGGCCGGACAGCAGCGCCAATTCTGTGGGAACAGACCAATTGTGAATGTTCCAAATGCTAGGCCAGTGACTGTGAACCCTAGACCTATGGGTCAAAAGCCTCCAGTGGTAGCACCTTCAGTTGGGCAGCCGGTTTGTTTTGTTTGTAAGCGGCCTGATCATTTTGCACGTACTTGTCCCAAGAAGCCTAATTAGCCCTATGTACCTGTAGCAAAGAGTGTACCTGCCCCTGTGCCTAGAAAAGTGTTTAGTATATGTGAAATCCCACCTAATCCTAATCTTGCTGTTGTGCCAAATCCATACCTACCATATGCATTATTCGATTTATTCTCGGTCGTATGAGTTGCCTAGTTTCAATTGGTAGAAGTTTACCCCGAAGCTGATCTATTTTCTCTACGATTTCTTCTTGTGCCTTCTATTCCCTGTGATAGGAGGGTGATCTTAAGTCATTCCCATGACTGATCCTTCTATCCCTGCTGTTCTAGAGTGGATCTCCATACACCCTATAACCTTGTGAACTCTCCACATGATGATTTCAAAGAGAAATCAAGTGTGATCTTCATGATTTGTTATTCCTTCTAATTGTTTCAAGACTTCAAGCTTTTCATCTCCTGTTCCTCAATCAAAGGTTAATAATCTGTCTTGTGTTGTATTGATCTACTCTTACTATGTTTTATTCTTTGTGATTGAGATTTAGAAGAAGATGCTGCATCCTTGCAACCATCTCTTCTACAATCTCCTGTCATTCTTAAGGTTTTATGATCTTTATATTGATCCTTGCCATGATCCTTGTGAAGTCTAGGTATTTCCGAAGCATTGAAATATGGAACACATTGTGAACTCCAGCAAGTGACGGAGGCAAGGCCAAGCGGTATGCTACAGATCCAACCCTTTCCAAAATCTCAAAAGGTCCAATGAAGCGGGACTAAGCTTTCCTTTCACATTGAATCTCGTCACCCCTTTCATAGGTGATACTTTAAGGAAAACTTTCTCTCCAATTGGAAATTCTAAGTCGGTTCTTCTCTTGTCGGCATACGACTTTTGTCTAGATTGAGCAGACTTGATCCTTTCCCGAATCATGTCAACCATATCACTGGTAGCTTCAATCATCTCTGGACCTAAGACTTTTCTTTCACCAGTCTCAGTCCAACACAAGGGCGTTCTACAAGTGTTACCATACAAAGCCTTAAACGGAGCCATGCCTATTGTTGCTTGATAACTGTTGTTATAGGCAAACTCGACTAAGACTAGGTGTTCATCCCAATTTCCACCCATGTCAACCACACAAGACCTAAGCATGTCTTCAAGAATATGAATTGTCCGCTCAGATTGTCCATCAGACTGTGGGTGATGAGCTGTACTCAGATTCAATTGGGTTCCCAAGGCTTTCTCCAGTCCATTCCAAAACCTTGAGGTGAACCTAGGATCACGGTCCGAAACAATACTCACTGGCACTCCGTGTAGACGAACTACATTGTCCACATAAAGTCTAGCTAGCTTATCCAAAGAGTAGGTGATCTTCATAGGAATGAAATGGGCTGATTTAGTCAACCTATCAACAATCACCCACACAGTCTCATTTCCCTTACTCATCCACAGCAAGCTAGTCACAAAGTCCATTGAGATATCTTCCCACTTCCAACTAGGAATAGGAAGGGGCTGAAGTAATCCAGATGGGGGTTGGCGAACAACTTTCACACGTTGGCAAGTTTCACACCTGGCAACAAAGTCTTCAACGTCCGCTTTCAAACCATTTCACCAAAAATGTTCCCTTAAGTCCTTGTACATTTTGGTACTTCCAGGGTGTACTGTAAAGATGGACTGGTGTGCTTCTTTCAATATTTCCTTCTTGATTTCATCAACAGCGGGCACACAGAGTCTACCTCTAAACAATAAGGTACCATCCATAGATGTACTAAAAGCAGGGTCCATTTCTGAATTCGAGGCAATTTTATCAATCTTCTCTTTCAACTCTTGATCAGAACTTTGCAAGGCAACAATTCTATCTCTAAGGGAGGATCTTGCGGTCATGGCATAGAGAATACAATCCGAACCCTTAGGGACCACTTCCAAACCAAATCTTTCCATCGAGGACAACAAAGGCCGACTCAAAGCATTTAAATCCAACTCTTTTCTCTGACTCTTTCTACTAAGAGCATCCGCCACTACATTTGCTTTACCCGGGTGGTACTAGATGTCACAATCATAGTCAGAGACCAACTCCAACCATCTTCTCTGTCTCATATTCAGCTCCTTTTGGGTGAAGAAGTATTTCAAACTTTTATGATCCGTAAAGATGGCGATCTTCTCACCGTATAGATAGTGTCTCCAAATTTTCAAAGCAAATACAACAGCTGCAAGCTCTAAGTCATGAGTGGGGTAGTTCCGCTCATAATCCTTTAGTTGTCGAGAGGCATAAGCCACTACCTTTCCGTGTTGCATCAACACGCAGCCCAAACCGATTTTAGAAGCCTCAGTGTAGACCGTCAATCCACCGGAATTATCGGGTATAGTCGAACCGGGCGCTTGTCAATCTAACTTTCAGCTCTTCAAGTTCTTCTCACAAGAATCGGTCCAGACAAACTTCTCTTCTTTTCTAGTTAGCTTAGTCATAGGGGCAGCCAACCTAGAAAAGTTTTCAATGAATCTCTGGTAGTATCCTGCTAATCCAAGAAAACTTCTTATCTCGATCCACGGTCTTTGGTCTTTCCCAATCGAAGAATGAGTTTGGACATTCTCTCGGGTCAACACGAATACCCTCGGCTGAAACAACATGGCCAAGAAATACTACACTTGAGAGCCAGAAGTCACACTTGCTGAATTTAGCATAGAGTTTCTTTTCTCTCAACCTTTGCAACGTGCAGTTCAGGTGCTCTGCATGTTCTTCCTCATTCTTTGAGTAAATCAAGATGTCATCAATGAAAACGATTACAAATTTATAGAGTACATCGTGAAATACTCGGTTCATGAGGTCCATGAACACGGCAGGGGCATTAGTTAAGCCGAAAGGCATCACTTTAAATTCATAATGTCCGTACCTTGTTCTGAACGCTGTCTTAAGGATGTCACTTGACTTTACCTTCAGCTGGTGATATCCCGATCTCAAATCAATCTTTGAAAAGACAGCAGCACCCTTCAACTGATCAAAAGGGTCATCAATCCGAGGCAAAGGGTATCTGTTCTTGATTGTCAGCTTGTTCAATTCCCGGTAGTCAATGCACAGATGCATACTACCATCTTTCTTCTTTACAAACAAGACCGAGGCTCCCCAAGGCGACACACTTGGCTGCACGAAACCTCTCTCTCTAAGAGTTCATTCAATTGAGTTTGCAACTCTTCGAGTTCGGTAGGTGCCATTCTGTAAGGGGCCTTGGATACAGGAGCCGCTCCAGGAATTAAGTTTATAGAAAACTCAACTTCCCTATCAGGAGGCAAACCTGACAAGTCATCTGGAAAAACATCAGGGAATTCACTAACAACTCTGACTTCTTCAAGTCTCTTCTTCTCTCAGACCTTGCTTCCAGATGAAGCATCTCCCAAAAAGGCATGGACTTGCATTAGAGTGGACAAGGTCTTCTTGCTAAATCTTCCCTTCTCTCCTCGAAATTCGAAAACTGAATTCTCTTCTACACGGAACTAAATCTTCTTTGAGGAGCATAAGATCACGGCATTGTAGAAGGTCAATCAGTCGATTCCCAAGATTACATCAAAATCTCTCATGTCAAACAATACAAGGTTTGCCTTCAGATTCCTTCCACAAATCAAAATAGAACAATCTTCTAACACTTTATCTAGTTTAACAGTAGACCCAACAGGGGTACAAATAGATAAATGACTAGATAAACATCAGGTGTCAAGTTAGTTCTCAAGGCAAAAGTAGATGATATGAATGAATGTGATGCACCCGTATCAAATAATCTAACTGCGGGAAGAGAAGCTACTAACAGAGTACCTGTTACAACATCGTGGCAGGGGTCTTGCTCGGTACCAGATATGCTAAACACTCTCCCGGAGGGAGGGGCAGAAGTAGCAGCGGAGTACTCTTCACTACAGGAGCTTGAGGTTGCACGGACTTCTTGGGCGGAGAACGAGCATAATGGCCTGCTTGCTTGCAGAGGAAGCAAGTAGTATCTTTCGGTCCAATAGGAGCTGCAGCGAGGGGGAGATCTCTGATAAGCTGGTCTAGGATTCACCATCCCAGGCCTAGGAGGATAAGTAGCTCCCTGAGGTCTGGCTCCACTGGACTGACCATAATAGCTCACAAGAAGGGGATTAGGATTTTGACCAAAATTTCTCGGCTGAAAGGCGGGTGCAGGATAAGGAGTAGGTCTAGCAAAACGCCGATCAGTGTGGTCCACAAATCCAGAAGGTCTAGGTTGCCAGGGTTTCTGAACTCGAGCATTTTCCTTTTCATTTTCTTCAAGCTTCTTCGAGTTTTGAACCACCTGAGCATATCCTTCAAGAGGCAAGACAGTGAGATATGCCTTAATAGAAGGTCGCAAACCCTTGAAAAACTTTTTCGCCTTGGCTTCTTCAGACTTAATAGACTCGGGGGCGAAGAAGAAAAGTTCTTCAAATTTCTGCTGATACTCAAGCACAGACAAAGTACCTTGTACTAAGGCCATGAACTCGGCCTCCTTTGCGTCCTTTACAGTTTCCGGAAAGTAGTTCTTGCAAAAAGCTTCCTTAAACTTCTCCCAGGTAACAACACCACCATTCAAGGTCTCAAGGATAGGCCTAGTGGAAGCCCACCATGCATCAGCTTCTTGCAGAAGCTCCTGCTCGACAAACAACACTTTCTGAGCATTAGAACATTGCAAATGTCTGAAGGCCTTCTCCAGCTCACGAAGCCACTTGTTCGGAAAGAGGGTGTCCTTGGTCACACCAGCAAAAGGAGGTACTTGTAACTTTAGGAAGCTTTCCATCAAACGGGTGTGGGGTGTCCCGGTGAATCTTTCCATAAGAGGGGCTGCGGCTTCAGAAGTTCCAATTTCGGCACGGTTCTCATTGCGAAGGGTAGCAAAACCAGTCATCATTTGATTAAATTGGGCAGCCTGCTATTGCATCAAGTTGGTCATGACACTGGCGATATCTCTAAAGCTTCCGATATCGGGGGCACCAGGAATGCCATTCGTGGTGTGGCTATCGTCCTGTGTCTGCTGATCAGAGCCCTCAGCAGGGGTTTCTTCGTTTCCGTTGCTTCCGGATCCGACGAAACGATATCTAAGTAACACCATTCTGTAAGGATCAAAGATAAGGATACCAAAATTTCAAATTTGACAAAGACAACTTGGCCAACGAATAGGATAACCAAATCATGGTTAGAATTTATCAATATAACAGTCAAATAAATCAGCATTGATCAAAATCCAAAGGAAATGAGTCAAAGAATCAAAAATTCCCAAAATAACCCAATGCAGAAAAATGATGAATTTTGGTCAATGGTATCGACCAAAAGGATCGACCAAAATAAATTCTGCACGAAAATCAGATTTAAAGGGCCCACTTCTCATTTCATTTTCATTTCTCACTCAACCATTTCGAGTTTAGCTCTCGAGAAAGCGATTTTCTAGGGTTTTCAAAAGTGCTAGGACTTGATTCAAGGCTTCAATCATTCTTGATAATCTCACTTGATCATCTACACAAGTAAGTTCTCTTTCTTTTTCTCTTTTCTTGTAAACTTCATTCACCATTGTTGTGTTCTTCAATAAAAACTGAATAATACATGTAGCTAATGGTTAGAATCATACATATAAATGATTAGAAACATGTTTTCATAAATTTTCAAGTAAGATTAAGTTCCAAACACAAGATTGCATCTATTTTGGTTACCAAAACACTATTCATTTCACAACAAACCCACTTTACAAAAACTTGTCTCATTTTCAACCCAAAAGGAATTTTGACATGAAACAAATTTCTACAACACTGATCTACTAGGGGAAAAGTGTTCCCACTCTCCATTCGGTCAAATTCCAATTTTTCAAAAATCACAAATGCCAGCCAAAAGAGGGATTTTTCTCTCTTACTTGCTGAATTTTCACTTTGAATATGCCAAAAAGATGGATTTTCACCAAATAAAGTATTCTAGCATGCTTGTATAGGTCTTATGCATATGTTAGAATGATCAAATCAAAATTTCACCAAAATCGAATTTTCTGAAAATTTACTAAAATGCCCTTCATCTAACAATCACACACTGAGACTAATCCAAATGAGTTTCTTTCCTTGTTTCAATAGATCCACCATGCCTAGAGGAGGGAGACGAGTGGACAAGGGTACAGGACTTGTTCCTCGGGCTGAGGTCATAGACGAGGAGCATTTCACTACTCCTATGGCGGAGTTTCTATACGAGCATTATTTCCATGATATACCGATCGAGCAATTACGATTGGTGGATGTGGATGATTTAGAGGTATTTCGCATCCGAGAAAGATTAAAGGCTATGGATTGGCTTCACTTATACACTACGGCACAGCCAGTCTACCCAGATCTTATCAGATACTTCTATAGTAATCTGACTTACCGTACAGAGGGATGGTTCTAGGATTGTCATGGATTCCATGGTCGGAGGTAGAGAGATCAGTTTCACTACGAGGACACTGGCCCGCATCTTAGATGTACCGATCGTACGAGATTCCCGTTGGTGGATTCCCGCTGGCACAGATATCACAGAGGTGCTTCTTCCCTATGAGGTATACGAGGTGTGCATGACTCTATGGGATGACATTGACTGCTATATGCCCCGGTGTGGTACCGCGATGCGTCCTTCAGCTAGAGTTATCGCTCGCATCGTCGGGCGAAACATCCTTCCGAAGGCAGGGCATCATAGCAAAGTGTCGGCGATGGAGGCACCGGGTCATTTATAGTATGTATACTTGGAGTACAAATCGATTTAGCATACATCATGCAAAATGTCATGATTGATCGGATCGAGTTTCCTGGGGATAGGAACTTGGCTTTCGGCCGACTCTTGACTCGTATCTTTGAGTACTTTGGTGTGGACTTGGAGCATACCCCTATGATTCAGGGTCGAGATTTAGGTGAGCCCATTGGTACATGGTTGATCAGGAAGATGGGGCTCCAGGATGCAGTCAGATCAGAGGATGAGGATGATATCGATGATGCATCAGGAGATGACGACTCGGAGGATGATAGTACTGATGATGATGATGGTGGTGACGATGATGAGCATAGTGAGGATGATGATCAGGGTCATGAGGAGGCTCCGAGGCATGAGGAGGTTCCCGCTCCATGATTTACTGAGGTCGGAGGTCCATCACGCACGACTTCTGAGGCTCCAGATGTGGCTTCTCATCAGTCATCGATTTACTCTATTCTTGAGAGGATCGAGGCTCGGCAGGGGAGGATGGAGTTACACATGTGCACCCTCAGTGAGAGGTTTGCACGACTGGAGGAGGAGTTTAGATCTAGGAGGGATTAGACAGATCGTAGGAGTCGTTCACCTATATAGACAGCACTAGGAATTTTCTTTTATGTCATCAAGGATGTATTTCTCTTTTTCAGAGTTGTAAAAATTTCCCTATGAAATCAATGAAGTTCAGTTATTTTGTCTATATTATTGTGTCTTATTCATGAGTCAAATTATGTTTAAATATTTTGGTTTCTAGTCCAGGTTATCTATTATTCACTTCTAGGAGTACTTGAGTCACTTTCGGATCTGTGACTCGGAATGTTCCGTCACCGTTTCTGTGGTCGGGGTTCCACTTGATCTTGGGCTCTGATACCAATCTGTCACATCCACCCAGCCGGTACCCCATTTGGAATATCCGGGATGTGATCCACAGTCCAAGGATCAATGATCTGAGGTCCATGCCTCCCACATACATGGTAACACAATCATGAACAGTAATAATCAATGGTAAAAACAGCTAATACTAAGTATCATGAATAAGATAAGATTAACTAAATCAGAGTGCGGAATATAAATAATAATAGAGTGTGATCAAAATCATAAAGGGTGAGAAGGTGTGGTAGCCACCCTCTCAGAGCAGCGGAAAAGAAATAAATCAAGTTAGTTACATATCCAAGTGTCACCAGAATAATTCAAAAACAAGTTAATTACAAGATCCAAGGTTCCACAAATACACCAGGGGAATGGGGCACTATGCTAGGGTTTCTTCTATACTAATGGTAGTCTCCTCAACAAGACGGATGAAGTAAACCCAACGCTGCAGCTCCCCGCACAACCGTGGGGCTAACCCTGGTGCGGATAGTAATCCTCCTCGGCTCCAATATACGGATCCTCACCGACGCCACTACCCGGAGGGTAGTATGTGGAATCATAGTCCGCCTCATAGGAGGTGCCATCATAAACTTCGGTAACTGGAATGTAATCTAAAACATTTGCACAAAAAGGAATGAGTTCGAAGAACTCAGCAAGGAAGTTATTCCATAATTAGAAATCATACACATTCAGAACATGTAATAATGCAATGCGATATGGAGCATATGATGCAGATATGAGCCTAACTCTATGAATGCTGGTCTCTAGGGTAGACATGCTTTAAGTCAAAGCACCGTACTTCTCTGGGTCATCAGTCACTCTCCCATTTCCATATCTTGGGAATGCCCGGGGAAGATCGGTAAAGTCATCAAAAAGCCGTGGTAAGGGGATCGGTCACCACTCTCTCACATCACCATTTGGTCAAGTATCTTGCGCATGTCACAAGTAAAGCCTAGCCCAATGCAAGTCATCTACTCGATCGGTCAAGTCGATTCGGATACGTCCATTCCTCGCCCCCGCGATCCTTTCCGGTATCCTTCACACTAGAGTCAGCGAAATCCCGGATTTCGGACTCATCAACCCTATTGGTCATCCACATATAGTAAACGGGAAGCTCTCACGTCCTCTCACGGATTGGTTACCGGTCTTGAGCGCCCGTGAGCCCAAGTCTATCCATATGCAACTCTACCAATAAATGGCCCCTTTCAGGTATCCGTAGCATGGTTTATGTCCCCTACCGGATTGGCTACCGGCCTAGAGCGCCCATCCAACCATACACTACCACGGGTTGTTCGGTCTCAATGCCCTTCGATTCGGGTCCGACACGACAAGGATGAACCTAGCCACACAACTAGACAATCCTATGTATGTCATCCAATAACTCGGGAGAGTGTCGATAGGCACCATCGGAGAACATCCCATACTATTCCCTCTGATGCCCAAGGACAGAAGTGTCAGTAGGACACCCCCCAATCCCAAGTCATACGCAAGCAATCACACATCCAATCTCATCATTTCTCATGCATCCAATGCATATTCATAATAGTAATCAAATCATGATATTGAAACGAATCATTATAAACATAAGCAAATTAAAATGATAAAGTAACACAACAAGAGTATAAAGATTTAAATGCTACTGTTCTAACACATATGTAACAGTCTCATAATGATTGAAAGGAAATTTAGGGATTTCATTCTTTAAATAAAGCACAGTTCAATATTTGATGACTTATATGTTTATGGATATAACCATCCTTACCTTGGATGAATTGATGATGAATTGAGAATACCAAGAATAGTCCAATAGAATTGTTAAGGCCCTAAACAAACATCAATAATAAGTTAGAAAAGAAGTCGGGAAGATCGGATGTCATTTGGGTCAAAACTGACCAAGGTTGCTGTCAGCAACAACTTTGGTCGATGGTATCGACCAAAAGGATCGACCAAAATTGTCTTCGGGGCAGAATAGTGGATTTTGGGGATTTTGGTTCGAAATGAGTCTTCCGGTGTTCGGATCAATCTGAAACTTGGAGGCATACTTAACAACAGTAGTAAGAAACTATAAATTAGGGAATTAACCCAATCCAATGGTCTAATTAAAAAGCCCCAATTTGAGCTATCAAATTCAAGTGATAAACATCATGGCATAGGTTGGAATTGATTGCATTGATGAGGAATAGCATGCAATAGTTAGAGGAACTAATAGAAATTCGATTGGAATCATATGGCAATGTTAAACATGAACATAATACACTCTATAGCTCAGTTTGATATCAAATGGCATGATGTTAATAGGTAAATCATGGAATACATATGCTAGGCATGAGATATAAGCATAGCATCAATGAATAGCTAAGGAAATCATGGATTGAACATGAGTAGGCACTTGGAGTGGTGGTTGCAAGGTTGTAGCACCATTCCAAATGTCTCATCAGCAAGGTGACAATAGAAAAGAGTAGAAAATGGTAGGGTAGAGAGTGGAATGAGGAGTCATACCTTAGTGTGGAAGATGAAGACAAGAATCAATGATAAACTAAGTGTCTTTGATGAGGTACCCTTCACACTAACCAAGGAGCTGCTTTGGGAAGCTCTCCCCACGTTCCCAGGTGAGAAAATGATTGCAAAAGGCTCAAGGCTCGAGGTCATATTAATTAGAAAAGGAATAGTCCATGGAATCATTAACTTGGCAGACTGGGATATTTTGGTCGATACCATCGACCAAAAGGATCGACCAAAATATTTCCAACAGAAAACTCAGGTTTAGAACAGCAAATTCAAGTAGGGATTTGAAAGGCTATACAAGGTCAAATTGAGTGAGGTTTTCTTCCACAATTCAATCAAGAAGTCTAGTTTCGGGGAATACCTTCGGATTGTGCACAGGAGGTCATTTGGTACATCAACCATATAAATCTTCTCCGATGCGCAGATTTTCCTTAAACACTGACAATGCATTTAAGCAAGGGGTATCATTGTCAATGTCCATGGGCTCGGTCTCCGAATCATGATCATCAATCAGAATGGTCCATAAATCTCTTTTTCCACCACTTCGGTTCTTCGGACCTGAATGCAATAGTGGATCCGGATTAGGGTCAAGGTTACAATAGGGCTGGATATTACACCAGTACTTGTACAAAACGGTGATTTGAGAGAGTGGTGACTAAATCCCCAACCATGGTTTTTGAGATGACTTTACCTAACTTCCCTAGCAGACCCAAGATATCTTGTATGATTGAGGGGGAGTGACTAACAACCCAAAGAAGTATGGTGCTATGACTTAAAGCATGTCTACCATAGAGACTAGCATACATAGAGTTAGAATCATAATTGCATCATGTGTTTCATATCATATTGCATCATGCTATGTTTTGTATCATGTATCTACGTTATTGTGGAATAACTGCTGAGTTCTTTTGAACTCACTCCTTTTTGCAACATTTTTGTTAGACTCTACTGCAAGTACCACCACTGTTGACTATGATGGTCGCACTCTGAAGACCAAGTTGATGACCCGTACCCCACTGGTCACGGTGTACAAGTTGATAAAGACTAGTAGTCCGAGATTGGGACTTATCTGGAGCCGTTCGGCCTTTGCACTTGTGTGCTAGTGTTGGGATATCGTCCCATTTTCTTTTTAACCTTTTAGTTAATTTGTTGAGACCGTAGTTTAGTCTGTTCCCTTGTCATGTTGGGAACCGATTGTAACCCTTAATTTTAGTCGATCTACCTTCCGCTATTATTATAGGATGGGTTTCCTCCCTCCTTTTCACACTTTGACTATTTGTCCTATTTGTATCATTTCCACACTCTGATATTATTTGTGAAACCTTCTGAGTTTTTTTCTAGACTTTTATTATTAAATTATTTGAATACAAGGAATTATTCTTGCTTTTGATTATATTATTTTTCTAAGTGGCTATGATCGTTCCTAAACTTGATCGGCGGGACCGTGATTCACTCCCTGGGTAATCCAGATAGGGTACCCCCTTGGTGGATTTAGGGCGGGATGTGATAGTATATCTGCTACTGAACAAGATGCAAGTCATGAAGTTGTGATAGGTACTTTGTTAATCACTTCTATTCCTGCATTTGTATTGTTTGATACGGGTGCATCTCATTCGTTTATCTCGTCTGCATTCGTTAGGAAGACTGACTTGTTACCTAAGGAATTGTCTAGTTGTTTAGTGATTAGTACTCCTACTAGATCAGTTGTGAAGCTAGATAAAATGATAGAAGATTGTCCCATTTTGATTTGCGAGAAGAAATTGAAAGCCGATTTAGTGATTCTTGACATGAAAGACTTTGATGTTATTCTTGGAATTGATTGGTTGACAGCCCATAAGGCTGTAATTGTTTGTTCTTCAAGGAAAATTCAATTTCAGATTAGTAGTAATTCAGCCTTTGAGTTTCAAGGTGATAAAGGAAGAGTTAGCAAGAAGACTTTGACTGCCTTGATGCAAGTTTGTGCACTAGTGGAAAGTGCTACAGCTGAAAGTGAAGTCAAGGAAGTGAAGAAGAAGCTTGAAGAAGTTGAAGTTGTTTGTGATTTTAAGGATGTCTTTCCGGATGATTTATCAGGATTACCTCTGGATAGTGAGTTGGAATTTTCGATTGAATTAATTTCAGGAGCTGCTCCGGTATCTAAAGCTCCATATAGAATGGTGCCTACCGAGTTGAAAGAACTACAAGACCAGCTGAATGAACTCTCAGATAAAGGTTATATACAGCCTAGTGTATTGCCTTGGGGAGCTCCGGTTTTGTTTGTTAAGAAGAAGGATGCTAGTATGTGTATGTGCATTGATCACCGTGAGTTGAACAAATTGACCATTAAGAATAGGTATCCGCTGCCTCGGATTGATGATCTTTTTGATCAGTTAAGAGGTGCAGCAGTGTTCTCAATGATTGATTTGAGATCCGGATATCATCAGTTAAAGGTGAAAGGTAGTGATATTTGTAAGAAAACTTTTAGGACAAGATATGGTCATTTTGAGTTTAGAGT
The DNA here is from genome assembly GCF_041222555.1 of Hakea prostrata. Lineage (NCBI taxonomy): Eukaryota > Viridiplantae > Streptophyta > Magnoliopsida > Proteales > Proteaceae > Hakea > Hakea prostrata. The sequence goes on along the minus strand of NC_142602.1, from coordinate 46,669,425 downwards.
CATGCCCTTCGGTTTGACTAATGCTCCTGCTGTGTTTATGGACTTGATGAATCGAGTATTTCATGGTGTGTTAGATAAGTTTGTTATTGTCTTTATCGATGACATTTTGATTTACTCAAAGAGCGAAGAAGAGCAACGGAAGCATCTTGGTATTACTTTGCAAAGACTAAGAGAGAAGAAGTTGTTTGCCAAGTTTAGTAAGTGTGATTTCTGGCTTCGAAGAGTGGTATTTCTTGGTTATGTTGTTTCAGCCGAAGGTATTCGTGTCGATCCCGACAAGGTTAAGACAGTTGCCGAGTGGGAAAGACCGAAGACTGTGTGAGAAATAAGAAGTTTCTTAGGTTTGGCTGGTTATTACAAGAGATTTATTGAGAACTTTTCTAAGTTGGCTGCTCCTATGACTAAGCTAACTAGGAAGGAGGAAAAGTTTGTTTGGTCTGACGCATGTGAGAAGAATTTTCAAGAATTGAAGGATAGATTGACAAGTGCCTCGGTTTTGACAATACCCGATAATTCTGGTGGTCTGACAGTCTATACCGATGCGTCTAAGATTGGTTTAGGTTGTGTTTTAATGCAACATGGGAAGGTGATAGCATATGCTTCAAGGCAATTGAAAGAATATGAGCGGAATTATCCCACTCATGGTTTAGAACTTGCAGCCGTTGTTTTTGCCCTAAATATTTGGAGACATTACTTGTATGGTGAGAAGATTGCTATTTTCACAGATCATAAAAGCTTAAAGTACTTTTTTACCCAAAAGGAATTAAATATGAGACAAAGAAGATGGTTGGAATTAGTCTTTGATTATGACTGCGATATTTAGTATCATCTTGGTAAAGCAAATGTTGTTGCAGATGCTCTTAGTAGAAAAAGTAACAAGAAGGAACTAGATTTGAATGCTTTGAGCAAGTCATTGTTGAAGTCAATTTCAGATTTTAAACTGGAAGTTGTTTCGCAAAGTTCAGATGTTGTGCTTTCAGCCATGACAACAAGATCCACCCTTAGGGATCGAATTGTTGCCTTGCAAGATTCGGATCCGGAATTGAAAGAGAAGATAATGAAGATTTTTGTAAACTCTGATTTTAGTATATCTATGGATGGTGCCTTATTGTTTAGAGGAAGATTTTGTGTGCCTGCAGTTGAAGAAGTTAAAAAGGAAATTTTGAAGGAAGCACACCAGTCGATCTTTACCGTACATCCAGGAGGTACAAAGATGTATAAGGATTTGAAAGAACATTTTTGGTGGATTGGATTGAAGGCTGATGTAGAAGATTTTGTAGTGAAGTGCGAGACTTGTCAACGTGTTAAAGCTGTTCGACAACCTCCCTGTGGATTATTGCAGCCCCTACCCTTACCTGGTTGGAAATGGGAGAACATTACTATGGACTTCGTGACTAGCTTGCCTCGAACAAGTAGAGGTAATGACACTGTATGGGTAATTGTATATAGATTGACCAAATCAGCCCACTTTATTCCTATGAAGATCACTCACACTATGGATAAGTTAGCTAGACTTTATGTGGACAATGTTGTTCGTCTACATGGAGTGCCTGTGAGTATTGTGTCTGATTGTGACCCTAGGTTTACTTCAAGATTTTGGAATAGTTTGCAGAAAGCTTTGGGAACCTAGTTGAATTTGAGTACTTCTCATTACCCACAGTCTGATCGACAATCTGAGCGAACAATTCAGATTTTGGAAGATATGCTTAGATCTTGTGTTGTTGATATGAGTGGTAATTGGGATGAACATTTAGCTTTTGTTGAGTTTGCCTATAATAACGGTTATCAGTTGACGATAGGCATGGCTCCATTTAAAGCTTTGTATGGAAACACTTGTAGGACACCTCTGTATTGGCCCGAAACTGGAGAAAGGAAAGTGTTAGGCCCAGAAATGATTGAAGCTACAAGTGTGATGGTAGATATGATAAGAGAAAGGATTAAGACTGCTCAGTCATGACAAAAATGTTATGCTGATAGAAGAAGATCAGATTTGGAATTTCAAGTTAGCGAGAACGTTTTTCTAAAGGTATCACCTATGAAGGGTGTAATGAGGTTTAATGTTAAAGGAAAGCTTAGTCCTTGTTACATTGGACCTCATGAGAATCTCGAAAGGATTGGATATGTTGCTTACCGTTTGGCTTTACCTCCGTCACTCGCTGAGACTCATAATGTATTTCATGCTTCGATGCTTCGAAAGTATGTTGAGAACCCAGATCACATACTATAGCAAGAACCTGAAGGACTTTGCGCTGGTCTATCTTATAAGGAAGAACCGGCTAAAATCTTGGATAGAAAGGACAAGCAGTTAAGGAATCGAACTATCCCTTTGGTGAAGATTCAGTGGAAGAACTGTCACATCCATCCAACCGGTATCCTATCTGGCATACCCGGGATGTGATCCACTGCCCGAAGATCCAGATCGAGTGGCCATGCCTCCCACATACACGATAAAATAATCATGAACAATATAATCAATGTATAAAACAAGCCATAAATAGATCAATTGAATAAGAGAAGATAGTAAATCAGAGTGCGGAAACATTAAGTATGAAATAATAAATAACAGAGTCTCAAGGAGAAAGAGTGATCAGAAGTCACTCCTTCACAATCAGCGGAACAATGATAAATCAAGTAAAGTTACACCCAGTGTTATGAACAAATCCAAAGGAACTAGAGAGAGAATATCCAAATGATTACAGTCATCCAGGGAAATGGGGCCTACACATAGGTTTCCGCTATCCTAATGATATCCTCTTCAAAATAATGGATGAAGTTAACCCAACGTGGCCGCTCCCTCACTAATGTGGGGCTAACCCTGGTACGCGCTATAATCCTCCTCGTTATAGCAATCCTGACTCTCCGCGTAGCCATCACTCGAAGGGTAGTATGCGGGATCATAGCTCGGGTCATAGGACGTGCCATCAAGGTCTTCTATACCTGCAGTATAATCTAACAAATTGCACAAAAGGAATGAGTTCAAAAGATCTCAGCAAGGCAAGTCATTTCATAATCCACATTTCAATCAACACAAGTCACAATATGATGCAATATGATATGAGACAATGATGTAATATGATTATAATCTTAAGTATGCTAGTCTCTAAGGTAGACATGCTTTAAGTCATGGCACCATACTTCTCTGGTCGTCCAGTCACTCCCCCTCGATCATAAGATATCTTTGGTCTGCCAAGGGAAGTTCGGTAAAGTCATCTCAAAACCGTGGTTGGGGATTTAGTCACCACTCTCTCACATCACCGTTTGGCATAAGTACTGGCGCATGTCACAGTAAAGCCTAGCACAATGCAAGTCATCTACTCAGTCATATCATGTCAGATCCAGATACGTCCATTCCTCGCCCCCGGCGATCCTTTCCGGTATCCTTCACACTAGAGTCAGCGTAATCCTAGATTACAGACTCATCAACCCTATTGGTCATCCACATATAGTAAATGGGAAGCTCTCACGTCCTCCCACGGGTTGGTTACCGGTCTTGAGCGCCCGTGAGCCCAAGTCTATCCATATGCAACCCTACCAATAAATGGCCCCTTTCGGGTATCCGCAATATAGTTCAAGTCCTCTCACGGAGTGGGTACCGGTCTTGAGCGCTCTTCAACCATATTCTACCACAGGTCGTTTTGTCTCAATACCCTTCCGATTCGGGTCTGATACGACGAGGGAAATCCTAACCATCCACCTAGACAATCCTATACATGTCATCCAATAACCCGAGAAAGCGTCGATGGACACCTTCGGGGAATATCCCATACTACTCCCTCCAATGTCCAAGGACAGAAGTGTCGAAAGGACACCTCTCAATCCCAAGTCATACGTAGTCAATCACAATCTCAATTTCATCATATTATACTAAATCAATGATTTGTCATATAAACAAATACCTATCATAACATGATTGATCATACATAAATCATAAAGTAAAACTGAGCATGATATTCTAAATGATATATACATTCTATTACTGATAAGAAAACACATGACAATCATGTATAGTAAAGGATTACTCATATGATCATAACCAATAAGTTCGCATAATGTAAGCATGTTGGTATAATTAACATACTTGAATTAACGACTGTCCTTACCTTACTCAAGTTGTAAATAGATTCAATGATTACCAAGTGTGGTCCCAAAATCAGTGTTGATACCCTAGATAATCATACAATTAATGTCAGAGAAGAAAACAATTGAATTGGGGTTCAAACGGATCAAATTGGCTGAGTACAGGGCCTTAACAACTCTTGGTTGACTGGCTTGGTCAACTGTCACTCAACCAAGACTTGTTAACTTTAAGACAGCAATGGAAACTTGATCCGAAACTGCCCTTTCGGTGCTCCGATCGTCATGAAATCTGGAGGGCATGTTTATAACAGTAGGAGGATACTACACACTAATTTTCATGATGATCCAACGGTTCAATCAAAAATACCCAAATCGAATTTTAGGTTCTATATGATACTTAGCAAGAATTAAATTGGAACTTAAAGAAATTGAAAGGGATGATAAGAATCAATCAATATGAGAGCAAAGAATCAAGCTAGAATCTTAATTTCATTACAGCCTAAGCTTATCATGCATCTACATATCAGATTAGAATCAAAATAGGTTAGATTGAATAGAATCAAAGTGATGGAGTGCAATTAATCTCATTTGAATCATAGCATAGTAAGAGTGGGGGGCGGGGATTAAGGAATTGAAAGGGGGGAAACCCATGGTTAAGTGTCTGCAAGGTTGCAGCACTTCAGCCATGGTTTCAAGATCATTAATTGATAGAAACATGAATAGATTAGAAGAGGAATAGAAGAAATCATACCTTGAGTTGATGATTGGTGTATACAATAAAGAATGGAGTCAAAGATCTTCCCAAACTTCAAGGAATAGCCCAAGAGAGTGTCCAACCTCGAGCTCTGGAGTGCAAATGATTAGTTTAGGTCCTCATTCACGAGTTCCAAAAAGGTAGGGGCAAAATGGAAAGAGATTTAGTGCAAACTCGAATTTCATTACTCTTGGTCGACTGTCAGTTGACCAAGCACTCGACCAAGCTATGATAGAAACTTCAGGAGTGGATTCGGAAGGCTATACAGGGTCAAATTGAGCGGGGTTTTCTCCTACAAGTCAATCAACAAGTCTAGTTTCAGAAAATACCTTCGGATTGATCACGGGGTTCCGGGAAGTGATTCAACTAATTCAATCTTCATCGATGCGCTGAATTTTACTCAATACTGACAAGGTGCACAAGTGAGGGGCATCATTGTCAATGTCCATAGGCTTAGTATCAAGCATCGAATCATCCAGTAAGAGGACCCACAGGTCTCTTCTACCACCACTTCGGGTCTTCGGACCTGCAACAGTATAAAATCCAAGCCGGGTCAGGGTAAGGATAAGGCTGGATTTTACATTCTCCCCCCATTAAAAGAAATTTCTTCCTCGAAATTGAAAGCGTACCTGTGCTTCCAAAAAGATGAGGAAACTTCTCTCTCATGTCTTCTTCTTTCTCCCATAAGGCTTCTTCTGAGGTATGGTTCTTCCACCGAATCTTCACCAAAGGGATGGTGCGATTCCGCAGTTGCTTGTCCTTTTATCAAGAATTTCGACTGGTCCTTCATCATAAGAAAGATCGGCACTGAGCCCTTCGGGAGCTTGCTGTAATATATGCTCTATGTTCTCTATGTACTTTCGGAGCATAGAAACATGGAACACACTGTGAACTCCAGCAAGGGATGGGGGCAATGCCAAGTGATAGGCAACAGATCCAACCTTCTCCAGGATCTCATAAGGTCCAATGAAGCGAGGGCTAAGCTTTCCTTTCACATTGAATCTCGTCACCCCTTTCATAGGTGACTCTTTAAGGAAAACTTCTTCTCCAGTTGGAAACTCCAGATCGGTCCTTCTGTTGTCGGCATAAGATTTCTGTCTTGAGTGCGCAGACTTAATTCTTTCTCTAATCATGTCGACCATTGCACTGGTAGCTTCAATCATTTCCGGACCTAAGACTTTTCTTTCACCTGTCTCAGTCCAATACAAAGCTGTCCTACAAGTGTTACCGTACAAAGCTTTGGATGGAGCCATGCCTATTGTTGCTTGATAACTGTTGTTATAGGCAAACTCCACTAAAGCTAAGTGTTCATCCCAATTTCCACCAATGTCCACCACACAGGATCTAAGCATATCCTCTAAGATTTGAATTGTACGCTCAGATTGTCCATCAGATTGTGGATGATGAGCTATAACTAGATTCAATTGGGTTCCCAAGGCTTTCTGCAAACCATTCCAAAACCTTGAGGTGAACCTAGGATCACGATCAGAAACAATACTCACAGGCACTCCGTGTAGACGAACCACATTGTCCACATAAAGTCTAGCTAGCTTATCCAAAGTATAAGTGATCTTCATAGGAATGAAATGGGCTGATTTGGTCAACCTATCGACGATCACCCACACAGTGTCATTTCCCTTACTTGTCCACGGCAAGCTAGTCGCGAAGTCCATGGAGATATCTTCCCACTTCCAGCTAGGAATAGGAAAGGGCTGAAGCAATCCGGACATAGGCTTACGAACGGCTTTCACACATTGACAAGTCTCACACCTGGCAATGAAGTCTTCAACATCCGCTTTCAAACCGTTCCACCAAAAATGTTCCATTAAGTCTTTATACATTTTGGTACTTCCAGGGTGTATTGTAAAGATCTACTGGTGTGCTTCTTTCAATATTTCCTTCTTGATTTCATCAACATCAGGCACACATAGTCTACCTCTAAACAATAAAGTACCATCTAAAGATGTACTAAAGGCAGGGTCCATTTCTGAATTCGAAGTGATCTTCTCAATCTTCTCTTTCAACTCAAGATCAGAATTTTGCAAGGCAACAATGCGGTCTCTAAGGGTGGATCTTGCCGTCATGGCATAAAGGATACAATCCGAACCCTCAGGAACCACTTCCAAACTAAATCTTTCCATTGACAAAAGCAAGGGCCGATTCAAAGCACACAAGCTCAAATCCTTCCTTTGATCTTTCCTACTAAGAGCATTCGCAACTACATTTGCTTTGCCTGGGTGATACTGAATGTCACAATCGTAGTAAGAAACCAACTCCAACCATCTTCTTTGTCTCATATTCAGCTCTTTCTGGGTGAAGAAGTATTTCAGACTCTTGTGATCTGTGAAAATAGCGATTTTCTCACCGTACAGGTAATGCCTCCAAATCTTTAAAGCAAAAACAACGGCGGCAAGCTCCAAGTCATGAGTGGGATAATTCCGCTTATAATCTTTCAATTGCCGAGAGGCATAAGCCACAACCTTGCCGTGTTGCATCAACACGCAACCCAAACCGATCTTGGAAGCATCAGTGTAGACTGTCAATCCACCGGAACTATCAGGTATAGTTAACACCGGAGCGCTTGTCAATCTAACTTTCAGCTCTTCAAAATTCTTCTCACAGGCCTCGGTCCAAACGAACTTCTCATCTTTCCTAGTTAGCTTAGTCATAGGGGGCAGCCAACCTAGAAAAATTCTCAATAAATCTCCAATAGTATCCAGCCAATCCAAGGAAACTTCTTATCTCAGTCACAGTCTTCGGTCTTTCCCAATCGGTAACGGTCTGCACTTTTTCCGGGTCAACCCGAATACCTTCGGCTGAAACAACATGGCCAAGGGACACTACCCTTGAGAGCCAAAAGTCACACTTGCTAAATTTAGCATAGAGTTTCTTTTCTCTCAACCTTTGCAATGTGAAGTTCAGGTGCTTCACATGCTCTTCCTCATTCTTCGAGTATATCAGGATGTCATCAATGAAAACGATTACAAACTTATCGAGCACATCGTGAAATACCCGGTTCATGAGGTCCATGAACACAACAGGAGCGTTGGTTAGACCAAAAGGCATGACTTTGAATTCATAATGTCCATACCTTGTCCTGAACGCAGTCTTAAAGATATCACTAGACTTCACTTTCAACTGGTGATACCTAGACCTTAAGTCAATCTTTGAGAACACAGCCACGCCTTTCAACTGATCAAACAAATCATCAATTCGGGGCAGCGGGTATCTATTCTTAATCGTCAGCTTGTTCAACTCTTGGTAGTCAATGTACAGACGCATACTACCATCTTTCTTCTTGACGAACAAGACTAGAGCTCCCCAGGGCGACACACTTGGCTGCACAAAACCTCTATCTAGGAGTTCATTCAACTGAGTTTGCAACTCCTCAAGCTCGGTAGGCGCCATCCTATATGGAGCCTTAGACACCGGAGACGCTCCAGGAATCAAGTCTATGGAGAACTCAACCTCTCTATCAGGGGGTAGTCTTGATAGATCGTCTGGAAACACACCAGCAAAATTAAAAACAACACTGACATCTTCAAGTCTCTTCCTTTCCTTGACTTTGTTTCCAGATGAATCATGTTCCACCAAAGCGTGGACTTGCATTAAAGCGGTCAAGGTCTTCTTGCTCACTCTTCCCTTCTTTCCTTGAAACTCGAAAACTGAATTCCCATCCAATTGAAACTGGATCTTCTTAGAAGAGCACAAGATCACAGCGTTGTAGGATGTCAACCAGTCAACACCCAAGATGACGTCGAAGTCCTTCATATCGAACAACACTGGATTTGCCTTCAAATTCAACCCACAAACAAGAATAGGACATTCCTCTAACACTTTATCTAGTTTAACAGCAGACCCAACAGGGGTACAAATTGACAAACAACTAGATAAACATCTGGGTGTTAGGTTAGTCTTTACAGCAAAAGTAGATGAAATGAGATGCACCCATATCAAACAACACAAATGCTGGAAAAGAGGCAACTAACAATGTACCTGTTACAACTTCATGGCAAGGGTCCTGCTCAGTACCGGAGATGCTAAATACTCTGCCAGAAGGAGGGGCAGGGGCATGAACAGAAGTGGGAGCACTTCTCATAGTAGGAGCAGAAACACCAGGCAAGGCTGACTTTTTCGGACACAAGCGAGCAAAATGTCCGAGCTGCTTGCAAAGGAAGCACATAGAATATCTTTGTCCAACAGGGGTGGCTGCCAAAGGGGGTCTCTGAAAAGCAGGCCGAGGGGAAACCACACCAGGTCGGGGAGGCTGCACAAATCCCGTAGGTCGAGCTCCAGTATATTGGCCACGAGGGCACACAGGAGTAGTACCGGAACTCTGACCCACACTCCTAGGCTGGAAGGCAGGAGTGGGATATGGTGAAGGCCTCACAAACTGACGCTCGGTGCGATCCGTAAGACCGGGATGCCTAGGCTGCCACGGTCTCTGAACTCGAGCATTTTCTCTCTCCGCTTCTTCTAGCTTCTTTGCATTCTAAACCACCTGGGCATAACTCTCAAGAGGGAGAAGGGTGAGGTACGTCTTTAGAGATGGCCACAGTCCTTTGAAGAATTTCTTTGCCTTCGCATTATCAGGTTTCATCGAGCCAGAGGCGAAAAATAATAATTCTTCAAATTTCTGCTGGTAGTCCAGCACAGCAAGGGAACCCTGGGCCAATGCCATAAATTCAGACTCCTTGGCATCTTTCACAGCCTCGGGAAAATAATTCTTATAGAAGGCTTCCTTGAATATTTCCCAAGAGACAGCACCACCATGGAGGGTTTCAAGAATAGGGCGGGAAGAAGTCCACCATGCCGTCCGCTTCCTGTTGAAGCTTCTACTCGGCGAAGAGCACTTTCTGAGCATCCGAACACTGCAAGTTCCAGAAGGCCTTTTCTAATTCCCTCAGCCATCTGTTAGGGAATAGAACGTCCTTAGATACACCAGTAAAAGATGGCACCTGCAGTTTCAAGAAACTCTCCATCAGCCGGGTATGCGGGGTTCCTGTGAACCTCTCCACATACGGTGTAACATCCAGCCCAAACCTAGCCCGGACACCCTTTTTATTTTGGGATAAAGAAAGACTTGTTTGATATTAGACCTTAAAGTTGGACTTTAGTTTCAATATTATTATCTTTGAAAACCTTAGGAAGCCATGTCAAACCTTTCCCTTAGGGTAGATTTGTAATGTTTGGCCTTATCCTACCTTGGCCCAGCCCGGGACCTATTATGTTTGTAGGTCCGAAAACCCAAAGTGGGGGGAAATGAAACTTGTGGACCCTTTTGGTTGATGATTTGGTGTCGGAACCCAAGCTCGTGAACATTGACGATGATGCCCCTCACTTGAGGGCATTGTCAGTGTTAGTTTTGAATCTGCGCACCGAAGAGGGGTGAATTAGTTGAAATACCAAATGAACTCCTATGCTCAATCCGAATATATTTCCTGAAACTAGACTTCTTGATTGAATTGTGGAAGAAAACCTCACTCAATTTGACCTTGTATAGTTTTTCAAATCCCTACTTGAAGTTGCTGTTCTAAACCTGAGTTTTCTGCTGAAATCATTTTGGTCGATCATTTTGGTCGATCATTTTGGTCGATACCATCGACCAAAAGCATCGACCAAAATGTCCTAGTCTGCCAAGTTAATGATTCCATGGAATATTCCTTTTCTATTTAATATGACCTCGAGCCTTGAGCCTTTTGCAATCATTTTTCTTACCTGGGAATGTGGGGAGAGCTTCCCAAAGCAGCTCCTTGGTTAGTGTGAAGGGTATCTCATCAAAGACACTTAGTTTATCATTGATTCTTGCCTTCATCTTCTACACTAAGGTAAGACTCTTCATTCCACTCTCTACCCTACCATTTCCTACTCCTTTCTATTGTCATCTTGCTGATGGGACATTTGGAATGGTGCTGCAACCTTGCAACCACCACTCCAAGTGCCTACTCATGCTCAATCCATGATTCCCTTAGCCATTCATTGATGCTAATGCTTATATCTCATGCCTAGCATATGTATTCCATGATTTACCTATTAACATCATACCATTTGATATCAAACTGAGCTATAGAGTGTATTATGTCCATATTTAACATTGCCATATGATTCCAATCGAATTTCTATTAGTTCCTCTAGCTATTGCATGCTATTCCTCATCAATGCAATCAATTCCAACTCATGCCATGATGTTTATCACTTGAACTTGATAGCTCAAATTGGGGCTTTTTAATTAGACAATTGGATTGGGTTAATTCCTTGATTTATAGTGTCCTACTACTGTTGTTAAGTATGCCTCCAAGTTCCAGATTGATCCGAACACCGGAAGACTCATTTCGGACCAAAATCCCCAAAATCCACTATTCTGTCCCAAAGACAATTTTGGTCGATCCTTTTGGTCGATACCATCGACCAAGACCATCGACCAAACTTGTTGCTGACAGCAACCTTGCTCCGTTTTGATCCGTTTGACATCCGATCTTCCCGACTTCTTCTCTAACTTGTTATTGATGTTTGTTTAGGGCCTTAACAATTATTTTGGACTATTTCTTGGTACTCTCAATTCATCATCAACTCAACCTAAGGTAAGGATGGTTATCTCAATAAACATATAGATCATCAACTTATGATTTATGTTCTTATTTATGAATAGAATCTCTTGATTTCTTTTAATCGTTATATGACTGTGATATACGTGTTAGAACAGTAGTATTGAAATCTTTATACTCTTGTCATGTTACATTACTATTCTTGTTTACTTATGTCTATGATGATTCATTTCAATACCATGATTTAACTTGTATTATGAAGATATATTGGATGCATGAGAAGTGATGAACTTGAATATGTGATTGTCTAGGTATAACTTGGGATTGGGGAGTGTCCTATTGACACTTCTGTCCTTGGACACCAGAGGGAATAGTATGGGATGTTCTCCGATGGTGCCTATCGACTCTTTCCCGGGTTATTGGATGACATACATAGGATTATCTAGTTGTTTGGCTAGGATGTCCCTGTCGTATCAGACCCGAATCGGAAGGGCATTGAGACCGAACAACCCGTGGTAGCAATGGGGATTTGTGGGCACTCAAGACCGGTAACCAATCCGTGAGAGGTCATAAATCTCATTGTGGGGGCCATTTATTGGTAGGGTTGCATATGGATAGACTTGGGCTCACAGGCGCTCAAGACCGGTAACCAACCCATGAGAGGACGTGAGAGCTTCCCATTTACTATATGTGGATGACCAATAGGGTTGATGAGTCCGTAATCCGGGATTACGCTGACTCTAGTGTGAAGGATACCGGAAAGGATCGCCGGGGGCAAGGAATGGACGTATCTGGAACTGAGATGATATGACTAAGTAGATGACTTACATTGGGCTAGGCTTTACTGTGACATGCGCCAGTACTTGACCAAATGGTGATGTGAGAGAGCGGTGACCGATCCCCTTACCACGGCTTTTTTGATGACTTTACCGATATTCCCCGGGCATTCCCAAGATATGGAAATGGGAGAGTGACAGACGACCCAGAGAGGTACGGTGCTATGACTTAAAGCATGTCTACCCTAGATGACCAGCATACTTAGAGTTAGATTCATATTTGCATCATATGTCTCATATCATATTGCATCATGCTATGCTGCGCATCATATGATTTATGTTATTATGGAATAACTTTCCTTGCTGAGTTCTTTCGAAATCACTCCTTTTTGCAACATATTTTGTTAGACTTTTCTACAGGTACTACCACTGTTGACTGTAGCAGTCAACCCTCTGGAGGCCGAGTTGAAGACTTTGTATCATACTGGTGGCGATGAACCAGTTGATAAAGACGAGTAGACCGAGATCGGGACTTGTTTGTAGTAGTTCAGTTTTATATTACTGTGTTAGGGATGGGATGTCGCCTCATTCCCTTTTTAACCTTTTATTTGAATTGTCGGGACTATAGCTTAGTTGTTTCACTTGTTATTTGGTGAATCAGTTGTAACCTTTACTTTAGTCGTTTCATCTTCCGCTGATATTATAGGATGGGTTTCCTCCCTCCTTTTCACACTTGATTGTTTATACTAATGAAATCCTTTCCGCACTCTGATGTTATTTGTGAATCCTTCTGAGGTACTTTCTCGACTTTTATTATTGAATTATTTGGATACAAGGAATTGTTCTTGCTTTTGATTATATTATTGTGCTAAGTGATTATGATCGTTCCTAAACTTGATCGGCGGAACAGTAATTCACTCCCCGGGTAATCCAGATAGGGTATCCCCTTGGTGGATTTAGGGCGGGATGTGACATATGGGGCCGCCAAGCCAGACTTGCTAGACCCACTAGCACGGTTCTCTTCTCTCAAATTTACAAAACCAGCCATCATCTGGTTAACTGAGTTTGCTACTGTTGCATCATGTTGGTCATGACACTTGCAATGTCCTTGAAGTTTCCAATGTCAGGGGCACTGGGGATGCCATTGGTAGTATGGCTGTCCTCCTGGGTCTGTTGGTCAGACCCTCCAGCAGGTGTCTCCTCATTTCTGGCACTACCGGAGCCGACAAGACGACTTCTCAGTAAAACCATTCTGCAAAAGAACATTGACCACATCGAGATACGAATATTCGTCAAAACAACTTGACCATATGATTAAAGTGCTCAAATTATACATAGATTCATCAATATAATAAGCAAATAACCAAACATTAGTCAAAATCCAAAAATTTCCCCAAAAATCTCATTTTTCTCACTTTCTATAGTCTTGGTCGACTGGCTGGTCGACTGTCAGTCGACCAAGCAGTCGACCAAGCCATGACAGTAACGAAAAATCAGACTTTTAACTTCATTTATCCTTCATTTCTCATTTCTAACTCGTTTTTCTTGTGGAGGGGCTCTGGAGAACGCATTAGCAAAAACTTCTAAGCAGATTCCAAGTGGTTAGAGGCTTCCACATCATCAAGACATCAAGCATTGTTCAACCAAGTAAGTAAATCACTATTCATCATCTTCTCAAGTAGTTTCTTTACTTAGATTTCTCAAAATATCATGCTAAACTTGTTGTTCTAGAATAGAAATAGGTTCATGCATGCTTAGAAAAATTTTGATTTCTCCCAAACCGCTAGGAGTTTTAATACCAAATTTGTTGCCACACATTCCAAATGATATGCTTCACATTACCATGCAATTTGTTTCAACCAATTTCAACAATATCAAAAATCCCCAAATTTGACCTAAACGTTGAAATTCCTCTTTTCTAGCTTGCTGAATTTTCAACTTTAGGACGCGATTTCGACCGGTTTTCTTCGAACAAACACCAAAATCATGAAATTTTAAGTATTTTGCATATGGCAGTATACTCAAATTGAATTTCCCCCAAATTTGAAAATTTCCAAAAATTACGAAAATACCCTTCATATCAAATTTTTTGTTAATCTCCTAACATTGACTTGTTGATCTTTCGCTACAGATATTTATACTCTATGGAGAGACGAGGACGAGGTGGTCGTGCCCAAGGTAGGGTAGTAGGTGCCGGGAGAGGTAGAGGTCAAGTGCCTTTGCTGTCACGAGCGGAGGTGATTGATTGACACCGCTTCGTCACACCATTAGCCGAGTTTCTTTACGATACATATTCTGGGCATTGTCACATAGAGTACGGGCGACCATTTCGGGCTGTAGAGTTGACTACTTTTCGGATCGGGGAGAGATTCGATGTTTTGGGGTGGACACATCTACTTACCAAGGATTTGCAGGTGTACCCAGTGTTAATTCGGCTGTTCTACAGCAATTTGACTTCATTTGTGGAGGGGTGAGCTGATCAGATGGAGTTAGTGATAGCGAGTCAGATCAGGGAGACTTAGATCATATTTACTACTCGCACACTAGCAGAGATTCTCGGGGTTCCTTATTGTCCACATGCATGTGTGTGGATATCAGTAGGGGAGGATTTCAGCAGACATTTACTTCCATACGAGTTGCATGAGATATGCATGACACTTTGGGATGATGATAGGGGTTATTATCCTAGAAACAATGGTGAGATGATTGCATCGGCCAGAGTCATCGGTCAGATTGTAGGGAGGAATATCATACCGAGAGCGGAACATCATAATGTGGTTACAGTGATGGATGCCTTACTCATTTATCGGATCTATATGGGATTCGAGATCGATTTGTCTTATATTATACAGAATGTTATGCTCGAGGTTGTTATGCATCTAGGTGTCAGAAATCTTTACTTTGGGATTTTATTGACACGCATCTTCAGTCACTTCGGGATAGATTTGGATGGTGAGGATAGACTTGATGGAGGTGTAGGATATTCCATTGGTACGAGGACCATTGGACTGATGCAGTTAGATCGAGTTGGCAGATCTCCCAGTCTAGGTGATGAGTCGGAGTCCGAGGATGATGGTGAGGATATTCCAGCAGAGGATCAGGCTAGGGATGATATAGGTATGCAGGAGGTCGGTCTTGATGATCAAGGGGTTCCCACATCACAGTTTGAAACTGGGGGTCCATCACAGGCTGCACCAGAGGCACCGGCACCGGATCTGTATGCTCAGATGCAATCTATGACTTCCATGATGGAGAGGATGGGGGTTAGGCAGGAGCAGTTGTTCGAGAGCTTAGGAGCCAGGCAGACTCAGATATATGAGAGGATGGAGGCAAGCCAGTCACATATGTATGAGAGGCTTGAGGGGAGGCTTGCACATATAGAGTCCAGACAAGATCAGATGCAGTCTCAGCTCACTCAGATCACTGAGGATGTCAGGACATCCAAAGTCCGATGACGATCTCCTGGATAGATAGATTGTACTAAGATTTCATTTATGCCTTTCATGTGTAACCCGTTGTAAAACTTATTTGAGTTAATGAAAGTTATTTCGGTTTCACCTGTTATTGTGTGTAAATCATTTTCTTTTTCGTTTCATTAAGTGAAGATTGTTAAATTATAATTATTGTATGTTATTCAACAATTTACTTATGCTTCGTTAATCAGGTTTCTAGTCCGAGTTATCTATTATTCACTTCTAAGAGTAGTTGAGTCACCTTGGATTTGTGACTCGGAATGTTCCGTTATCGTTTCTGTGGTTAGGGCCTTACTTGATCTTGGGCTCTGATACCACTCTGTCACATCCACCCAGCTGGTATCCTATTTGGCATACTCGGGATGTGATCCACGGCCCGAAGATCCAGATCGAGCAGCCATGCCTCCCACATACACAATAACATAATCATGAACAATATAATCATTGTATAAAACAAGCCATAAATATATCAATTGAATAAGGGAAGATAGTAAATCAGAGTGCGGAAACATTAAGTATCAAATATTAATAAACGGAGTCTCAAGGAGAAAGAGTGATCAGAAGTCACTCCTTCACAATCAGCGGAACAGTGATAAATCAAGTTAAGTTACACCCAGTGTTATGAACAAATCCAAAGGAACTAGAGAGAGAATATCCAAATGATTACAGTCATCCAGGGAAATGGGGCCTACACATAGGTTTCCTCTATCCTAATGATATCCTCTTCCAAAGTATGGATGAAGTAAACCCAACGTGGCTGCTCCCTCACTAATGTGGGGCTGACCCTTGTATGCATCATAATCCTCCTCGGTATAGCAATCCATACTCTCCGCGTAGCCATCACCCGAAGGGTAGTATGCGGGATCATAGCTCGGGTCATAGGACGTGCCATCAAGGTCTTCTATATCTGCAGTATAATCTAACAAATTGCACAAAAGGAATGAGTTCAAAAGATCTCAGCAAGGCAAGTCATTTCATAATCCACATTTCAATCAACACAAATCACAATATGATGCAATATGATATGAGACAATGATGTAATATGATTCTAATCTTAAGTATGCTAGTCTCTAAGGTAGACATGCTTTAAGTCATGGCACCATACATCTCTGGGTCGTCAGTCACTCCCTCTCAATCAAAAGATATCTTGGGTCTGCCCAAGGAAGCTCGGTAAAGTCATCTCAAAACCATGGTTGGGGGTTTAGTCACCACTCTCTCACATCACCGTTTGGGATAAGTACTGGCGCATGTCACAGTAAAGCCTAGCACAATGCAAGTCATCTACTCAGTCATATCATATCAGATCCAGATACGTCCATTCCTCGCCCCCGGCGATCCTTTCCAGTATCCTTCACACTAGAGTCAGCGTAATCCAGGATTACGGACTCATCAACCCTATTGGTCATCCACATATAGTAAACGGGAAGCTCTCACGTCCTCTCACGGGTTGGTTACCGGTCTTGAGCGTCCGTGAGCCCAAGTCTATCCATATGCAACCCTACCAATAAATGACCCCTTTCGGGTATCCGCAATATAGTTCAAGTCCTCTCACGGAGTGGGTACTGGTCTTGAGCACCCTTCAACTATATTCTACCATGGGTTGTTCGGTCTCAATTGTGAAATCCAGCCCAAACCTAGCCAGGGCACCCTATCTGTTTTGGGTAAAGAAGGGTTAGTTTAAATGTTGACTTTAAAGTTGGACCTTGATTTGATCTTAGCTTGTTGCTTGTAGACCCTTTTGGTTGACGATTTGGTGTCGGAACCCAAGCCCATGGACATTGTCGATGATGCCCCTCACTTGAGAGCATTGTCAGTGTTAGTTTTGAATCTGCGCACCGAAGAGGGGTGAATTAGTTGAAATACCTAATGAACTCTTGTGCTCAATCCGATTATATTTCCCGAAACTAGACTTCTTAATGGACTTCTAGGAGAAAATCTCACTCAATTTGACCCCATATAACCTTCCAAATCCCTGTCCGAAGTTGCTGAACTATGTCTGTCAAATCCTGCTTGCGCATCGAAGAAGATGAGCCTAGTTGGTGAACCTAATGAACTCCAATTCTTGATCCAAAGGTATTTCTGGAAACTAGACTTCTTGATTGACTCGTAGAAGAAAACCTCACTCAATTTGACCTTGTATAGCCCTCCGAATCCCTGTTTGAACCTTGCTGTTCTGACTAGTCGACTCATTGGTCGACTGGACCAGTAGACCAATCCAATCGACCAATGGTGTCTGAATTTACCAATTTGGTCCTGTCTCCTCTATTTAAGTCAAATCTCGGGATTACTTCGCCTCCTATGCCTCCTAAGCCTCTGGAATGAGTTAGAACCCTAATCTAATCAATTCCCTTGCATTCCTTGGTGATCTCTCTCAAGACTTGAAGTAATCTTCTTCCTCTCGCATCAAAGGTATGTCTACTCTCTTTTCTTTCTTCTCCATCTCTGATTTTCTTTCTTTAATATGTTCTTGGCTGAGATCAGGAAGAAGATGATGCACTCTTGCAACCATCCACTCCATGATCTCATCTTGTTCCTTGAGATCTATGATCATCATCATGATCTCAACCCCAGCCAGTGGAATCTTTGAAAACCCTAACCCTAATCCTTTGAAACCCTAACCTGGGTGATTATCTGAGAACCTTTTTGGTAACCTCCCATGTGAGGGAAACCTCATGGGTAATGTGGAGGTTGATCTAAATTCAATATTCTTTAATTCTTCTTGTTGTAATTGGCCAATCATCAATTCCTTCCCTCCCCGTGATCTTAACCTTTTTATGGGAACCATAAGGGTGAAACCCTAATTTCTTGGGTTAGATCAAGAACCCATCTTTTGACCATGATTATCTTCCCATAATGTTTCTATTAACCTAAACAAGATTTTCTTATTATGTTCTTGATTGCAACCATTCCCTTTCTTCCTGTGATCATAACCTTTTCATGAGAGCCATAAATGTTGAAACCCTAATTTCTTGGGTTAAATCAAGAACCCATCTTTTTACCATGACTTGATGATTTTATCTTCCCATATGATTCTAATACATCCTAGGAAGTTCCCCTTCGAATTTCGGATCAATCCGACTTCAAACGAAGAAGTTATGGCCAAAACAGTTTTCACTATTCCGTACTGACTCGATTGGTCGACTAATTGGTCGACTGGGTCAGTAGACCAAGGCAATCGACCAATGAAGTCAGTAGCTTCAATTTTCGCTCGATTTGATTCGTTTGCTCTCTGATCTTTTAGGTATCTTTCCTAATGTTGTATCTATGCTTGTTAGGGGTTTATTTGCCATGTTTGGTGTCTCTCTCTTTGATCTTTGGATTATCTTCGGCGATGATCGACCCGTTAGCTACACGATACCGTGCGCTTGCGGTTACTTATAAAATTTCACAAACACCGCTTTAATGCAAGTCCACTCCCTAGTGGAAGATGTTTCATCTGGAAGCAAGGTTAAGGAAAAGAAGAGACCTGAAAATGTCAGTGTAGTTTGTAACTTCGCTGATGTGTTTCCAGACGATTTATCAAGACTACCCCCTGATAGAGAGGTTGAGTTTTCCATAGACTTAACTCCGGAGCGTCTCCGGTGTCTAAAGCTCCTTACAGGATGGCGCCTACCGAGCTAGAGGAGTTACAAGCTCAGCTGAATGAACTCCTGGATAGAGGTTTTGTGCAGCCAAGTGTGTCACCCTGGGGAGCTCCGGTCTTGTTCGTTAAGAAGAAAGATGGTAGTATGCGCCTATGCATTGACTACAGAGAGTTGAACAAGTTAACGATCAAGAACAGATACCCGTTGCCTCGGATTGATGACCTGTTTGACCAGTTGAAGGGCGCGTCTATTTTCTCGAAGATTGACTTAAGATCAGGGTATCACCAGTTGAAAGTGAAGTCAAGTGATATCTTTAAGACGGCGTTCCGAACAAGGTATGGACACTATGAATTCAATGTTATGCCTTTTGGCTTAACAAATGCCCCTGCCGTGTTCATGGACCTCATGAACCGGGTATTTCATGATGTGCTTGATAAGTTTGTAATCGTATTCATCGATGACATCTTGATTTACTCGAAGAATGAAGAAGAGCATGCGGAACATCTGAACTTCACTTTGCAAAGGTTGAGAGAAAAGAAACTCTATGCTAAGTTTGGCAAGTGTGACTTTTGGCTCTCAAGGGTAGTGTTTCTTGGCCATGTTGTTTCAGCCGAAGGTATTCGTGTCGACCCGGAAAAAGTGCAAACCGTTACCGATTGGGAAAGACCGAAGACCGTGACTGAGATAAGAAGTTTCCTTGGATTGGCAGGATACTATCAGAGATTTATCGAGAATTTTTCTAGGTTGGCTGCCCCTATGACTAAGCTAACTAGAAAGGAAGAGAAGTTCGTTTGGACCGAGTCTTGCGAGAGGAATTTTGAGGAGCTGAAGGTTAGATTGACAAGCGCCCCAGTTTTGACTATACCTGATAGTTCCGGTGGGTTGACAGTCTACACCGATGCTTCCATGATCGGATTGGGTTGCGTGTTGATGCAACACGACAAAGTTGTGGCTTATGCCTCTCGGCAATTGAAGAACTATGAGCGGAATTATCCCACTCACGACTTAGAGCTTGCCGCCGTGGTTTTTGCTTTAAAGATTTGGAGACATTACCTATACGGTGAGAAGATCGCTATCTTCACAGATCATAAGAGTTTGAAATACTTCTTCACCTAGAAAGAGCTGAGTATGAGACAAAGAAGATGGCTGGAGTTGGTTTCTGACTATGATTGTGACATCCAATATCACCCAGGTAAAGCAAATGTAGTTGCGGATGCTCTTAGTAGGAAGAGTCAGAAGAAGGATTTGAACTTGTGTGCTTTGAGTCGACCTTTGTTGCTATCAATGGAAAGGTTTGGCTTAGAAGTGGTTCCTGAGGGTTCGGATTGTATTCTTTTTGCCATGATGGCAAGATCCACCCTTAGAGACCGGATCGTCGCTTTGCAAAGTTCTGACCCTGAACTGAGAGAGAAGATTGGGAAGGTTGCCACGAATTCAGAGATGAACCCTGCTTTTAGTACATCTTTAGATGGTGCCTTATTGTTTAGAGGTAGACTCTGTGTGCCTGCTATTGATGAAATCAAGAAGGAAATATTGAAAGAAGCACACTAGTCGATCTTTACAATACACCCTGGGGGTACCAAAATGTATAAAGACTTAAGGGAACATTTTTGGTGGAATAGCTTGAAAGCGGATGTGGAAGACTTTGTTGCCAAGTGCGAGACTTGTCAGCGTGTTAAAGCCGTTCGCCAACCTCCGTCCGGATTGCTTCAGCCCCTTCCCGTTCCTAGTTGGAAGTGGGAAGATATATCCATGGACTTCGTGACTAGCTTGCTGCGGACAAGTAAAGGAAATGACACTGTGTGGGTGGTTGTAGATAGGTTGACTAAATCAGCCCATTTCATACCTATGAAGATCACCTCCACTTTGGACAAGCTAGCTAGACTCTATGTGGACAACGTGGTTCGTCTACACGGTGTGCCGGTGAGTATTGTGTCTAACCGTGATCCTAGGTTCACCTCAAGGTTTTGGAATGGATTGCAGAAAGCCCTGGGAACCCAATTAAACTTGAGTACAGCTCATCATCCCCAGTTCGATGGACAATCTGAGCGGACGATTCAAATTTTAGAAGATATGCTTAGATCTTGTGTGGTGGACATGGGTGGAAACTGGGATGAACACTTAGCTTTAGTGGAGTTTGCCTATAACAACAGTTATCAATCAACAATAGGCATGGCTCCTTTTAAAGCTTTGTACGGTAACACTTGTAGAACGCCTTTGTATTGGACTGAGACAGGTGAAAGAAAAGTCTTAGGCCCGGAAATGATTGAAGCTACAAGTCCTATGGTCGACATGATTAGAGAGAGGATTAAGTCCTGCTCACTCAAGACAGAAATCCTATGCCGACAAGAGAAGGACCGATCTGGAGTTTCCTATTGGAGAGAAAGTTTTCCTTAAAGTATCACCTATGAAAGGTGTGATGAGATTCAATGTGAGAGGAAAGCTTAGCCCCCGCTTCATCGGACCTTTTGAAATCTTGGAAAGGGTTGGACCTGTTGCTTATCGCTTCGCCTTGCCACCATCTCTTGCTAGAGTTCACAATGTGTTCCATGTTTCGATGCTTCGGAAGTACATAGAGAACCCGGAACACATACTACAACAAGCACCCGAAGGACTTAGTGCTGATCTTTCTTACGATGAAGGACCAGCTGAAATCCTAGATAAAAAGGACAAGCAACAAGGAATCGCACCATCCCTTTGGTGAAGATTCAGTGGAAGAACCATACCCTGGAAGAAGCTTCATGGGAAAAGGAAGAAGAAATCAAGGAGAAGTTTCCTCATCTTTTTGGGAGCACAGGTACGCTTTCAATTTCGAGGACGAAATTCTTTTAAGGGGGGAAGAATGTAAAATCCAGCTTTTACCTAACCTTGACCCGACCCGGTCATTGTTATGTTTGTAGGTCCAAAGACCCGAAGTGGTGGTAGGAGGGACTTATGGGCCCTACTGGTTGATGACGTAATGTCGGGATTCCAGTTTATGGACATTGATGATGCTGCTCCTTCCTTGAGCACATTACCAGTGCTAAGTTAGAATCTGCGCACTGATGAAGAGCGAGACAGTTGAAATAGAAAACGGACTCCTGTGCATAATCCGAAGGTACTCCCTGAAACTAGACCTCTTGAGTGAACTGTAGGAGAAAACCCCATGCAATTTGATCTTGTATAGCCCTCCAAGTCCGCACCTAAAGTTGCTGAACTATTCCGTAAAATTTCTGCGAGAGATTGTTTTGGTCGATACTATTGGTCGATACCATCGACCAAAGGTATCGACCAACAAGTCTGCTGAGCCCAGATTTAAAGATTCTTGGAATATTCTTTTCTATTTATTTATTCCTCGAGACTGGAGCCCTATTCTCGCGTTTTTAACATCTGGGAACGTGAGAGAGCCTCCCAAGAACTCCTCCTTGGTAGTGGTGAAGCATCTTCTTCATCAATCATTGCCAACCACTCATTCCCACTTTCTTGTTCCACTTTAAAGGTATGACTCTCTCTCCTAATCACTTTCTCACTCATCTTTTCTCTATTTTACTGTTGGGACCATGGCCAAGGTGCTGCAACCTTGCATACACCTTGCCATGAACCTTCTAAACCCCATACAATGATGTTTTCACCGGTATGACTGATTGATTCGCCTCATGATCATTGACTACACATTTCCATGATTTATTGCTTACCAACTTGCTTTATTTACCAAAACTGAGATGAAGCTCATGATTAACCTAATCTATACCTTGCATATGTGCTCCATGTTACTTCTAAACGATTCCCTACCTAATCCCCCATGTTTTCCCCTAATTTGCATTGAGATATAGCCAATGCCATGATCTACAACTCTTAACCTTAATATGTCAATTTGGGTATTTCCAAATGGACCATTGGATTATGAAAGTTTCTTGATAATTAGTGTCCCCATGTTGTGCTTAGACTATCCTCCAAGTTTCATGTCAATCCGAGACCCGGAAGACCAAATCTGGGCAAGAATCCGAAAAGCCAGCTTGCTGTCCTGGAATTGATTTGGTTGATACTATTGGTCGATACTATCGACCAAATGTATCGACCAATAGAGTTGCTGTCAGCAACTTTTGCCCAGTTCTGATTCGTTTGATCTCTGATTGTTCTGATTTCTTCTCTAACCTTTCATATATGCTTGTTTAGGACTTTAAGACTATTTGGGCCACTGCTTGTGATCTTGGACCATTCTCTTCTCCGATTCAAGGTAAGGATAGTTATCGATGTAATTACCTAGGATATGGAAATATTGACATGGTATTCCTAACCTAGTAAATATAGTTTCTATTTCATATTGTTATCGTGTTAGACTTGCTACATATGTCTTTTAACAGTAGCTTTGTGTTTACATTATATTACTTCAATGTTTTATCATGTTTATCAATTTCAATATATGATGACTTATGTCAATGTCATCGATTGAATGTTTATTATGACGTTGTATCTTGTGAACTGATATGATGAACTTGGGCATGTGATTGCTTAAGTATAACTTGGGATTGAGGGGTACCCTACTGGTGCTTCTGTCCTTGGACATCGGAGGGAATAGTATGGGATGTTCTCCGAAGGTGTCCATTGACGCTTTCCCGGGTTATTGAATGACATGCATAGGATTTGTCTAGATGTATGGCTAGGATGTCCCTATCATATCAGACCCGATTCGGAAGGGCATTGAGACCGAACAACCCGTGGTAGTAGTGTGGATTTGTGGGCGCTCAAGACCGGTAACCACTCCGTGAGAGGACATAAATTGCATTACGGTTACCCGAAAGGGGCCATTTATTGGTAGGGTTACAAATGGCTAGACTTGGGCTCACGGGCACTCAAGACCGGTGAAATGATCCGTGAGAGGGACGTGAGAGCTTCCTGTTTACCATTTGTGGATGACCAATAGGGTTGATGAGTCCGGTGAGTAATATCCGTGACTCTAGTGTGAAGGATACCGGAAAGGATCCCGAGAGGGGAGGAATGGAAGTATCTGGAACTGGCATGATATGATTAAGTAGATGACTTGCATTGGGCTAGGCTATACCCTGACATGCGCCAATACTTAGACCAAACGGTGATGTGAGAGAGCGGTGACCGAAACCCCAACCATGGATTTGTCCGAGAGGGATGCAGGACCC
Source organism: Hakea prostrata (assembly GCF_041222555.1). Taxonomy (NCBI): domain Eukaryota; kingdom Viridiplantae; phylum Streptophyta; class Magnoliopsida; order Proteales; family Proteaceae; genus Hakea; species Hakea prostrata. Next base: position 46,645,081 of record NC_142602.1, on the reverse strand, counting down.
AATTCCCCCCGGTGATGAGTGACTGAGACTACCTAAAGAAGTATGGTGCTATGACTTAAAGAATGTCTACCATAGATGACCAGCATACTTAGAATAAAGTCATATTGCATTATATGCCTCATATCATCTGCATCATTTTATGATTATCTTGTGGTTTATGTGTGGTGGGATAACTTCCTTGCTGAGTTCTTTTGAACTCATTCCTTTTCTGTTGCAATATTTTGTTAGGCTATTCTACAGGTGATTACTCTGATGGCACCCTCCCTGAGGCGGACCCAGATACCTCATACTACCATCCGGAGGCTGGCTACGTTGAAGACTTCGGTGACCATACCGAAGAAGATTACCAGGCGTACCAGGGTTAGCCCCGGAGTTGTATGGGAGCAGTCATGTTGGGTCTCCATGGTCCTCAACTTTGAAGAAGATATATTTATTATGGAGGAGACTTATGAGTAGTTACCCCTTCTTTTGTGACAGTATACTTAGAAGAATTGTAATAACTTTAACTTACCTTTATAACTTGAGACTTGTACTTAACTAAATTTTGACCTCACTTCCGTTTGGTGAAGGAGTGGATTCCGCCTAACGCCTTCTTAATTTATCTCGATTTGATATTTATTTCCGCACTCTGATTATGTCTGACACCTTATTTCTGAATTCCATGATCATTCATTGTTAGTTTATGATTATTATCTGTTCATGATTGTATTATCGTCGATGTGGATTATGTGGTCCCTTAACTATGGATCTTTGGGGCTGTGGATCACATCCCGGGTATGCCAGATAGGGTACCGGCTGGGTGGATGTGACACTTGCTCCTCATCCTCTGTATCATCATCATCCTCATAGTCTGTTTGCAGCCTCATCTGACGAATGGTCCGAGTCCCGATAATGTATCCTCGTGAACTAGTGTCCACTGGTGTATCCTCGAAACTCACCCTGAAATGCCTGAAGATCAAGGTCAGTAGCCTCCCATAGCAAAGGTTCCGCATGCTAGGCCACAGAACCATATCTAGCATGACCTGCTGTATGATGTAGGAAAGGTCGATCTCGAAGCCCATGTAGATGCGGTAGATGACTAAGGCTTCCATCACTGTGACCCGATGGTGATGTCCAGCCTTCGGCATGATGTTTCGGCCGATGATGCTACCGATGACCCGTGCTGAATCTGTCATCCATCCGCTGTTCCATGGAGTGAAGCCTCGGCGACTATCCCGCAGTGTAGAGCATATCTCGTGCAGCTCGTATGGCATCAAGTAGCTGTCTATGTCTGCCCCTGCAGGTATCCATATGCACTGATCTGGGTAGTGAGGGACCTGCAAGATCTAATCCAGTGATCTCGTAGAGAAGCGGATCCAAGTCTGAAGGACCCTGCTCCTGAGGACAAGCCGAAGTGGATGTCCTAGACCCCTAGCCTCCTCAGTATAGGTTAGGTTGCTGAAGAACAACCTCACTAGCTCTGGGTATATCGGCAGATCCTCTGTAAAAAGATGTGTCCACTGCAAAGTGTCGAACCTCTGCTGAATCCTGAAGACCCTGAGCTAACGAAGGTGTAGTAGACGTCCTAGCTCGATGTTACAGTAATTGAAGTAGGCCTCGTATAAGAACTCGGCCTGGGGAGTGTCAAATCTATCAGGCCTCCGAACCTCCTGTCTAGGCTCTGAAGGAACCTGACCTCTGCCTCTGAGTGCCCCTACCATACGACCTCGTCCTCATCCTCGTACACCCCTCGGCATGGTGAATGTCTATAGAAAAAGCAAAAGACATTGCTGTTAATGCTATTTCGAAATTTAAGTTAAAAGGGTATTTTCGTAATTTTCGGAAAATTTCAAATTTGGGGAAAATTTGATTTGAAGACACTAGCATGTACACAATACTTGGAATTTCATGTCTATAAAGTTTATTTGAAGAAAATCGATCGAAATCTCAGTCTAAAGTGGAAAATTCAGCAAGAAGAATTTGGGGATTTTTGCATTCTAGGTCAAAATTGGATTTTCGAAAAGTTGAAATTGGTTAAATCAAACTATATGGACATATTCACATTATCATTTTGAGCATGTAGCAATTGATTTCATGCGAAAACACCAAGCGGTTTGTGAGAAAATGAAAATTTTCTAAAGTTAACGATTTCGGTATGAAAACTTTGCGAGAAGTGCAGGAAGGTGTTAGAACTTTTTATCTATGCATGGAATAGTGTTTAAAACCTAGGGAATATGTTTCTAAGTATTCCTAAACATGATTTCTAACAATGGATACAAGCAAAACATGGATTTGATGTAAATGCAAGCATGAGAAGATGAAAGTGAAAGAGAAAATGAGAGTTTTACCTTGTGTGAGATGAATATAGGTTGTGGTGTTGTTGTTGAAGCACTAAATCACTTCTAGAACACTTGGAAGAACCTTTGGAATCTTTCCCCTGAGCTCTCTCACTTTTGGAAGAAGTTAAAATGAAGTTGGAATGTGAAATTGAGGCTTATAATGCGAATTTTCGTATTCTGTCTTGCTTGGTCGACTCATTGGTCGACTGGGCAGTCGACCAATGGACCCAGTGAACTCATTTTGTGTTGGATTTTTTGGAAAATGTGATTTTTGCCCTATGATTTGTTGTTGGATGACTAAATTGATGTATTTAAGCATGATTTAAGTTTTCAAATCATTTGGACTTGTGGATTATGTTGAAACTTCAAAATTTGGTATTCTGACATTCTCAGTTTTTGCAGAATGGTTACTCTGAGAAGTGGACGTGGGGAATCTAGTGGTCATGGTTGTGGTGAGATACCTGAAGATGGTCACGATTAGCATACTAATACTAGCGATCAGGGTACCCATGACATACCCGGTGCCCCGAATGTTTGCCCAGAATGTTGGAAGTGATATTGCCAATATTATGGGTAACATGATGCAGCAGCAAGCAGCTGAGTTAACCAAATGATGATCGGTTTCATGATTCTGCATAATGAGACTCCTGCAGGTGTTAATGGAAATCTTCATACTGTTGTCCCGAATGCGGGAGGCTTAGCTAGAACTCCTCATACTCGTCTGATGGAAAGTTTTCTGAAGATGCAAGTGCCAAGCTTTACTGGTGTTACCAAGGACCTCTTGTTTCCTAACAAGTGGCTTTGTGAGTTGGAGAAGGCTTTTCGTCATTTGCAATGTACGGAAGCTCAGAAGATTTTGTTTGTTGAGCAGAAGTTGCAACATGAAGCTGACGCTTGGTGGACCTCTACTCGGCCTATTTTAGAAAGTTTGCTTGCAGGTGTTGTAACTTGGGAGTTGTTTAAGGAAGCTTTCTGCATGAATTACTTCCCTGAGGTAGTGAAAGATGCGAAGGAAGCTGAGTTCATGGTTCTCGCGCAAGGATCTTTGTCTGTGTTGGAGTACCAACAGAAATTCGAGGAGCTTCATTTCTTTGCTCCTGATTCTCTGAAGCTTGATCTTGCCAAAGCGAAGAAATTCTATAAAGGACTGCGCCCGGCCATTAAAGCTTACCTCACTGTCCAGCCTATAGTGAGCTATGCTCAAGTGGTACAGAACTCGAAGAAGTTGGAAGAAACTGAGAAGGAGAACGCTCGTGTGCAAAGGCCCTGGCAGCCTAGGAACCCTGGATTGGTGGATCATAATGATCGGCGTTTTGTGAGACCTACACCATATCCCGCTCCTGCTTTTCAGCCTAGGAGTATAGGTCAGAACACTGGTTTTCAGCAGCCCAGCCAGTTTAAGCAGTATGGCGGGAATCAGCAACCAGTGAATGCGAGTGCTAGGCCCGTGAATGCGAATCCAAGGCCAGTGGTTCTGAAGCCCTCAGTTGCAGCTACTCTAGTTGGACCCAGCAATCCTGTTTGCTTTTTCTATAAGCATCCTAGTCATTTTGCTCGCGAATGTCCTAAGAGGCCTGTCCAGCAGCTTGCCCTAGTGGTGAAGAGTGCCCCTGCTCCTCCCTCTGGTAGAGTGTTCAGTATCTCCGGTACTGAGCAAGATGCGAACCATGAAGTGATTACAGGTACATTGTTAGTCGCTTCTATTCCTACATTTGTTTTATTTGATACGGGTGCATCTCATTCGTTCATATCATCTGCATTTATCAAGAAGATTGATCTAATCCCTGAGAAATTGTCTAGTTGTTTATTGATTAGTACACCTACTGGTCCTGTTGTGAAACTAGATAAAGGATTAGTTAAATGTCCTGTGTTGATTAGTGAGAAGAACTTGGAAGCCAATTTGATACTTCTTGAGATGAAGGACTTTGATGTCATTTTGGGAATTGACTGGTTGACAGCCCACAAAGCTGTGTTTCTTTGTTCCTCAAGGAAGATCCAGTTCCATGTTTGTGGAAGTCCGGTTTTTGAATTTCAAGGTGAGAAAAGAAGGGTATGTAGGAAGATATTGTCTGCACTGATGCAAATCTATGCCCTAGTAGATGATGCTTCATCTGAAGGCAAGAGTAAAGTGGAGAAAAGTATTGACGAAGTCAAAATTGTCTGTGACTTTGTTGATGTCTTCCCTGATGATCTATCGGGAGTGCCACTAGATAGGGATGTTGAGTTTTCTATTGATCTTATCCCTGGCGCCGCTCCGGTATCTAAGGCTCCGTATAGGATGGCTCCTACTGAGTTGAAAGAGTTGCAAAACCAGTTGAATGAGCTCATTGAAAGAGGTTTCGTACAACCTAGTGTGTCACCTTGGGGAGCTCCGGTCTTGTTTTTCAAGAAGAAGGATGGTAGTATGTGTCTGTGCATTGACTACCGTGAGTTGAATAAGCTGACTATCAAGAATCGATACCCGCTGCCCAGAATTGATGATCTCTTTGATCAATTGAACGGTGCAGCCCTATTCTCAAAGATTGATTTATGATATGGATATCACCAGTTGAAAGTGAAGCCTAGTGATATTTTCAAGACAGCTTTTCGAACAAGGTACGGCCACTATGAGTTCCGAGTCATGCCTTTCGGATTGACTAATGCTCCTGCAGTGTTCATGGACCTCATGAACAGAGTCTTTCACGATGTGCTCGATAAGTTTGTGATTGTCTTCATTGACGGTATCCTGATTTATTCAAAGAGTGAAGAAGAGCATGCAAGGCATCTAGATTTCACTTTGCGAAGACTGCGAGAAAAGAAGCTTTATGCTAGGTTTAGCAAGTGTGATTTCTGGCTCAAGAGTGTAGTATTCCTCGGCCATGTGGTTTCAGCTGAAGGTATTCGTGTTAATCCTGAGAAAGTAAAAGCAGTGGCTGATTGGGAAAGACCGAAGACAGTTACAGAAATAAGAAGTTTCCTTGGATTGGCAAGTTACTACAGAAGGTTTATTGAGAACTTTTCCCGGTTGGCTGCTCCTATGACTAAGCTAACCAGGAAAGAAGAGAAGTTTGTTTGGTCTAACGCTTGTGAGAAGAACTTCCAAGAGTTGAAGGATAGATTGACAAGTGCCCCGGTTTTGACTATACCTGATAGTTCCGGTGGTCTAACAATCTACACTGATGCGTCAATGATCGGTTTGGGTTATGTACTGATGCAGCATGGTAAGGTTGTAGCCTATGCTTCTCGGCAATTGAAAGATTATGAGCGGAATTACCCCACTCATGATTTAGAGCTTGCCGCGGTGGTTTTTGCTTTAAAGATTTGGAGACATTACCTCTACGGTGAGAAGATTGCCATTTTCACGGATCATAAGAGTTTGAAGTACTTCTTTACCCAAAAGGAGTTGAACATGAGGCAAAGAAGATGGTTGGAATTGGTTTCGGATTATGATTGTGATATTTAGTATCACCCTGGGAAGGCAAATGTTGTTGCGGATGCTCTTAGTAGGAAGATTCAGAAGAAGACCATAGATTTGAATACTTTGAGTCTACCATTGTTGTCTTCTATTAAGAGTTTTGATTTGAAAGTTGTCCCTAAGAATTCTGATTTTGTTCTTTCTGCCATGACGGCAAGATCTGGTCTTAAGGATAAGATTGTTGCTCTGCCAGTGTTCGATCAAGAACTTAAGGATAAGTTTGAGAAGGTTTCTTCGAATCCTGAGTCAGACCTCGACTTTGGTATATCCATGGATGGCGCTTTATTGTTTAGAGGTAGATTGTGTGTGCCAGCAAATGATGAAGTTAAGAAGGAAATTTTGAAGGAAGCTCACCAATCGATCTTTACTGTACACCCTGGAAGCACCAAGATGTACAAGGACTTGAAGGAACATTTTTGGTGGATTGGTTTGAAGGCCGATGTTGATGATTTTGTTGCCAAGTGTGAGACTTGCCAGCGTGTGAAGGCTGTTCATCAACCTCCATCTGGATTACTTCAGCCCCTTCCTATTCCTAGTTGGAAGTGGGAAGATATCTCTATGGACTTCGTGACTAGCTTGCCTCGGACGAGTAAAGGCAATGACACTGTGTGGGTGATTGTTGATAGGTTGACCAAATCTGCCCATTTCATTCCTATGAAGATCACTCATACTCTGGACAAGCTAGCAAGGCTTTAGGTGGATAATGTGGTTCGTCTGCATGGTGTGCCAATGAGTATTGTTTCGGATCGTGATCCTAGGTTCACCTCAAGGTTTTGGAACAGTTTGCAGAAGGCTTTGGGAACCCAATTGAATTTGAGTACAGCTCATCATCCACAGTCTGATGGACAATCTGAGCGGACAATTCAGACTTTGGAAGATATGCTCAGATCTTGTGTGGTGGATATGGGTGGAAATTGGGATTAGCACTTAGCTTTGGTTGAGTTTTCCTATAACAACAGTTATCAAGCAACAATAGGCATGGCTCCATTTAAGGCTTTGTATGGTAGTACTTGCAGGACACCATTGTACTGGACTGAGACTGGTGAAAGAAAAGTCTTAGTTCCTGAGATGATCGAAGCTACGAGCGCAATGGTCGATATGATAAGAGAAAGGATTAACTCTGCCTAGTCTAGGCAGAAATCTTATGCTGATAAGAGAAGGACCGATCTTGAATTTCAAGTTGGAGAGAAAGTTTTTTAGAAGGTTTCACCAATGAAGGGCGTGATGAGATTCAATGTTAAAGGAAAGCTTAGCCCTCGTTTCATTGGACCTTTTAAGATTTTGGAAAATGTTGGACCTGTTGCATATCGATTAACATTACCTCCATCTATTGCTGTTGTGCACAATGTGTTTCATGTTTCGATGCTCCAGAAATATATAGAGAATCTGAAACACATTCTGTCACATCCACCCAGCTGGTACCCTATCTGGCATACCCGAGTGTGTGATCCACAGTCCACAAGATCCAGTAGTTAGAGAAATCAACCTCCCACATTCACAACAATATAATCAAGAACAAGACTAAATCAATGTTAACAATATTATTCAATGAATCAAGGTAAAGTAACGAGATATTCATCAGAGTGCGGAAAAGATACCAATAGATATATAAATCAAAAGTAGAGTGAGGCGGAATCTCACTCCACGAGTACAGCGGAATGTAGTTCGAAAATCAAATGGGATTACAACTGATTCTAAAGACAAGAAAGAAAGATATAATCTAAACTAGAGTCTTTTCTACTTTATAAAAGATGTCCTCATAGACATAGACTTCATCGATGATGCTCAAACGCTCCCACTCCACAGTAGGGCTAATCCTGGTAACAAGAGAGACCACTCGAGGGATCCTCACAGTAATCTTCCTAGTCGCCAGCACATTGCGTATGGTACGCTTCTTCATCTTGCGCTTCCTCATATTGCGTTTCATAGCCATCCAAAACCTGTAGAATAGTCTAACAAAGGATATTGTACAAAAAGGAGTGAGTTTCAAAGAAACTCAGCAAGGCAAGTTATTCCATAATAGCATAAATAACATAGTATCACAAACAAAGCAATAAGTGATATGATATGAGACAATAATGCATGTATGAGTCTAACTCTATGTATGCTGGTCTCTATAGGCAGACATGCTTTAAGTCATAGCACCATACTTCTTTGGGAAGGTCATTCACTCTCCCTCAGCCATCTAGGCATCTTGGGCTCTGCCGGTGGTAGTTGGTTAAGACATCCCTCAGGACATTTCATGGCTGGGGTTTAGGTCACCACTCTCTCACATTACCATTGGTCTAAGTATTGGCGCATGTCAAGGTAAAGCCTAGCCCAATGCAAGTCTTCTACTTGGTCATATCAACTCAGATCCAGATACGTCCATTCCTTGCCCCCAGCGATCCTTTCCGGTATCCTTCACACTAGAGTCAGCATAGTCCCAGACTACGGACTCATCAACCCTATAGGTCATCCACATATAGTAAACGGGAAGCTCTCATGTCTTCTCACGGGTTGGTTACCGGTCTTGAACGCCCATGAGCCCAAGTCTATCCATATGCAACTCTACCCATAAATGGCCCCCACAATGTGATTTATGTCCCCTCACGGGTTGGTTACCGGTCTTGAGCGCCCATAAATCCCCATTGCTACCACGGGTCGTTCGGTCTCAACACCCTTCCAATTCGGGTCTGATAGAACAGGAGTATAACCTAGTCAAACACTGCTAGACAAGTCCTAGGTATGACAACCAATAATCCGGGAAAGCGTCAAAGGGCAACATTGGAAATATCCCATACTACTCCCAATGAGGTCCAAGGACAGAAATGTCAAAAGGACATTCCCCAATCCCAAATCATACCTAAGCAATCACAATCATAATTCAGTCATATCATCCACGACAAATATCACATCATATGAAAGAGTATAATAAGACAAGATTAAATAAATAAGGAAACATACATAAGTAAGTATTCATACATAATGAAGTACATAAAGTAAATAAAGAAATAAGATCCTAATGTACTTGCAGCATTCATATCATAATAGAAACTAACATAACAATAGCAAATCTAAGTAGTTCCCAAATTAGGAACTAAATCTATGCAAATCTATGTTAATATGGTAACAACTTTCCTTACCTTAAATAGATCCGAGAATATTCCAGACAAACAAGAGGATGAATCCAAAGTTAGCAAATAAACCCTAAAATAGCATCACACAATCATTAGGAAGTAGTCCTAAAAGAATAAGCATGATTCGAATCAAATCGGACGAAGAAAACAGATTCTGCTGTTGCGGGTTGATTGGTTGGGGAGCATTGGCCAGTAGACCTAGGCAGTCTGCCCAAGGGCAAATCCGAAAATAAAAAGGGAATCTTGATCCGAAACCTATGCTACACAAACCGGAATGTGACGAAACTTGGAGGGATTGTCTAACACAGTAGTCTAAGCCTATAAAGCATAATTTAGACATCAAACCACCATTAAAACATTACTTCCTAATTTAGAACCATAGTTTCTATTTTGGTAAAAATCATAGTTTTCATTGGAAACATGCTATGAATGAAAGAGATGAACTAGAGATGATTAGATCTCATTCTAGTACAAGAACACAGTAGATCAGAGGTATGAATAATCATAGAGAAGCATCTATAATGCTAGAATGAATCAAAATAGGAAATATTATCATAGTTTAAGAAGAAATCATAAGAATCATGTTAAGAATGAATGAGATGATCATAGTACAAGAGAATGAAAAGAGATTGTGAAGATATGACTACATGGTTGCAGCATCTTTATCATAATCTCAGTTCAGAGATGAGAGTGATCATAGAAAGAATAAATCATTAACATAAAAAATAGATTACTAACCTTTAATTGAAGAACAAGAGAGAGAGTTTGCAAGATTGCAAGGTTAGGTCTTCTTCTTCACTCTTGGAGGCTTGGAGATGGTTTCCCTTCGTTCTCTAGGTGTTATGGAGGCTAGGGATACTAAAATCACGAAGTCATGGGGTATATATAGCAAGATTCTCAAAACAGAAGATTCTGTTCGAGTTCAGCAACACTGGGTCAATTGGCTGGGTAGCATTGAGCACTCGACCCAAGCACTCGACCCAGCCGACAAAGCAAGCCGAAAATAGGGATTTGAGGGTCTTCCACTACTCGGAATCAAACGAAACTTTAAACACATATTCTATAACATACCTAGCATGGAAAAATGGCTTTAAATCATATCCCACCAAACTGTAAGGTCATCAACTAATCTTCTCTTCATCAAGGTGCAGTCTCTTCTCTATATCCAACACTGACTTCAAGTATGGGGCATCATCTTCAATCTCCATAGGTTCGGAGTCGAACACTATATCATCTACCAATATGGCCCATAGTTGACTTTCACTTCTACTTCGGGTCTTCGGACCTACAATCAAAGAGTATCCGGGTTAAGGTTATGGCCGGGTTTCACATTCCCCCCTCCTTAAAAGAAATTTCGTCCTCGAAATTGAATGTATACCTGAACTTCCAAAAAGATGAGGAAACTTCTCCTTCATATCTTCTTCCTTTTCCCAAGACGCTTCTTCAGGGGTATGGTTCTTCCACTGAATCTTCACCAAAGGGATAGTTCGATTCCTTAACTGCTTTTCCTTTCTATCCAAGATTTTAACCAGTTCTTCCTTATAAGATAAATCAGCACAAAGTCCTTCAGGTTCTTGTTGTAGTATGTGATCTGGGTTCTCAACATACTTCCGAAGCATTGAAACATGAAATACATTATGAGTCTCAGCGAGTGATGGAGGTAAAGCCAAACGATAAGCAACTGATCCAATTCTTTCAAGAATCTCATAAGGTCCAATATAACGAGGACTAAGCTTTCCTTTCACATTAAACCTCATTACACCCTTCATTGGCGATACCTTTAGAAAAACGTTCTCACCAACTTGAAATTCCAAATCTGACCTTCTTCTATCAGCATAAGATTTTTGTCTTGACTGAGCAGTCTTAATCCTTTCTCTTATCATATCTACCATCGCACTGGTAGCTTCAATCATTTCAGGTCCTAACACTTTCCTTTCTCCAGTTTTGGTCCAATACAGAGGTGTTCTACAAGTGTTTCCATATAAAGCTTTAAAAGGAGCGATGCCTATTGTAGACGGATAACTATTGTTATAGGCAAACTCAACCAAAGCTAAATGTTCATCCCAATTACCACTCATGTCAACAACACACGATTTAAGCATATCTTCCAAAATCTGAATTGTCCGCTCAGACTGTCCATCAGACTGAGGGTGGTGAGTAGTACTCAAATTCAACTGAGTTCCCAAAGCTTTCTGCAAACTATTCCAAAATCTTGAAGTAAATCTAGGGTCACGATCAGACACAATACTCACAGGCACTCCATGCAGACGAACAACACTGTCCACATAAAGCCTAGCTAACTTATCCATAGTGTGAGTAATATTCATAGGAATAAAATGGGCTGATTTGGTCAATCTATCAACAATTACCCACACAGTGTCATTACCTTTACTTGTTCGAGGGCAAACTAGTCACGAAGTCCATAGTAATGTTCTCCCATTTCCAACCAGGCAAGGGTAAGGGCTGCAATAATCCAGACGGAGGTTGTCGAACAGCTTTAACACGTTGACAAGTCTCGCACTTACCTACAAAATCTTCCACATCAGACTTCAATCCAATCCACCAAAAATGTTCTTTCAAATCCTAATACATTTTTGTACCTCCTGAATGTACGGTAAAGATTGACTGGTGTGCTTCCCTCAAAATTTCCTTTTTAACTTCTTCAACTGCAGGCACACAAAGTCTTCCTTTAAACAATAACGCACCATCCATAGATATACTAAAATCAGGGTCCAAATCAGAATTTAAAGAAATCTTCTCTATCTTCTCTTTCAATTCCGGATCCGAATCTTGCAAGGCAACAATTCGATCCCTAAGGGTGGATCTTGCTGTCATGGTTGAAAGCATAACATCTGAACTTTGCGAAAAAACTTCCAATTCAAAATCTGAAATTGACTTCAACAACGACTTGCTCATAGCATTCAAATCTAAATCCTTCTTGTTACTTTTCCTACTAAGAGCGTCCGCAACGACATTTGCTTTACCAGGATGATACTGGATATCACAATCATAGTCAGAGACTAATTCCAACCATCTTCTTTGTCTCATATTTAACTCTTTTTGGGTAAAGAAATACTTTAAGCTCTTATGATCTGTGAAAATCGCAATCTTCTCACCATACAAGTAATGTCTCCAAATCTTTAGGGCGAAAACAACGGCTGCAATTTCCAAATCATGAGTGGGATAATTCCGCTCATAAACTGTTGGAATTTATTAATATGATTAATAAATTAAATGCCCAAGGGCAATATTGGAAACTCACTATTAGGGCGGTTACAAAATAGGGTTATATATTTTGGTAACCACCGCATTAGTGAGTAAGTGTGTGATTCATTTGCACGAGATTTATCTCTGAGAAATGGCGGCTCCATCTCTCTCTCCCTCTCTCTTAGAATCGCAGGCTTGGAAATTTTTTCCTTTCCTCGTTTTTGATCTTCATTCCATTAATCCACGGCATTTGGGTTGTGGATATCATTCCCTTTCCTAGTGATTGTGGAATCACCCCGGTAGAGCTTTGGTGGTGGAAAGAGAACGTGGATCAAGATCTAGACTTCCGCTGCGAATACTTCATAAAAGGGAAAGCGAATCCAGGTAAGGAATCTTTTCCCCGTCAATTAAACAATATTGATATATGGAGTATTACCTACATTGGCATCAGAGCCATTGGTTCCCACGGTTCTTTGTTCCTCCCCATTGTTTATTTTAACTGTAAGGATCCAATGGGAGGATAGGGTTTAATACGAAACCCATGGGAGAATTGATAGGGTTTATGGAAACCCTTATTTTGGTTCGGATCCGAGTGGGTGATCCTTGTGAATTTCCCTAATGAAGATTTGCATGAATTGATAATCCATGATGATAATTTTTTGTTTAAAATTTACTGTTGGATTTTTTTCATGCGTTTTTGGATGATTTTTTGAGTGAAAAAACTTGTTTTACCGTTTTTTGGAAAAATTTTGTTCATGAAAAATCCAGAAAAAATGCCGTTTTCTGGTCACAGAATGCCAGACGGATTTTCCGTTTGGGCAGACGGTCATCCGTCTGGTCACAGAATGCCAGACGGTCATCCGTCTGGGCATAAAAGGCAGACGGAATTCCATCTGGGAGATGGGTTTTTTTGGATATTGGTCTGTCCAGTTTAGAATGTGTTTCTAACTTACTGAACACCAATGGCCCGACAATCTGTGTGATGTTTGGGCATTGAGGGCCTATTGGGGCCTAGTGGGAGCTAATGAGGTAGAAGTGTTCTGTGTGAACCACCTCATAGCTTTAACATGATTGCATGTTTTATTTTAATAAAACTGCATGTTTTATTTTAATAAAACTATTTTTTATTTTGGGTCTATCAATCATGTTTCTTGCACAGAATGAAACTAGTGTATAAGTCTATGTGGGTTTGCATGAGAATTTGATTGAATGTTTGTTAGCATCTCTTTTGGTTTAAATGCTTATCCCATAGGTTGACTATGCTAGTGTGATTTGCTGTTGCTTGAGTTGTGTTTTATGCTAGAATAGTTGAACTCATCCTAGTATGTAATGTCTCTAGAATAAATGGCTGCTACCAAGAGCATTGTTGCTAACTTCGCGAAAGGAGATAAACCGAATGAGAGGTATTATGACCTTTGGCACCGAAAGGTGAAGTATCTCCTAGAAGAATAGAACATGCTGGAAACCGTAAACTAGACCATGTCCCCACCTGAGGAAGGTACCACTGCAATGTATAGCAGGAACCTTGAGCTTTACAATGCCTGGAAGAGGAAAGACCGAGTAGCCAGGATTACAATCCTGAGCTCCATGAGGGATGACCTGATGCTTCGTTATGAGAAGCATAGGACTGCAAAGTCTTTGTGGGAGGCTGTGAAGTTCCAGTATGGAGGGACTTCCACCACAAGAGGCCGCCAGCTCGGACTCACCTTTGACGGTTATAAGATGCGCCAGGGTCACACCATGAGGCAGCATATAACCATCATGTCTAACATGATTAGTGAGTTGAGCGCATGTGGGCGCCAGAAGACTGATGAGGAGCAAGTCTCCGCAGTCATCAGGTCATTGCCAAAGACTTGGGAGCATATGAAGATCTTTTTGACTCATGTTGATGAGGTCAAGACATTTGATCAAGCTGCCAAGCACCTTGAGCTAGAGGAGGATCGGATGTTGGCCGATGTCCCTCACACTGAAGTAGTTGCTGCTGAAGCAAGCACTAGTAAGGGTGCAGGCTTCAGGCGCAAGAAGGAGAGAGCTCAACCTCAGTGGTCTAGGCAAATTTACAGAGGTGGGAACAGAAACAAGAGTGGTTTATGAGACATGGTTTTAGAGTTGTATTTGAAAACAATTCTTTGGTTTTGTATCTGGGTGATACAGTTTATGGTTATGATTTTCTTCTGAATGGTTTCATTGTATTGGATACAATTGATTATTCATTTAATTCTAGTAGTGCTTTTGTTTGCCAAGATACTGTGTGTATTGTTTCTAAGTTGTGGCATGCTAGACTAAGACATATTGGCTTAGATAGGATGAACAGGTTGGCAAGAAAAGGTCTCTTAGGCCAAGGTTCACTATCTGATTTGCCAACCTGTAAGTCATGTCTAGCAGGAAAAGCAACTAGAAAACCATTTAAAAAGGCTTTGAGAGCCTCTCTTCCTTTAGAACTTATCCATTCAGATGTGTGTGGACCCATGAATGTGCATACTAGAAAAGGACAAGCTTATTTCATCACATTCATAGATGACTATACACGGTATGGTCACATTTATCTAATTTCTCATGAGTCAGAAGCTCTGGAATGTTTTAAGAAATTCATGAGCTTAGTTGAGAATCAGTTAGATAAAAAAGATTAAAACTCTTAGAACGGATAGAGGTAGAGAGTATCTCTTCGATATGTTCAAAGGGTTATGTGATGAAAAGGGGATATCTAGACAACTTATTATTCCAGGGACTCCACAGCAAAATGGGGTTGCTGAGATGAGGAATAGAACCTTGCTAGACATGGTGAGATCCATGATGGCGCAGGCAAATCTACCCATCTCTTATTGGGGAGATGCTTTGCTGATTGCGGCCTATATCCTCAACAGGGTTCCAACCAAATCGGTTCCTTCCACACCATATGAGTTGCGGACCGGAAGGAAGCCAGATTTGAGTTACTTGCGCGCATGGGGATGTGCAGCATATGTTCACTCTACTTCTCACCAATATGGAAAGCTTGGACCCAGAGGAAGAAAGTGTATCTTTGTGAGATATTCTAAACCCTCAAAGGGCCATGTCTTCATTGGACTAGATGAGAATGATAGGAGAACGGAACTTGAGTCTAGGGATGCAAAATTCTTGGAGAATGATTTTCCATCTCTTTCAGAAGTTAACAAAGAATCATCGGAATTCTTTGAGATACAAGATAGTGGTCTTGTCACTCCAGGGATTCAGATTCTGGATAATGAACCTGGGGTTCATCCAGAAGATCCTAGTGGAAGTGGGAGTGCAGATGTAATAGCTACCTTAGACGGTGAGCAATCTGACATGAACTTGCGCTGTAGTGGGCGCGGGCTAGTTCCTCGTCGACGTTTCGACATAGAGGATGAAGCCTACATGGTAACTCCTAAAGAGATCGACTGTGAGATGACTTCAGTCGCTGAGCATGAACCAAAGAGCGTGCAAGAAGCTCTTGCGGGGTCAAGCTCAAAGGAATGGTTGAAAGCAATAAAGGAAGAGTTGGAGTCGATGAAAGTTAATCATGTCTGGGACTTGGTTGACTTGCCGCCAGGCCGAAAGGCAATTGGGAACAAGTGGGTTCTCAAGATCAAAAGAAAGGCGGATGGATCTATTGAGAGATTCAAGGCTTGTTTAGTGGCTAAGGGCTACACCCAATGAGAGGGCGTTGATTATGAGGAAACTTTTTCCCCTGTGGTTAGGTTTGCCTCAATTCGCCTCATACTAGCTATTGTTGCTCAGTTGAACTTGGAGCTTTATCAGATGGATGTAAAAACTGCTTTTCTCAATGGAGAACTTGAGGAAGAGATCTATATGGATCAACCTCAAGGCTTTGAAGCAAATGGACTTGAGCGCAAAGTGTGCAAGCTTAAGAAGTCCATACATGGCTTAAAGCAAGCATCTAGACAGTGGAATGTGCGCTTCCACCAAGCTATGATGGAAAATGGTTTTTCCATGCTTGAGGAAGACCACTGTGTTCACACCAAAAGATCTGATAATAATTATGTCATTCTGACACTGTACGTAGATGACATACTTATGGCTAGCAATAGCAAGGAGCTATTGGAAACCATTAAGAAATGGTTGTCCTCCATATTTGATATGAAGGACATGGGTGAAGCAAGCTATGTGCTTGGTGTCAAGATTGTCAGAAATAGGCAAAAGAGTTTACTGGGTTTATCTCAAGAGACCTATATTGACAATGTCTTGACGAGATACCAGATGCACAACTGCAAACCAATTGATACTCCAGTGGAGAAGGGTTTGCATTTGAGCCTTGATATGGGTCCTAAGACTCCAGAGGAGAAAACCAAGATGGAAAGAGTTTCATATTCCAGTGCAGTGGGTAGCCTTATGTACGCTATGATGTGTACTAGGCCGGATATTTGTTATGCAGCGGGTTTGCTTAGTCGGTACCAATCAAACCCAGGCATATAGCACTAGAAAGCAGTCAGGAGGATATTGAGATATCTCAGAGGAACGAGTAACTACATGTTGTGTTACCAAGGATCGGATTTGCGGTTAGTTGGCTACAGTGATGCCGACTGGGCTGGAGACATCGATGAGCGCAAATCAACCTCTGGATATGCTTTCTTGTTGATGGCGGGGCCATTTCATGGTGTAGCAAGAAGCAGGCTTGTATATCCCTCTCGACCATGGAAGCAGAGTATGTGGCATGCTCAGCTGCGGTTCAAGAGGCTGTTTGGTTGAGGAGATTCCTTTGGCATACTGGGATTGTGATGACATCCAAAGAGGCTGCCCTTGTCTATTGTGATAGTACGACAGCTCTTAGCTATGTCAAGGACCCCAAGTATCATGGGAAGACCAAACATATACAGTTGAAATATCACTTTGTTAGAGACATTACATCAAGGAAGAAAGTTGTACTTAAGCACATATCTACTAGTCAGATGGTAGCTGACCCTCTTACCAAACCTATAGCCAAGGATGTTTTTATTTCTCATGTAAAATCCTTGGGCTTGCGTAGATTGTGACTTATTTTTGTACTGAGACTTTCTTATTAATGAGTAATATGAGTTCATTCCAGCATTTATTCTTATTCACTTTCTGTGTGATTGTGTTTCTTCTAGCATAAAACAAGATATGTCAATAGGCAAGAGAATGGCTCACTCACACGAGCATTCACCTATGGCACCTTGGAGGTGAGCAGAGATGAGACGGATTGTGAATGACTTTGTGTAGGTCAATTCATAATCATGATGTCGCCTTGATTTGGAATCAAGATGAGTTTCTCTATTGTGAAGAGAATCGACATGAATGTTCCCACTATTCATGTTGCCTATAAGAGCCAGGTGCGAGTACTTTATGTGGCGCTAGGGTGGTGACAATAAAGAAACTCGGGTTAGGCGCAAGAGGTTGCGACTAGAGTAAGACCTGTATTGTGTTGAAGTGGACATACGTTCTATTGTATATAGAATGCTCCACCATAGCACATATATCATACTATGTGTGCTTAGCGATCATTGGAAATAAGAGGATGGATCCCTGCTCCTCTCATTGTGTGAGTCCTGGACCTTATGGTCCATTAGTGTTCTTAGTGACTTTCGATGACATCATGAAACGAAGGGTTGATGTGGCTACTTTGGGGTGTTACCTATGGTCATGATTGATTCGACCTAAAGGGGCACTACCGGGAAAGGAGTCAATCCTAAGTGCAGTGATGGTCTGGGGCGAAAGGAAAGGTTTGATTCAACTGCACCCTAAAAAGTGTTTGCTGGCGCCAACTATATGTGTTACAGTAGTGAACATTTTAAGGACAAGAAGGTGATCTCTCAGAGGGATCGAGATACCTTTAGTCTGGTGAGTTTGAATAAACCTAGGACATTGTGTTATACTAATGCTTATTTGATTTGTTTCTATGAGTGATGTGCCATTCTGGCCTTCTGGGAAGGTTTTTAGTTTGGGGCTCACGCGTACAGGTATATCACCGGTCGCACAACCCATTTTGCCAGTATGACTTGTGGATGTTAGTGTCTGGGACACAGGTGGTCTATGTATCTGGGATACATAGTGAAGAGATCAATATATATGTATATCTGGGATATACATGTGTGTTTGGGACACAAGAGGTCTATGTATCTGGGATACATAATAGAGAGATTGAATATGTATATCTAGGATATACATGTGTGTCTGGGACACATAGCAGAGAGATTGAATGTGTATATCTGGGATATACAAGTGTGTCTGGGACACATTGAAAGATTAACACTTGCCCTTGTGCAAGTGGGAGCTATTGGAATTTATTAATATGACTAATAAATTAAATGCCCAAGGGCAATATTGGAAACTTACTATTAGGGCGGTTAAAAAATAGGGTTATATATTTTGGAAACCACCGCATTAGTGAGTAAGTGTGTGATTCATTCGCACAAGATTTATCTCTGAGAAACGGCGGCTCCATCTCTCTCTCCCTCTCTCTTAGAATCGCAGGCTTGGAAATTTTTTCCTTTCCTCGTTTTTGATCTTCATTCCATTAATCCACGGCATTTGGGTTGTGGATATCATTCCCTTTCCTAGTGATTGTGGAATCACCCCGGTAGAGCTTTGGTGGTGGAAAGAGAACGTGGATCCAGATCTAGACTTCCGCTGCGAATACTTCATAAAAGGGAAAGCGAATCCAGGTAAGGAATCTTTTCCCCGTCAATTAAACAATATTGATATATGGAGTATTACCTACATAAACCTTCAATTGTCTTGAAGCATAAGCTATCACCTTCCCATGTTGCATTAAAACACAACCCAAACCAATCTTAGACGCATCAGTATAGACTGTCAGACCACCGGAATTATCGGGTATAGTCAAAACCGGGGCACTTGTCAATCTATCCTTCAATTCTTGAAAATTCTTCTCACATGCGTCAGCCCAAACAAACTTCTCTTCTTTCCTAGTTAGCTTAGTCATAGGAGCAGCCAACTTAGAAAAGTTCTCAATAAATCTCCTATAATAACTAGCCAAACCTAAGAAACTTCTTATTTCAGACACCGTCTTCGGTCTTTCCCACTCGGCAACTATCTTAACCTTGTCGGAATCGACATGAATACCTTCGGCTGAAACAACATGACCAAGAAATACCACTCTTGGAAGCCAGAAATCACACTTACTAAACTTGGCATACAATTTCTTATCTCTTAGTCTTTGCAAAGTAATACCAAGATGCTTCCGATGCTCTTCTTCGCTCTTTGAGTAAATCAAAATGTCATCGATAAAGACAATAACGAACTTATCTAACACATCATGAAATACTCGATTCATCAAGTCCATAAACACTGCAGGAGCATTAGTCAAACCGAAAGGCATAACTCTAAACTCAAAATGACCATATCTTGTCCTAAAAGCTGTCTTAAAATGTCACTAGCTTTTACCTTCAACTGATGATATCCGGATCTCAAATCAATCTTCGAGAACACTGCTGCACCTCTTAACTGGTCAAAAAGATCATCAATCCGAGGCAGCGGATACCTATTCTTAATGGTCAATTTGTTCAACTCACGGTAATCAATGCACATACGTATACTAGCATCTTTCTTCTTAACAAACAAAACCGGGGCTCCCCAAGGCGATACACTAGGCTGTATATAACCTTTATCTGAGAGTTCATTCAGCTGGTCTTGTAGTTCTTTCAACTCGGTAGGCGCCATTCTATATGGAGCTTTAGATACCGGAGCGGCTCCTGGAATTAATTCAATCGAAAATTCCAACTCTCTATCCGGAGGAAATCCTGATAAATCATCCGGAAAGACATCCTTGAAATCACAAACAACTTCCACTTCTTCAAGCTTCTTTTTCACTTCCTTGACTTCACTTTTAGCTGCAGCACTTTCCACTAATGCACAGACTTGCATCAAAGCAGACGAAGTCTTCTTACTAACTCTTCCTTTATCACCTTGAAATTCAAAGGCTGAATTTCTACTAATCTGAAATTGAATTTTCCTCGAAAAACAAACAATTACAGCCTTATGGGCTGTCAACCAATCAATTCCAAGAATCACATCAAAATCTTTCATGTCAAGAATGTCACATCCACCCAGCCGGTACCCTATCTGGCATACCCGGGATGTGATCCACAGCCCCGAAGATCCATAGTTCAGGGACCACATAATCCACATCGACGATAATACAATCATGAACAGATAATAATCATAAACTAACAATGAATGATCATGGAATTCAAAAATAAGGTGTCAGACATAATCAGAGTGCGGAAATAAATATCAAATCAGATAACTTAAGAAGGCAGTGGGCGGAATCCACTCCTTCACCCAACGGAAGTGAGGTCAAAATTTAGTTAAGTACACATCTCAAGTTATAAAGGTAAGTTAAAGTTATTACAATTTCTCTAAGTATACTGTCACAAAAGAAGGGGTAACTACTCATAAGTCTCCTCCATAATAAATATATCTTCTTCAAAGTTGAGGATCATGGAGACCCAACATGACTGCTCCCATACGACTCCGGGGCTAACCCTTGTACGCCTGGTAATCTTCTTCGGTATGGTCACCGAAGTCTTCAACGTAGCCAGCCTCAAGATGGTAGTATGAGGTATCCGGGTCCGCCTCAGGGAGGGTGCCATCAGAGTAATCACCTGTAGAATAGCCTAAAAAAATATTGCAACAGAAAAGGAATGAGTTCAAAAGAACTCAGCAAGGAAGTTATCCCACCACACATAAACCACAAGATAATCATAAAATGATGCAGATGATATGAGGCATATAATGCAATATGACTTTATTCTAAGTATGCTGGTCATCTATGGTAGACATGCTTTAAGTCATAGCACCATACTTCTTTAGGTAGTCTCGATCAGTCATCACCGGGGGAATTGGGTCCTCGCATCCCTCTCGGACAAATCCATGGTTGGGGGTTTCGGTCACCGCTCTCTCACATCACCGTTTGGTCTAAGTATTGGCGCATGTCAGGGTATAGCCTAGCCCAATGCAAGTCATCTACTTAATCATATCATGCCAGTTCCAGATACTTCCATTCCTCCCCTCTCGGGATCCTTTCCGGTATCCTTCACACTAGAGTCACGGATATTACTCACCGGACTCATCAACCCTATTGGTCATCCACAAATGGTAAACGGGAAGCTCTCACGTCCCTCTCACGGATCATTTCACCGGTCTTGAGTGCCTGTGAGCCCAAGTCTAGCCATTTGTAACCCTACCAATAAATGGCCCCTTTCGGGTAACCGTAATGCAATTTATGTCCTCTCACGGAGTGGATACCGGTCTTGAGCGCCCACAAATCCACACTACTACCACGGGTTGTTCAGTCTCAATGCCCTTCCGAATCGGGTCTGATATGATAGGGACATCCTAGCCATAAATCTAGACAAATCCTATGCATGTCATTCAATAACCCGGGAAAGCGTCAATGGACACCTTCGGAGAACATCCCATACTATTCCCTCCGATGTCCAAGGACAGAAGCACCAGTAGGGTACCCCCCAATCCCAAGTTATACTTAAGCAATCACATGCCCAAGTTCATCATATCAGTTCACAAGATACAACGTCATAATAAACATTCAATTCATGACATTGTCATAACTCATCATATATTGAAATTGATAAACATGATAAAACATTGAAGTAATATAATGTAAACACAAAGCTACTGTTAAAGGACATATGTAGCAAGTCTAACATGATAAGAATATAAAATAGAAACTATATTTACTAGGTTAGGAATACCAAGTCAAGATTTCCATATCCTAGGTAATTACATCGATAACTATCCTTACCTTGAATTGGAGAAGAGAATGGTCCAAGATCACAAGCAGTGGCCCAAATAGTCTTAAAGTCCTAAACAAGCATATATGAAAGGTTAGAGAAGAAATCAGAACAACCGGAGATCAAACGAATCAGAACTGGGCAAAAGTTGCTGACAACAACTCTATTGGTCGATACATTTGGTCGATAGTATCGACCAATAGTATCGACCAAATCAATTCCAGGACAGCAAGTTGGCTTTTCGGATTCTTTCCCAGATTTGGTCTTCCAGGTCTCGGATTGACATGAAACTTGGAGGATAGTCTAGGCACAACATGGGGACACTAATTATCAAGAAACTTTCATAATCCAATGGTCCATTTGGAAATCCCCAAATTGACATATTAAGGTTAAGAGTTGTAGATCATAGCATTGGCTATAACTCAATGCAAATTAGGGGAAAACATGGGGGATTAGGTAGGGAATCATTTAGAAGTAACATGGAGCACATATGCAAGGTATAGATTAAGTAAATCACGAGCTTCATCTCAGTTTTGGTAAATAAAGCAAGTTGGTAAGCAATAAATCATGGAAATGTGTAGTCAATAATCATGAGGTGAATCAATCATAGTCATATCGGTGAAAACATCATTGTATGGGGTTTAGAAGGTTCATGGCAAGGTGTATGCAAGGTTGCAGCACCTTGACCATGGTCCCAACAGTATAATAGAGAAAAGATGAGTGAGAAAGTGATTAGGAGAGAGAGTCATACCTTTAAAGTGGAACAAGAAAGTAAGAATAAGTGGTTGGCAATGATTGATGAAGAAGATGCTTCACCACTACCAAGGAGGAGTTCTTGGGAGGCTCTCTCACGTTCCCAGATGTTAAAGACGCGAGAATAGGGCTCCAGTCTCGAGGAATAAATAAATAGAAAAGAATATTCTAAGAATCTTTAAATCTGGGCTCAGCAGACTTGTTGGTCGATACCTATGGTCGATGGTATCGACCAATAGTATCGACCAAAACAAACTCTGCAGAATTTTTACAGAATAGTTCAGCAACTTTAGGTGCGGACTTGGAGGGCTATACAAGGTCAAATTGCATGGGGTTTTCTCCTACAGTTCACTCAAGAGGTCTAGTTTCAGGGAGTACCTTCGGATTATGCACAGGAGTCCGTTTGCTATTTCAACTGTCTCGCTCTTCATCAGTGCGCAGATTCTAACTTAACACTGGTAATGTGCTCAAGGAGGGAGCAGCATCATCAATGTCCATAAACTGGAATCCCGACATTACGTCATCAACCAGTAGGGCCCATAAGTCCCTCCTACCACCACTTCGGGTCTTTGGACCTACAAACATAACAATGACCGGGTCGGGTCAAGGTTAGGTAAAAGCTGGATTTTACAAAGAATCACTAAATCGGCTTTCAACTTCTTCTTACAAATCATAACGGGACAATCTTCTATCATCTTATCTAGTTTCACAACTGATCTAGTAGGAGTACTAATCATTAAACAACTAGACAAATTCTTAGGTATCAAGTCAGACTTCCTAATGAATGCAGACAAAATGAACGAATGAGATGCACCCGTATCAAACAATACAAATGCAGGAATAGAAGCGATTAACAAAGTACATGTCACGACTTCAAGACTTGCATCTTGTTTAGTACCAGATATACTAAACACTTTTTCAGGCACAGGGGCAAATACACTCTTTGCTATAGGAACATAGGGCTGATTAGGCTTCTTGGGATAAGTACGGGCAAAATGACCGGGCTGCTTACAAACAAAACAAACCGGCTGTCCACATGAAGGTACTACTACTGGAGGCTTCGGACCCATAGGTCGAGGATTCACACTCACTGACTTAGCACTTGGAACATTCGCAATTTGTCTGTTCCCACTGAATTGACGCTGCTGTCCAGCTGGTGAAAAACTAGCATTTTGGCTCACACTTCTAGGCTGAAAACTAGGAGTAGGATACGGAGTAGGCCTAACGAATCTTCTTTCCGAACGGTCAACCAAACCATTATTCCTTGGCTGCCACGTCCTTTGCACACGTGCACTTTCTTTTTCAGTTTCTTCAATCTTCTTCAAAACTTGAACTACCTGAGCGTAGCTCTCAATCGGAATCACAGTCAAATAAGCCTTGATTGCAGGACGCAATCCCTTGAAAAACTTATTTGCCTTGGCACGATAAGGTCTTACAGATTCAGGGGCAAAGTAAAATAATTCCTCAAACTTCTGTTGATATTCCAAAACAGACAAAAGTCCTTGAGTAAGGGCCATGAACTCAGCTTCCTTTGCATCAGTCACTGCTTCAGGGAAATAGTTCTTACAAAATGCATCCTTGAAAATTTCCCAGGTTATTCCACCAACATGCAAGGTTTCCAAAATAGGACGAGTGGAGGTCCACCAAGCATCTGCTTCTTGCTGAAGCTTCTGTTCGGCAAACAAGATCTCCAGTGCTTCAGAACACTGCAAGTGACGGAATGCCTTCTCTAATTCCCTCAGCCACTTGTTAGGAAACAAAGTGTCCTGAGTAACACCAGTGAAAGAAGGCATTTACATCTTCAGAAAACTTTCCATCAGACGAGTATGAGGAATTCCAGCTAACCTTTCCGCATTAGGAACTGCGATATGAGGAGTCCCATTCACACCAGTACGAGTTTCAGTATGAAGAGTCATGAAACATGTCATCATCAGGTTGAACTGATTCGACTGCTGCTGCATGATGTTGCCCATGATGTTGGCAATATCACGAAAACTGTTCACTTCCGGAGCATTAGGTATACCGGTCGTATTGTCACCATCCACATTAGTGTGCTGGCCAGTACTACCATTAGGAGTATCTCCAAGAAGTACTTCTTCCTCATTTCCAGTACTATTAGAACCAATATTGCGATTCCTTAGTACAACCATTCTGCAAAATCAAAGTAAGTCAAAAACATCAAAAATTTCCAACATACCATCAATAACCACTTAACCTTAGTCTTAGCATATCCAAATAAGACTAAAAACATTACTTTAATCATTAAAAAGTCACCCAAGAATTATATATCAAAATCCCAAATTTATCCCAAATTTCCAAAATTTTCCACCTTGGGTCGAGTGGCTGGGTCGAGTCTTCAATTCGACCCAAGCAGTCGACCCACGCAAACAGTGCGCGAAAAACACCTTAAAAATCACATTTTTCATTTCATTCTCACTTCAAAACACCAAGCTTCGTGGGAGAGCTCTAGGGCAAGGTTCTCTAAAGTCTTCAAGAGTCATGCTAGGCCATCTAACTTCAAGAACAAGTCTTCAACATTCTTGCAACATCATCTAAGGTAAAATCTCTCATTTCCTTGCTTTACAACTTCTAAACTGAGATACATTCTTCCAAATATCATGATTTACTTGCTAGGATTGCTAGGAAACATGTCTAGGAATGTGTTCTAGGTGATCTTAATACAATGCCATGTCTTTACAATGCTTGCTATCGATCTCATGGTTTCTTGCTAACGATTTCTCAACCGAAAACCCTCTTTTGAAAATCTTCTTTCATTTTCAAACCACAAAGAGTTTCGCCTTCAAATCAATTCCTACATTCTTGCAATGATATGAAGAACTTGCGTATCTAAATCAATTAAGCCAATTCCAAACTTCAAAAATCGCATTTTGACCTAACTTGAGAATTTTCCCCCTTTCTATGCTTGCTGAATTTTGTCCTTTAGATCATCAAATTGATAAGCTTTTCTCCAATAAAACATGCTAACCTACTATTCTAAGTATCATGCACATGCTAGTATGCTCAAACTGGAATTTCGCCAAAATCGAAGATTTTCGAAAAATTACGAAAATACCCTTCATGCTGAAATTTTGAAATTCTACTAATGTCAATTCTCTTCTTGTCTTCTTTACAGCTATATTGACATCATGCCTCCTCGCGGACGACAGGGTGGGAGGAGAGGCAGAGCTAGAGGCCAGGTTCCACTTTTGGAGCCGAGAGACGAAGTTAACCGCAAAGATCTATTCAGTACACCCCGAGCGGAGTACTTATACGAGGCCTTCTTTGAGCGGTGCCGCATTGAGTATGGAAGATTACTCAGGCTACGACAACTTACCACATTTCGGATCCGTCAGAGATTTGATACGATGGAGTGGATGCATCTTTTTCTGAGGATCTTCCAGTTTATACGGATTTAGTGAAGTTGTTCTATAGCAACCTTACATCAGTCGAGGAGGGTCGGAGACGAGGTCCATTCGAGTTGATCTTAGAGAGTCGAGTTCGAGAGACACAGATTCAATTTTCTACTAGCACATTGGCCAAGATCTTCAGAGTACCACACTATCCTCATGAGTGTGTATGGATACCAGCAGGGGCAGAGATAGATGCTTTCTTACTACCACATGAGCTTCATGAGATTTGCACTACACTCTGGAGAGATGACATATGCTATATGCCACGGACTAGTGCACAGATGACTGATTCGGCTAGAATCATCGGTCGCATTGTAGGCCGCAACATCATCCCAAAGGCAGGGCATCACGAGAGAGTATCAGTAATGGACACTCTACTGATTTACCGCATATATCAGGGTTTCGAGATTGATCTTTCCTTCATTATCCAGAACGTCATGCTAGAGGTCGTGACGTCACCGGGCATAAGGAACCTTTGCTTCGGTCGTCTACTCACACTTGTCTTCCGGCATTTCGGTGTGAGGTTGGAGGATACACCGATGTAGAGACGATTGCTTGGCTATGCCATCGGAACCAGGACTATTCGACAGATGCAGATTACTTAGACCGAGAGGTCAGATGATGATGATGGTCTTGAGACTGATGAGGATGATGATGAGTCAGCTGATGGTGATCAGGATGCAAGTCCAGATACAGATGACCAGGCAGGAGATGACATTGAGATGCGTGAGGCAGATCAGGGTCATCAGAATATTCCCACATCATCACACTTTGAGACCGGAGGCCCTTCGCTAGCAGTTCCAGAGACTGCGAAGCTGTGTGCACAGATGCGCTCTATGACTTCCATGTTAGGGAGGATAGAGGGGATACAGGAGAGGATGGAGTCACAGTTGACTCAGGTTGTAGAGGATGTTAGACCACTGAGAGAGCAGAGACAGTAGTCTTAGATAGATTGTACTAGGATTTCCTTTTATGTTTCTCAAATGTAACTTGTTGTAGAACTGTCCTACAATTAATGAAGTTCACTTTTGTTTCACCATCTTATTGTACATTATGCATTTCCTTTGTTGTATTAAGTGATGTTTGTTAAATCAGAATTATTGTGTATTATTCAGAGTATATTATTCTTCACTTTTAAGTTTCTAATTCAAGTGTTCTATTATTCATTTCTAAGAATACTTGAGTCACTTTTGGATTTATGACTCAGGAATGTTCTATCATTGTTTCTGTGGTTAGGATTTCACTTGGAACTGTGGGCCCTGATACCACCTCTGTCACATCCACCCAGCCGGTACCCTATCTGGCATACCCGAGTGTGTGATCCATAGTCCACAAGATCCAGTAGTTAGAGAAATCAACCTCCCACATTCACAACCATATAATCAAGAACAAGACTAAATCAATGTTAACAATATTATTCAATGAATCAAGGTAAAGTAACGAGATATTCATCAGAGTGTGGAAAAGATACCAATAGATATATAAATCAAAAGTAGAGTGAGGCGGAATCTCACTCCACGAGTACAAATGGAATGTAGTTCGAAAATCAAATGGGATTACAACTGATTCTAAAGACAAGAAAGAAAGATATAATCTAAACTAGAGTCTTTTCTACTTTATAAAAGATGTCCTCATAGACATAGACTTCATTGATGATGCTCAAATGCTCCCACTCCACAGTAGGGCTAATCCTGGTAACAAGAGAGACCACTCGAGGGATCCTCATAGTAATCTTCGTAGTCGCCAGCACTTTGCGTATGGTACGCTTCTTCATCTTGCGCTTCCTCATATTGCGTTTCATAGCCATCCAAAACCTGTAGAATAGTCTAACAAAGGATATTGTACAAAAAGGAATGAGTTTCAAAGAAACTCAGCAAGGCAAGTTAATCCATAATAGCATAAATAACATAGTATCACAAACAAAGCAATAAGTGATATGATATGAGACAATAATGCATGTATGAGTCTAACTCTATGTATGCTGGTCTCTATAGGCAGACATGCTTTAAGTCATAGCACCATACTTCTTTGGGAAGGTCATTCACTCTCCCTCAGCCATCTAGGCATCTTGGGCTCTGCCGGTGGTAGTTGGTTAAGACATCCCTCAGGACATTCCATGGCTGGGGTTTAGGTCACCACTCTCTCACATTACCATTGGTCTAAGTATTGGCACATGTCAAGGTAAAGCCTAGCCCAATGCAAGTCTTCTACTTGGTCATATCAGCTTAGATCCAGATACGTCCATTCCTCGCCCCCAGCGATCCTTTCCGGTATCCTTCACACTAGAGTCAGCATAGTCCCAGACTACGGACTCATCAACCCTATAGGTCATCCACATATAATAAACGGGAAGCTCTCATGTCTTTTCACGGGTTGGTTACCGGTCTTGAACGCCGATGAGTCCAAGTCTATCCATATGCAACTCTACCCATAAATGGCCCCCACAATGTGATTTATGTCCCCTCACGGGTTGGTTACCGGTCTTGAGCGCCCATAAATCCCCATTGCTACCACGGGTCGTTCGGTCTCAATACCCTTTTGATTCGGGTTTGATATAACAGGGGTATAACCTAGTCAAACACTGCTAGACAAGTCCTAGGTATGACAACCAATAATCCGGGAAAGCGTCAAAGGGCAACATTGGAAATATCCCATACTACTCCCAATGAGGTCCAAGGACAGAAATGTCAAAAGGACATTCCCCAATCCCAAATCATACCTAAGCAATCACAATCATAATTCAGTCATATCATCCACGACAAATATTACATCATATGAAAGAGTATAATAAGACAAGATTAAATAAATAAGGAAAAATACATGAGTAAGTATTCGTACATAATGAAGTACATAAAGTAAATAAAGAATAAGATCCTAATGTACTTGCAGCATTCATATCATAATAGAAACTAACATAACAGTAGCAAATCTAAGTAGTTCCCAAATTAGGAAACTAAATCTATGCAAATCTATGTTAATATGGTAACAACTTTACTTACCTTAAATAGATCCGAGAATATTCCAGACGAACAAGAGGATGAATCCAAAGTTAGCAAATAAACCCTAAAATAGCATCACGCAATCATTAGGAAGTAGTCCTAAAAGAATAAGCATGATTCGAATCAAATCGGACGAAGAAAACAGATTCTGCTGTTGTGGGTTGATTGGTTGGGTAGCATTGGCCAGTAGACCTAGGCAATCTGCCCAAGGGCAAATCCGAAAATAAAAAGGGAATGTTGATCCGAAACCTATGCTACACAAACCGGAATGCGACGAAACTTGGAGGGATTGTCTAACACAGTAGTCTAAGCCTAGAAAGCATAATTTATACTTCAAACCACCATTAAAACATTACTTCCTAATTTAGAACCATAGTTTCTATTTTGGTAAAAATCATAGTTTTCATTGGAAACATGCTATGAATGAAAGAGATGAACTAGAGATGATTAGATCTCATTCTTGTACAAGAACACAGTAGATCAGAGGTATGAATAATCATAGAGAAGCATCTATAATGCTAGAATGAATCAAAATAGGAAATATTATCATAGTTTAAGAAGAAATCATAAGAATCATGTTAAGAATGAATGAGATGATCATAGTACAAGAGAATGAAAAGAGATTGTGAAGATATGACTACATGGTTGCAGCATCTTCATCATAATCTCAGTTCAGAGATGAGAGTGATCATAGAAAGAATAAATCATTAACATAAAAGATAGATTACTAACCTTTAATTGAAGAACAAGAGAGAGAGTTTGCAAGATTGCAAGGTTAGGTCTTCTTCTTCACTCTTGGAGTCCTGGAGATGGTTTCCTTTCGTTCTCTAGGTGTTATGGAGGCTAGGGATACTAAAATCACGAAGTCATGGGGTATATATAGCAAGATTCTCAAAACAGAAGATTATGTTCGAGTTCAGCAACACTTGGTCGATTGGCTGGGTAGCATTGAGCACTCGACCCAAGCACTCGACCCAGGCTGACAGCAAAGCCAGAAATAGGGATTTGAGGGTTTTCCACTACTCGGAATCAAACGAAACTTTAAACACATATTCTATAACATACCTAGCATGGAAAAATGGCTTTAAATCATATCCCACCAAACTGTAAGGTCATCAACTAATCTTCTCTTCATCAAGGTGCAGTCTCTTCTCTATATCCAACACTGACTTCAAGTATGGGGCATCATCTTCAATCTCCATAGGTTCGGAGTCGAACACTATATCATCTACCAATATGGCCCATAGTTGACTTTCACTTCTACTTCGGGTCTTCGGACCTACAATCAAAAGAGTATCCGGGTTAAGGTCAGGGCCGGGTTTTCACACATTCTACAGCAAGCACCTGAAGGACTTAGTGTTGATCTCACCTGTGATGAAGAGCCAGCCGAAATTTTGGATAAGAAGGACAAGCAATTGCAGAATCGCACCATCTCTTTGGTAAAGATTCGTTGGAAGAACCATATGTGAAATACAACCCAAACCTAGCTAGGGCACCCTTTTTTTTTGGTAAAGAAGGGTTAGTTTAAATGTTACACCTTAAAGTTGGACCTTGATTTGATCTTAGCTTGTTTCTTGTAGTCCCTTTTGGTTTATGATTTGGTGTCGAAACCCAAGCCCATGGACATTGTCGATGATGCCCCTCACTTGAGAGCATTGTCAGTGTTAGTTTTGAATCTGCGCACCGAAGAGGGGTGAATTAGTTGAAATACCTAATAAACTCCTGTGCTCAATCCGAAGGTATTTCCCGAAACTAGACTTCTTGATGGACTTGTATGAGAAAACCCCACTCAATTTGACCCCATATAACCCTCCAAATCCTTGTCCGAAGTTGCTGAACTATGTCTGGAAAATCCTGCTTGCGCATCGAAGAAGATGAGCCTAGTTGGTTGACCTAATGAACTCCCATGCTTGATCTGAAGGTATTTTTGGAAACTAGACTTCTTAATTGACTCGTAGAAGAAAACCTCACTCAATTGGACCCTGTATAGCCCTCTGAATCCCTGTTTGAACCTTGTTGTCCTGATTGGTCGACTCATTGGTCGATTGGACCAATTGACCAATCAATTGACCAATTGTTCTGAATTTACCAATTTGGTCTTGTCTCCTCTATTTAAGTCTAATCTCAGGAATACTCTGCCTCATATGCCTCCTAAGCCTCTGGAACGAGTTAGAAACCTAATCTAATCAATTCCCTTGCATTCCTTGGTGATCTCTCACAAGACTTGAAGAAATCTTCATCCTCTTGCAGCAAAGGTATGTGTATACTCACTCTTTCTTCTATCTCTGATTTTCTTTCTTTAATTCTGTTCTTAGTTGAGATCAGGAAGAAGATGCTGCACTCTTGCAACCATCCACTCCATGATCTCATCTTGTTCCTTGAGATCTATGATCATCATCATGGTCTCAACCCCGGCCAGTTGAATCATTGAAACCCTAACCTGTATGATCATCCGGAGAACCTTTGATAACCTCCCATGTGAGGGAAACCTCACGGGTCATATTTATGTTAATCTAAATTTGACCTTCTATGATTTTCTTGTTTTAATTGGCCAATCATTAATTCCCTTACATTCTGTGATCTCAACCTTTTCCTGCGAGCCAAAAAGGGTGAAACCCTAACTTATTGGATATATGTTATTGACCCTGTTAATAGCCAATCAATGTGTTTCCCTTACTAGAATTGTAACCTATCAATCTTGAATTCTTTATCCTTGATCATACTATATTTTCTTCATGATCCATGTTTAACCTAATTAGGATTTCTAAATTATTCTTTCTTCGTTCTCGTTTTTGATTGAGATCAGGAAAAAGATGATGCATCCTTGCAACCATCTATTCCATGATCTCATTCTATTCTTTGAGATCTATGATCATCGTCATGATCTCAACCCTAGCCAAAAGGGAGAGATTTTGAGGGGAAATTCTTGTGTAACCCTCATGAGAGGTTAACCAATTTGGGAACCCTTTTTTTTCTGTTAATTCATTGGACCCTCCCCAAAACCTTTCTTGATTGTAAATTCTTTGCCCTAGGGTGAATCTTTATTCTCCCTAGTCTTTCCGTGGGATACACGGATCCTTGTTAGTAAATCCCTAATTTTATGATTAGAATTTCTTTCCTTTCACTTTAATTGAGAACCTTATTTTCTCTCATTGGTAGGGTAGACCCTTCCTAATTCCATTCTTGATTTTGAAATACTAATGAGATGTTCCTTTATCTACCTTGGGTTGTTTTTGTGAGAGTTAATTATGGGTAACTCTCATGGGAGGTAACCAACTCTTATGAGAAGTAACCATATCTGAAACCCTAATATTCTTTTATCTGTTGGAAACTCCCCAACACCTTTTTAGATTGTGCTTTGTTTCTCTTGCCCTAGGGTGAATCTTGATTCTCCCTAACCTTTTCATGGGAGCCATAAAGGTTGAAACCCTAATTTCTTGGGTTAAATCAAGAACCATATTTTGACCATGACTTAATGATTTTATCTTCCCATATGATTCTAATACATCCTAGGAAGTTCCCCTTCAAATTTCGGATCAATCCGACTTCAAACGAAGAAGTTATGACCAATCTAAATTCTGCAATTCCGTACTGACTCGATTGGTCGATTGAACCAATTGACCAATCAATCGACCAATGAGGACAACAACCTCATTCTTGGTCTATTTTGATTGTTTTGATATCTTTCCTTCTATGTGCCTTTCCAAATATGTTGTGTACACTTGTTTAAGACTTTCTTCTTAGGTTTAGTCAAGGTCTTACTTGATTTACTAAGTTCCTATACGAGTTAGAAGGTAAGGACAGTTATTTCCTTAACTACATAGATTGCATGCTCTATGGTTTCTACTTTATGAAACTATGAGTTTGCCTACTGTTATTGTATTTTATACTTCTGATGTACTGCTGTAAGTGCAGTAGCACTTCACATATGTTTTCTTTTTCATTATTCAAGCTTATATGAATTGCTTATTACTATATTGTTTAACGATTAGATCATGATTTTATATTCTCTTTTATATGATGAAGTGTTGATTGTATATGTCATGACTGATCTGAATGTGTTTGACTAGGTATGGTTTGGGATTGGGAAGTGTCCCTTTGACACTTCTGTCCTTGGACATTATCGGAAATAGTATGGGATGTTTCCGGGGTTGCCCATCGACGCTTTCCCGAATTATTGATTGTCTTACCTAGGGCTGTCTAGAAGTGTTTGGCTAGGATGTCCCCATTATATCAGACCCGATTCGGAAGGGTATTGAGACCGAACGACCCGTGGTAGCAATGGGGATTCGTGGGCGCTCAAGACCGGTAACCAATCCGTGACAAGACATGGATCACATTGTGGATACTCGAAAGAGGCCATTTATTGGAGGGTTGCATATGGTTAGACTTGGGCTCACGGGCGCTCAAGACCAGTAACCAACCCGTGAGAGCTTCCCGTTTACCATATGTGGATAACCAATAGGGTTGATGAGTTCGTAGTCCGGGACTATTAGGACTCTAGTGGAAAGGATACCGGAAAGGATCGCCCAAGGCGAGGAGTGGAAGTATCTGAACCAGAGTTGATGTAACTGAGTAGATGACTTGCATTGGGCTAGGCTTTTCCTTGACATGTGCCGGTACTTATGCCAAATGGTTGTGAGAGAGTGTGTTGACCTAACCCCCTGCCATGGTTTGTCCTGAGGGATGCCGGACCCTAAGCTAATTAGGTTGAACATAGGTTAGGAGGGAAAAATAGAAAAATTAAAGATAATGAACTAGGATAAGAAAGAATTCAGATCTAGTAAAGAAAACATAATAATTGGATTAACATGATCAACAAGGGGGTTCCTGGGTTTGATCCAAGAAAATTAGGGTTTCACCCTTTTTGGTTCCCTCGGAAAATAATTGTGAGATCTGGATGAACAAAGACAAATCAAAACAGGAAAATATAGATGATTAAGTTTTAGGTTAACACAATGTTACCCAAAAAGGATTTCCCTTTCACAAAGTAGGTTACCAACAGTTCTCCAGACAATCACACAGGTTAGGGTTTCAAAGAATTAGGGTTAGGTTTTCAAGAATTCAACAGGTCGGGTTTAAGATCATGATGATGATCATGAGTCTTAAAAATATGGTGAGATCAGAGAATTGATGATTACAAGAATGCTTCATCATCTTTCTGATCTCAATGAAGAACAGAATAAAAGAAAGAAAATCAGAGATAGAAGACAGAGTGAGTGAAATCATACCTTTGCCGTAGAAAGATGAAGAATTCTTCAAGTCTTTGCAAGAAATCACCAAAGAATGCAAGGGTATGGGTTAGATTAGGGTTCTAACTCGTTCCAGAGGCTTAGGAGGCAGAGGAGGCGGAGTAATCCCAAGATTAGACTTAAATAGAAGAGACAGGATTCAAATTTCAAAAACAGAATCAATTGGTCGATTGATTGGTCTATTGGTCCAATCGACCAATGAGTCGACCAATCAAGACAACAACTTCAAAACAGGGAATTGAAGGCTCAGATCAAGTCCAAACATCAAGGGGTTTTGCACACACCCTAGAGTGACATACTTAAGAGTTAGAAATGCCTTCGAATCAATACAGAGACCACTCCAAGACCATCAACTAATCCAATCTTCATCCGGGTGCAGTTTCCACCATTGGGACACTAGCATCAACACTCATGGATTCCAATCCAACCATCAATTCTTCAACAGAGATGGCCCAAAGATGACTTCTTGCCTTACTTCGGGTCACTGGACCTACAAATACCAAAGTTTCCGGATTAGGGTCAGGGCTGGGTTTGACATTCTCCCCCCCTTAAAGAAATTTTGTCCCCGAAATTGAAAGCGTACCTGTGCTTCCAAAGAGGTGAGGAAACTTCTCCTTCATATCTTCTTCCTTCTCCCAAGAAACTTCTTTAGGGGTATGGTCCTTCCAACGAATCTTTACCAAAGGGATGGTGCGATTCCGCAATTGCTTTTCTTTCTTATCCAAAATTTCAGCTGGCTCTTCATCATAGGTAAGATCAGCACTAAGTCCTTTAGGTGCCTGCTGTAAGACATGTTCCGGATTCTCAACATATTTCCAGAGCATCGAAATGTGGAACACATTATGTACAGCAGCAATAGTCGGAGGTAATGCCAATAGATAAGCAACGGGTCAGACCTTTTCCAAAATCTCAAAGGGTCAAATGAAACGAGGGCTAACCTTTCCTTTAACATTAAATCTCATCACACCCTTCATTGGTGAAACCTTCAAGAAAACATTCTCTCCAACTTGAAATTCCAAATCAGTCCTTCTCTTGTCTACATAGGATTTTTGTCTTGACTGAGCAGACTTAATCCTTTCTCTTATCATATCCACTATTGCGCTCGTAGCTTCAATCATTTCAGGACCTAAGACATTTCTTTCACCCGTCTCAGTCCAATACAATGGTGTTCTACAAGTGCAACCATACAAAGCCTTAAACGGAGCCATGCTTATCGTTGCTTGATAACTGTTATTATAGGCAAACTCAACCAAAGCTAAGTGTTCATCCCAATTTCCACCCATATCCACCACGCAAGATCTGAGCATGTCTTCCAAAGTTTGAATTGTCCGCTCAGATTGTCCATCTGACTGTGGATGATGAGCTGTACTCAAGTTCAATTGGGTTCCCAAGGCCTTCTGTAGACTGTTCCAAAACCTTGAGGTGAACCTGGGATCACGATCGGACACAATACTCATTGGCACACCATGTAGACGAACCACATTATCCACATAAAGTCTAGCTAGCTTATCCAAAGTATGAGAGATCTTCATAGGAATAAAATGGGATGATTTGGTCAACCAATCAACAATCACCCAAACAGTGTCATTGCCTTTACTGGTCCTAGGCAAGCTAGTCACAAAGTCCATAGAGATATCTTCCCACTTCCAATTATGAACAGGAAGGGCTAAAGCAATCTAGATGGAGGTTGATGAACGGCTTTCACACGCTGGCAAGTCTCACACTTGGCAACAAAGTCATCAACATCGGCCTTCAAACCAATCCACCAAAAATGTTCCTTCAAGTCCTTGTACATCTTGGTGCTTCCAGGGTGTACTGTAAAGATTGATTGGTGTGCTTCCTTCAATATTTCCTTCTTAAGATCTTCATTTGCTGGCACACACAATCTACCTCTAAAGATATACCAAAGTCGGGATCCGACTCAGGATTCAAAGAAATCTTCTCAACCTTGTCCTTAAGTTTTAGATCAGAACTCTGCAAAGCAACAATCTTATCTCTAAGACCAGACCTTGCCGTCATAGCAGAAAGAACAACAGCAGAATTCTCAGGAACGAATTCCAAATTAAAACTCTCAATAGAAGACAACAAGGGTAGACTCAAAGCATTCAAATCCAGAACCTTCTTCTGAATCTTCCTACTAAGAGCATCGGCAACAACGTTTGCCTTACCAGGGTAATACTGAATATCACAATCATAATCAGAGACTAGTTCCAACCATCTTCTTTGCCTCATGTTTAACTCTTTCTAGGTAAAGAAGTATTTCAAACTCTTATGATCCGTGAGTATGGCAATTTTCTCACCATAGAGGTAATGTCTCCAAATCTTCAAAGCAAAAACTACAGCGGCAAGCTCTAAATCATGAGTGGGGTAATTCCGCTCATAATCCTTCAATTGCCGAGAGGCATAGGCTACAACCTTACCATGTTGCATTAGTACACAACCCAAACCAATCTTTGACGCATCAGTATAGACTGTCATACCACCAGAACTATCAGGTATAGTCAAAACCGGGGCACTTGTCAGTCTATCCTTCAATTCTTGGAAATTCTTCTCACAAGCGTCAGACCAACAAACTTCTCTTCCTTCCGGTTTAACTTAGTCACAGGAGCAGCTAATCGAGAAAAGTTCTCAATAAACCTTCTGTAGTAACCTGCCAGACAAAGGAAACTTCTTATTTCCGTTACAGTCTTCGGTCTTTCCCAATCAGCAACTGCTTGGACTTTCTCAGGATCAACACGAATACCTTCAGCAGAAACCACATGGCCAAGGAATACTACACTCTTGAGCCAGAAATCACACTTGCTAAACTTAGCATAAAGTTTCTTTTCTCGTAGTCTTTGCAAAGTGAAATTTAGATGCCTTTCATGCTCTTCTTTACTTTTCGAATAAATCAGAATATCATCAATGAAGACAATCACAAACTTATCAAGCACATCATGAAAGACTCGGTTCATGAGGTCCATGAACACAGCAGGAGCATTAGTCAATCCAAAAGGCATGATTCGAAATTCATAATGGCCGTACCTTGTTCGGAAGGCTATCTTGAAGACATCACTTGACTTCACTTTCAACTATTGATATCCAGACCTTAATTCAATCTTTGAGAACATAGCTGCACCCTTCAATTGATCAAAGAGATCGTCAATCCGGGGCAGCAGGTATCTATTCTTGATAGTAAACTTATTCAACTCACGGTAATCAATGCACAGACGCATACTACCATCCTTCTTCTTGACGAACAAGACCGGAGCTCCCCAAGGTGACACATTAGGTTGTATGCAACCTCTTTCAATGAGCTCATTTAACTTGTTCTGCAACTCTTTTAACTCAGTAGGAGCCATCCTATACAGAGCCTTAGATATCGGAGCGGCACCAGGGACGAGATCAACAGAAAACTCAACATCCCTATCTGAAGGCACTCCCGATAGATCATCAGGGAAGACATCAACAAAGTCACAGACAACCTTGACTTTGTCAACTCTTTTCTCCACTTTTCTCTTGCCTTCAGAAGAAGCATCATCTACTATGGTGTAGATTTGCATCAGTTCGGACAATATCTTTTTACAAACCCTTCTTTTCTCACCTTGAAATTCAAAAACTAAACCTACGCAAGTATGGAATTGAATCTTTCTCGAGGAGCAAAGAAATACAGTTTTTTGGGCTGTTAAACAGTCAATTCCCAAAATAACATCGAAGTCTTTCATATCAAGAAGTACCAAATTAGCTTCCAAGTTTATCTTACCAACCAACACAGGACATTTAACTAATCCTTTATCTAGTTTCACAATAGGACCAGTAGGTGTACTAATCAATAAACAACTAGACAATTTCTCAGGGATTAGGTCAGTCTTCTTAATGAATGCAGATGATATGAACGAATGAGATGCACCCGTATCAAATAAAACAAATGCAGGAAAAGAAGCGACTGACAATGTACCTGTGATCACATTATGGCTTCCATCTTGCTCAGTACTAGAGATACTGAATACTCTACCAGAGGGAGGAGCAGGAGCACTCTTCACCACTGGGGTAGGCTACTGGACAAGCTTCTTCGGACAATCGTGTGCAAAATGACGGGACTGCTTACAGTAGAAGCAAAAAGGATTGCTCGGTCCTACCGGAGTAGCTGAAACGGGAGGCTTCTGAACAAAAGGCTTAGGATTCACATTCACTGGCCTAGCACTTGCATTCACTGGTGGTCGATTCCCGCCATATTGAAACTGACCAGGCTGTCGAAAACCAGGGCTTTGACCTATACTCCTAGGCTGAAAAGTAGGAGTGGGATAGGGTGTAGGTCTCACAAAGCGCCGATCATTACGATTCACCAAACCAGGGTTTCTAGACTGCCAAGGCCTTTGCACGCGAGCATTCTCCTTTTCATTTTCTTCCAACTTCTTCGAGTTCTGCACCACTTGGGCATAGCTCACTATAGGTTGGACAGTGAGATAGCCTTTAATGGCAGGGCGCAATCCCTTAAAGAACTTCTTCGCCTTAGCAATATCAGGCTTCAGAGAATCAGGAGCAAAGAAATGAAGTTCCTCAAACTTCTGTCGGTACTCTAACACAGACAAGGATCCTTGTGCGAGAACCATGAACTCAGCTTCCTTCGCATCCTTTACCGCCTCAGGGAAATAATTCATGCAAAAAGCCTCTTTGAATAAATCCCAAGTTACAACACCTGCATGCAAACCTTCCAAAATAGGCCGAGTGGAAGTCCACCAAGCATCGGCTTCATGCTGCAACTTCTACTCAGCAAACAAAATCTTTTGAGCTTCGGAGCATTGCAGATGACGAAAAGTCTTTTCCAACTCACGAATCCACTTGTTAGGGAACAAGAGATCCTTGGTAACACCAGTAAAGTTGGGCACCTGCATCTTTAGAAAACTCTCCATCAGGCGAGTATGAGGAGTTCCAGCAAGGCCACCCGCACTCGGAACTACGGCATGAGGATTCACATTAACACCCGCACGAGTCTCATTATGCAGTGTCATGAAACCCGTCAACATCTTATTAAACTGAGTTGCTTGTTGTTGCATCATATTGCCCATGATGTTGGCAATATCATGAAAGCTTCCGACATTCGGGGCACCTGGTATGTCCTGGGTACCTTGGTCACTAGTCTGCTGATCATGACCACCTTCAGGTATCTCACCACGACCACTTCCATGACCACTGGATTCGCCACACCCACTTCTTAGAG
Organism: Hakea prostrata; assembly: GCF_041222555.1. Classification (NCBI taxonomy): domain Eukaryota; kingdom Viridiplantae; phylum Streptophyta; class Magnoliopsida; order Proteales; family Proteaceae; genus Hakea; species Hakea prostrata. Next base: position 46,605,620 of record NC_142602.1, on the reverse strand, counting down.
TAACCATTCTACAAGAACCGGAAACGTCAAAATACCAAATTTCGAAGTTTCAATGAAGTCAACATGTCCACATGATTTGAAAATTTTAAATCATGCTCAAATACATCCATTTAGTCATCCAACAACAATTCATAGGACAAAAATCATATTTTCCAACATTTCAACCAAAATTGGAGCTACTGGGCCCATTGGTCGGTTGATTGGTCGATTGACCCAATCGACCAATGAGTCGACCAATGCTCACGAATTACAAAAATTCGCATTATAAGCCTCATTTTCACATTCAAACTTCATTTTAACTTCTTCCACAAGTGAGAGAGTTCTAGGGAAACATCTTCTAAGGTTCTTCCAAGCATCTTTGGGTGATTCAAGTGCTTTAACAACAACACCACAACTCACATTCATCAAACACAAGGTAAGACTAACATTTTCTCTTTTACTTTCATCTTCTCATGCTTGCATTTCAATCAAATCCATGTTTTACTTGTATCCATTGTTAGAAATCATGTTTAGGAATAATTAGAAACATATTCCCTAGGTTTTAAACACAATGCCATCCATAGACAACAAGTTCTAACACTTCTTTGCACTTCTCGCAAGATTTTCGTACCGAAATCGTTATCTTTAGAAAAATTTTGATTTCTCACAAACCGCTTGGAGTTTTCGCATGAAATCAATTCCTACATGCTCAAAATGATACTGTAGATATGTCCAAATAGTTTGATTTAACCAATTTCAACTTTTCAAAATTTCAATTTTCACCTAGAATGCAAAATCCCAAATTCCTTCTTGCTGAATTTTTCGCTTTAGATCAAGTTTTCAATCGAATTCATCAAATAAATTTCATAGACATGCAATTCCAAGTATTATGCACATGCTAGTATCTTCAAATCAAATTTCCCCTAAATTTTAAATTTTCTGAAAAATTACGAAAATACCCTTTTGGCTTAAATCTTGAAATAGCACTTAACCAACAATGTCATTGTCTATTCCACAGATATTCACTATGCCGAGAGGAGTACGCGGACGAGGTAGAGGTCGCATAGTAGGGGCACTCAGAGGTAGAGGTCAGGTTCCTTCAGAGCCAAGACAGTATGTCCGAAGACCAGAGCGCTTCGACACTCCACATGCCGAGTTCCTGTATGAGGCCTACTTCAACTACTGCCAGATCGAGCTAGGATGTCTATTACACCTACGCCAGCTCTGAGTCTTTAGGATACAGTAGAGGTTTGACACCTTGCAGTGGACTCATCTCTTCACAGAGGATCTGCCTGTATATCCTGAGCTAGTGAGGTTGTTCTTCAGCAACCTTACTTACACCGAGGAGGCTAGAGGTCTAGGGCATCCACTTAGACTTGTCCTCAGGAGCAGGGTCCTTCAGACTCAGATTCACTTTTCCAGCAGATCACTAGCCGAGATCTTACGGGTCCCTCACTACCTAGATCAGTGCGTATGGATACCAGCAGGAGCAGATATAGATAGCTACTTGATGCCATACGAGTTGCGCGAGATATGCAACACACTGTGGGACAGCTGCTGGTGCTTCACTCCTAGGAACAGCGGATCGAAGACAGATTCTGCACGAGTTATCGGTCGCATCGTCGGTCGAAACATCATGCCGAAGGCTGGACATCACCATAGGGTTACAGTGATGGAGCCCATAGTCATCTACCGGATTTACATGGGCTTCGAGATTGACCATTCCTACATCATACAACAGGTCATGCTGGATCTGGTTCTGCGGCCTAGCATGCAAAATCTTTGCTATGGGAGGTTACTGACTTTGATCTTCAGGCATTTCGGGGTCAGTTTCGAGGATACACCAGTAGACACTGGTCCACGAGGATATGTCATGGGGACTAGGATGGTACGTCAGATGGGACTGATATAGACAGTGAGATCTCCTGGTCCAGAGGGTGAGGAGGATGATGAGACAGAGGATGAGCAGGAGTCAGAGGATGGTGGAGAGGATATCGGTCCTGACAGTGATGATGATCAGGCCGGAGATGATACTGAGATGCACGAGACAGTGCCGGAGCATCATGATTTCCCTTCCTCGCACTTCGAGACAAGTGGTCCTTCTCATGCGGTTCCAGAGACTTCGGATCTCAGTGCACAGATGAGATCGATGACTTCCATGCTAGAGAGGATGGAGGTCAGACAGGAGCAGCTATATGAGAGGATGGAGTCACGACAGGATAGGATAGAGTATCAGGTGACTCAGCTTTCAGAGGAGTTCCGAGCTTACAGAGATCAGAGGAGATCACCTAGATAGACTGTACTAGGATTTTCTTTTATGCTTTTCAAATGTAGTAGTTGTAAAACATTTCTTAAAGTTAATGAAGTTCTCTTGGTATCACTTTATTATTGTGTATTATGCACTTTTCTTTTATTGCATTAAGCGACAATTGTTTAAATATAATTATTGTGCATTATTCAGAAGTATTCTGTTATTCTTCATTAATAGTTTCTAGTCCAAGTGTTCTATTATTCACTTCTAAGAGTAGATGAGTCACTTCTGGATCTATGACTCAGGAATGTTCTGTTACTGTTTTCTGTGGTTAGGATTTCCTTGAACTTTGGGCTCTGATACCATTCTGTCACATCCTCCCAGCCAGTACCCTAACTGGCATACCCGAGAGTGTGATCCACAGCCCCGAAGATCAAGTATCGAGGAAATCATCCTCCCACATATACAATAACATAATCATAAACAGGAAATAAATCAAGTTTTAATATTATAAACAAGGTTCAAAACAAAAATGAAAAATCAGTATAATCAGAGTGCGGAAAGATACCAGATATCCAATGATATCAAAAAGGAGTAAAGTGATGCGGAATCTCACTTCACCAAAAATAGCGGAACGTAGTATGAAAATCAAAAGGAATTACAACTGAAACAAATGTACTAAGAAATAAACTAAGATCAAGCGTCTTCAAGTTTATAGATAACGTCTTCATAAGTATGGACTTCGTCAATCCAATGAATCCGTTCTAACTCTATGCTGTTTTCAAAAGTAGTACGTAGCTTGATCCGCCGGGGGATCATCAGAGTAATCTTGATCTTCGCCAGCACCTTGCGTGTAATACGCTTCATTGGCTTGCGCTTCACTGTACTGCTCGTCATAATACTCTGTACCTGCAGAATAATCTAAACAAAGAATATACAAAAAAACGAATGAGTTTCGAAGAAACTCAGTAAGGTAGTTAATCCATAACATCATAGATAACATGTGGCAAAACATAACATGATGCAATGCAGTATGAAAAAGATAAAGTATGAATGCATCTAACTCTATGTATGCTGGTCTCTATGGCAGACATGCTTTAAGTCATAGCACCGTACTTCTTTGGGTAGGTCACGCATACAGCTCCTGTTGGTAGTGGGTCTGGGCATCCCTCTCGGACAAACCATGGTAGGGGGTTAAGTCAACACACTCTCTCACAACCATTTGGCATAAGTACCGGCGCATGTCAGGGAAAAGCCTAGCCCAATGCAAGTCATCTACTCAGTTACATCAAGTCAGGTCCAGATACTTTCATTCCTCCCCTCTCGAGATCCTTTCCGGTATCCTTTCCACTAGAGTCATGGATATTACTCACCGGACTCATCAACCCTATTGGTTATCCACATATGGTAAACGGAAGCTCTCATGTCCTATCACGGATACAACTCACCGGTCTCGAGCGCCCTTGAGCCCAAGTCTAACCATATGCAACCCTTTAATAAATGGCCTCTTTCGAGTATCCACAATGTGATCCATGTCCTCTCAAGGATTGGTTACCGGTCTTGAGCGCCTACGAATCCCCATTGCTACCACGGGTCGTTCGGTCTCAATACCCTTCCGAATCGGGTCTGATATAACGGGGACATCCTAGCCCAACACTGCTAGACAGCCCTAGTATGACATCCATTGATTCGGGAAAGCGTTGATGGGCATCTTCGGAGAACATCCCATACTATTCCCTCCGATGTCCAAGGACAGAAGCGTCAAAAGGACACTTCCCAATCCCAAACCAAACTTAAACAAACACATTCAGATCAGTCATGACATACACAGTCAGCACTTCATCATATCAAAGAGAATATAAAATCATGATCTAATCATTTAAATAATATAGAAATAAGCAATTCATATTAGATAAATAATAAAAGAAACATAGGCAAGTGCTACTGTATTCACAGTAAAAAATCAGAAATGTAAAGTATAACAACAGTAGGTAAACTCATAGTTTCATAAGGTAGAAACCAGAGAGCATGCAATCTATGTAATTAAGGAAATAACTGTCCTTACCTTCTAACTTGGATGGAATCTTAAAGAATCAAGTATGATCTTGAATAAACCTGAGAAGACAGTCCTAAACAAGTGCACACTGTCACATCCACTCAGCCGGTACCCCATTTAGAATACCCGGGATGTGATCCACAGTCCAAGGATCAATGATCTGAGGTCCATGCCTCCCACATACACGGTAACACAATCATGAACAGTAATAATCAATGGTAAAAACAGCTAATACCAAGTATCATGAATAAGACAAGATTAACTAAATCAGAGTGCGGAACATAGATAATAATAAAGTATGATCAAAATCATAAAGGGTGAGAAGGTGTGGTAGCCTCCCTCTCAGAGCAGCGGAAAAGTATTAAATCAAGTTAGTTACATATCCAAGTGTAACCGGAATAATTCAAAGACAAGTTAATTACAAAATCCAAGGTTCCACAAATACACCAGGGGAATGGGGCACTATGCTAGGGTTTCTTCTATACTAATGGTAGTCTCCTCAACAGTACGGATGAAGTAAACCCAGCGCTGCCGCTCCCGCACAACTGTGGGGCTAACCCTGGTGCGGATAATAATCCTCCTCGGCTCCAATATACGAATCCTCACCGACGCCACTACCCGGAGGGTAGTATGTGGAATCATAGTCCGCCTCGTAGGAGGTGCCATCTTAATCTTCAATACCTGGAATGTAATCTAAAACATTTGCACAAAAGGAATGAGTTCGAAGAACTCAACAAGGAAGTTATTCCATAATTAGAAATCATACACATTCAAAACATATAATAATGCAATGTGATATGGAACATATGATGCAGATATGAGCCTAACTCTATGAATGCTGGTCTCTAAGATAGACATGCTTTAAGTCATAGAACCGTACTTCTCTAGGTCGTCAGTCACTCTCCCATTTCCATATCTTGGGAATGCCCGGGGAAGATCGGTAAAGTCATCAAAAACCATGGTAAGGGGATCGGTCACCGCTCTCTCACATCACCATTTGGTCAAGTACTGGCGCATGTCACAGTAAAGCCTAGCCCAATGCAAGTCATCTACTTAGTCGGTCAAGTCAGATTCAGATACGTCCATTCCTCGCCCCCGACGATCCTTTCCGGTATCCTTCACACTAGAGTCAGCGAAATCCCGGATTTCGGACTCGTCAACCCTATTGGTCATCCACATATAGTAAACGGGAAGCTCTCACGTCCTCTCATGGATTGGTTACCGGTCTTGAGCGCCCGTGAGCCCAAGTCTATCCATATGCAACTCTACCAATAAATGGCCCCTTTCAGGTATCCGTAGCATGGTTTATGTCCCCTACCGGATTGCCTACCGGCCTAGAGCACCCATCCAACCATACACTACCATGGGTTGTTCGGTCTCAATGCCCTTCCGATTCGGGTCTGACAGGACAAGGTTGAACCTAGCCACACAACTAGACAATCCTATGTATGTCATCCAATAACTCGGGAGAGTGTCGATAGGCACCATCGGAGAACATCCCATACTATTCCCTCCGATGCCCAAGGACAGAAGTGTCAGTAGGACACCCTCCAATCACAAGTCATACGTAAGCAATCACACATCAAATCTCATCATTCTCATGCATCCAATGCATATTCATAATAGTAATCAAATCATGATATTGAAACGAATCATTATAAACATAAGCAAATCAAAATGATAAAGTAACACAACCAGTGTATAAAGATTTAAATGTTACTATTCTAACACATATGTAACAGTATCATAATGATTGAAAGAAATTTAGGGATTTCATTCTTTGAATAAAGCACTGTTCAATACTTGATGACTTATATGTTTATGGATATAACCATCCTTACCTTGGACGAGTTGATGATGAATTGAGAATACCAAGAATAGTCCAATAGAATTGTTAAGGCCCTAAACAAACATCAATAATAAGTTAGAAAAGAAGTCGGGAAGATCGGATGTCATTTGAGTCAAAACTAACTAAGGTTGTTGTCAGCAACAAGTTTGGTCGATGGTCTTGGTCGATGGTATCGACCAAAATGATCGACTAAAGTAGTCCTCGGGCAGAATAGTGGATTTTTGGGGATTTTGGTCTGAAATGAGTCTTCCGGTTTTTGGATCAATCTGAAACTTGGAGGCATACTTAACAACAGTAGTAGGACACTATAAATCAAGGAATTAACCCAATCCAATGGTCCAATTAAAAAGCTCCAATTTGAGCTATCAAGTTCAAGTGATAAACATCATGGCACGATTTGGAATTGATTGCATTAATGAGGAATAGCATGCAATAGCTAGAGGAACTAATAGAAATTCGATTGGAATCATATGGCAATGTTAAACATGAACATAATACACTCTATAACTCAGTTTGATATCTAATGGTATGATGTTAATAGGTAAATCATGGAATACATATGCTAGGCATGAGATATAAGCATTAGCATCAATGAATGGCTAAGGGAATCATGGATTGAGCATGAGTAGGCACTTGGAGTGGTGGTTGCAAGGTTGCAGCACCATTCCAAATGCCCCATCAGCAAGATGACAATAGAAAAGAGTAGAAAATGGTAGGGTAGAGAGTGGAATGAAGAGTCATACCTTAGTGTGGAAGATGAAGACAAGAATCAATGATAAACTAAGTGTTTTTGATGAGATACCCTTCACACTAACCAAGGGGCTGCTTTGGGAAGCTCTCCCCACGTTCCCAGGTGAGAAAAATGATTGCAAAAGGCTCAAGGCTCAAGGTCATATTAAATGGAAAAGGAATATTCCATGGAATCATTAACTTGGCAGACTGGGACATTTTGGTCGATGGTCCTTGGTCGATGGTATCGACCAAAATGATCGACCAAAACATTTTCAGCAGAAAACTCAGGTTTAGAACAGAAACTTCAAGTAGGGATTTGAAAGGCTATACAATGTCAAATTGAGTGAGGTTTTCTTCCACAATTCAATCAAGAAGTCTAGTTTTGGGGAATACCTTTGGATTGTGCACAAGAGGTCATTTGGTACATCAACCATATTAATCTTCTCCGATGCGCAGACTTTCCTTAAACACTGACAATGCATTTAAGCAAGGGGTATCATTGTCAATGTCCATGGGCTCGGTCTCCGAATCATGATCATCAATCAGGATGGTCCATAAATCTCTTCTTCCACCGCTTCGGGTCCTCGGACCTGAATACAACAGTGGATCCGGGTCAGGGTCAAGGTTAGAATAGGGCTGGATATTACATTCTCCCCCCCTTAAAAGAATTTCATCCTCGAAATTGAAAGCGTACCTTTGCTTCCAAAAAGATAAGGAAACTTCTCCTTCATGTCTTCTTCTTTCTCTTATGAAGCTTCTTCAGGGGTATGGTTTTTCCATCGGATCTTCACCAGAGGGATGGTGCGATTCCGCAACTGCTTGTCCTTTCTATCTAGGATCTCGGCTGGTCCTTCATCGTAAGAAAGATCGGCACTAAGTCCTTTGGGTGCTTGCTGTAGTATGTGTTCCAGGTTTTCTAGGTATTTCTGAAGCATTGAAACATGGAACACATTGTGAACTCCAGCAAGTGAAGGAGGCAAGGCCAAGCGATATGCTACAGGTCCAACCCTTTCCAAAATCTCAAAAGGTCCAATAAAGCGGGGACTAAGCTTTCCTTTCACATTGAATCTTGTCACCCCTTTCATAGGTAATACTTTAAGGAAGACTTTCTCTCCAATTGGAAATTCTAAGTCGGTTCTTCTCTTGTCGGCATACGACTTCTGTCTAGATTGAGTAGACTTGATCCTTTCCCGAATCATGTCAACCATATCACTGGTAGCTTCAATCATCTCTGGACCTAAGACTTTTTTTCACCAGTCTCAGTCCAATACAAGGGCGTTCTACAAGTGTTACCATACAAAGCCTTAAACGAAGCCATGCCTATTGTTGCTTGATAATTGTTGTTAAAGGCAAACTCGACTAAGGCTAGGTATTAGCTTAGTCATAGGGGCAGCCAACCTAGAAAAGTTTTCAATGAATCTCCGGTAGTATCCTGCTAATCCAAGAAAACTTCTTATCTCGGTCACGGTCTTCGGTCTTTCCCAATCAGTAACAGTTTGGACATTCTCTGGGTCAACACGAATACCCTCGGCTGAAACAACATGGCCAAGAAACACTACACTTGAGAGCCAGAAGTCACACTTGCTAAATTTAGCATAGAGTTTCTTTTCTCTCAACCTTCGCAATGTGCAGTTCAGGTGCTCCGCATGCTCTTCCTCATTCTTTGAGTAAATCAAGATGTCATCAATGAAAAAAATTACAAATTTATCGAGTACATCGTGAAATACTCGGTTCATGAGGTCCATGAACACGGCAGGGACATTAGTCAAGCCGAAAGGCATCACTTTAAATTCATAATGTCCGTACCTTGTTCTGAACGCTGTCTTAAGGATGTCACTTGACTTCACCTTCAGCTGGTGATATCCCGATCTCAAATCAATCTTTGAAAAGACAACAGCACCCTTCAACTGATCAAAAAGGTCATCAATCCGAGGCAAAGGATATCTGTTCTTGATTGTTAGCTTGTTCAATTCCCGGTAGTCAATGCACAGACGCATACTACCATCTTTCTTCTTTACAAACAAGACCGGAGCTCCCCAAGGCGACACACTTGGCTGCACGAAACCTCTCTCTAAGAGTTCATTTAATTGAGTTTGCAACTCTTCGAGTTCGGTAGGTGCCATTCTGTAAGGGGCCTTGGATACAGGAGCCGCTCCAAGAATTAAGTCTATAGAAAACTCAACTTCCCTATCAGGAGGCAAACCTGACAAGTCATCCGGAAAAACATCAGGGAATTCACTAACAACTCTGACTTCTTCAAGTCTCTTCTTCTCTCCGACCTTGCTTCCAGCTAAGCATCTCCCAAAAAGGCATGGACATGCATTAGAGTGGACAAGGTCTTCTTGCTAAATCTTCCCTTCTCTCCTTGAAATTCGAAAACTGAATTCTCTTCTACACGGAACTGAATCTTCTTTGAGGAGCATAAGATCACGGCATTGTAGAAAGTCAACCAGTCGATTCCCAAGATTACATCAAAATCTCTCATGTCAAACAATACAAGGTTTGCCTTCATATTTCTTCCACAAATCAAAATAGAACAATCTTCTAACACTTTATCTAGTTTAACAGCAGACCCAACAGGGGTACGGATAGATAAATGACTAGATAAACATCGAGGTGTCAAGTTAGTTCTCAAGGCAAAAGTAGATGATATGAATGAATGTGATGCACCCGTATCAAATAATACAAATGCGGGAAGAGAAGCTACTAACAGAGTACCTGTTACAACATCGTGGTAGGGGTCTTGCTCGGTACCAGATATGCTAAACACTCTGCCAGAGGGAGGGGCCGAAGTAGCAGCAGGAGTACTCTTCACTACAGGAGCTTGAGGTTGCACAGACTTCTTGGGGCAAGAACGAGCATAATGGCCTGCTTGCTTGCAGAGGAAGCAAGTAGTATTTTTCGGTCCAATAGGAGCTGCAGCAGGGGAAGGTCTCTGATAAGCTGGTCTAGGATTCACCATCCTAGGCCTAGGAGGATAAGTAGCTCCCTGAGGTCTGGCTCCACTGGACTGACCATAATAGCTCACAGGAAGGGAATTAGAATTCTGACCAACATTTCTCGGCTGAAAGGCGGGTGCAGGATAAGGAGTAGGTCTAGCAAAACGCCGATCAGTGCGGTCCACAAATCCAGAAGATCTAGGTTGCCAGGGTTTCTGAACTCGAGCATTTTCCTTTTCATTCTCTTCAAGCTTCTTCGAGTTTTGAACCACCTGAGCATATCCTTCAAGAGGCAAGACAGTGAGGTATGCCTTAATAGAAGGTCGCAAACCCTTGAAAAACTTTTTCGCCTTGGCTTCTTCAGACTTAATAGACTCGGGGGCGAAGAAGAAAAGTTCTTCAAATTTCTGTTGATACTCAAGCACAGACAAAGTACCTTGTACTAAGGCCATGAACTCGGCCTCCTTTGCGTCTTTTACAGCTTCCGGAAAGTAGTTCTTGCAAAAAGCTTCCTTAAACTTCTCCCAGGTAACCACACCACCATTCAAGGTCTCAAGGATAGGCCTAGTGGAAGCCCTCCATGCATCAGCTTCTTGCTGAAGTTTCTGCTCGGCAAACAACACTTTCTGAGCATCAGAACATTGCAAATGTCTGAAGGCCTTCTCCAACTCACGAAGCCACTTGTTCGGAAAGAGGGTGTCCTTTGTTACACCAGTAAAGGAAGGTACTTGTAACTTTAGGAAACTTTCCATCAAACGGGTGTGGGGTGTCCCGGTGAATCTTTCCATAAGAGGGGCTGCGGCTCCAGAAGTTCCAATTCCAGCACGGTTCTCATTGCGAAGGGTAGCAAAACCAGTCATCATTTGATTAAATTGGGCAGCCTTCTGTTGCATCATGTTGGTCATGATGCTGGCGATATCTCTAAAGCTTCCGATATCGGGGGCACCAGGAATGCCATTTGTGGTGTGGCTATCGTCCTGTGTCTGCTGATCAGAGCCCCCAGCAGGGGTTTCTTCGTTTCCGTTTCTTCCGGATCCGATGAAACGATTTCTAAGTAAGACCCTTCTGCAAGGATCAAAGATAAGGATACCAAAATTTCAATTTTGACAAAGACAACTTGGCCAACGAATAGGATAACCAAATCATGGTTAGAATTATCAATATAACAGTAAAATAAATCAGCATTGATCAAAATCCAATGGAAATGAGTCCAAGAATCAAAAACTCCCAAAATAACCCAATGCAGAAAAATGAAAGATTTTGGTCGATGCTTTATCGACCAAAATGATCGACCAAAATAAATTCTGCGCGAAAATCAGATTTAAAGGGCCCACTTCTCATTTCATTTTCATTTCTCACTCAACCATTTCGAGTTTAGCTCTGGAGAAAGCGATTTTCTAGGGTTTTCAAAAGTGCTAGGACTTGATTCAAGGCTTCAATCATTCTTGATAATCTCACTTGATCATCTACACAAGTAAGTTCTCTTTCTTTTTCTCTTTTCTTGTAAACTTCATTCACCATTGTTGTGTTCTTCAATAAAACTGAGTAATACTTGTATCTAATGGTTAGAATCATACATATAAATGATTAGAAACATGTTTTCATAACTTTTCAAATAAGATTAAGTTCCAAACACAAGATTGCATCCATTTTGGTTACCAAAACACTATTCATTTCACAAAAACTCAACTTTACAAGCACTTGTCTCATTTTCAACCCAAAAGGAATTTTGACATGAAACAAATTTCTACAACACTGATCTACTAGGGGAAAAGTGTTCCCACTCTCCATTGGGTCAAATTCCAATTTTTCAAAAATCACAAATGCAAGCCAAAAGAGGGATTTTTCTCTCTCTTACTTGCTGAATTTTCACTTTGAATATGCCAAAAAGATGGATTTTCACCAAATAAAGTATTCTAGCATGCTTGTATAGGTCTTATGCATATGTTAGAATGATCAAATCAAAATTTCACCAAAAATCGAATTTTCTGAAAATTTACGAAAATGCCCTTCATCTAACAATCATACACTGAGACGAATCCAAATGAGTTTCTTTCCTTGTTTCAACAGATACACCATGCCTAGAGGAGGGAGACGAGTAGACAGGGGTAGAGGACTTGTTCTCCGGGCTTGAGGTCATAGACGAGGAGCATTTCACTACTCCTATGGTGGAGTTTCTATACGAGCATTATTTCCATGATATACCAATCGAGCACGGATGATTGGTGGATGTGGATGATTTAGAGGTATTTCGCATCCAAGAGAGATTAGAGGCTATGGATTGGCTTCACTTATACACTACGGCACAGCCAGTCTACCCAGATCTTATCAGATACTTCTATAGTAATCTGACTTACCGTATAGAGGATGATCCGAGGGATGGTTCTAGGATTGTCATAGATTCCATGGTCGGAGGTAGAGAGATCAGTTTCACTACGAGAACACTGGCTCGGATCATAGATGTACTGATCATACGAGATTCCCATTGGTGGATTCCTGCTGGTACAGATATCACAGAGGTGCTTCTTCCTTATGAGGTATACGAGGTGTGCATGACTCTATGGGATGACATTGACTGTTATATGCCCCGGTGTGGTACTGAAATGCGTCCTTCAGCTAGAGTTATCGCTAGCATCGTCGGGCAAAACATCCTTCCGAAGGCAGGGCATCATAGCAAAGTGTCAGCGATGGAGGCACTGATCATTTATAGTATGTATACTGGAGTACAAATCGATTTAGCATACATCATGCAAAATGTCATGATTGATCGGATCGAGTTTCCTGGGGATAGGAACTTGGCTTTCGGTCGACTCTTGACTCTTATCTTTGAGTTCTTTGGTGTGGACTTGGAGCATACACCTACGATTTAGGGTCGAGATTTAGGTGAGCCCATTTGTACATGGTTGGTCAGGAAGATGGGGCTCCAGGATGCAGTCAGATCAGAGGATGAGGATGATATCGATGATGCATCTGGAGATGACGACTCAGAGGATGATAGTACCGATGATGATGATGGTGGTGACGATGATGAGCATAGTGAGGATGATGATCAGGGCCATGATGATCAAGGTCATGAGGAGGCTCCGAGGCATGAGGAGGTTCCCACTCCACGATTTACTGAGGTTGGAGGCCCATCACACACGACTTCTGAGGCTCCAGATGTGGCTTCCCATCAGTCGTCGATTTACTCTATTCTTGAGAGGATCGAGGCTCGGCAGGACAGGATGGAGTTACACATGTGCACCCTCAGTGAGAGGTTTGCACAACTAGAAGAGGAGTTCAGATCTAGGAGGGATCAGACAGATCGCAGGAGTCGTTCACCTACATAGACATCACTAGGAATTTTCTTTTATGTCATTATGGATGTATTTCTCTTTTTCAGACTTGTAAAAATTTCCCTATGAAATAAATGAAATTCAGTTGTTTTTTCTATACTATTGTGTCTTTTTCATGAGTCAAATTATGTTCCATATTTTGGTTTCTAGTCCAGGTTATCTATTATTCACTTCTAGGAGCACTTGAGTCACTTTCGGATCTGTGACTCGGAATGTTCTGTCACCGTTTCTGTGGTCGGGGTTCCACTTGACCTTGGGCTCTGATACCAATCTGTCACATCCACCCAGCCGGTACCCCATTTGGAATACCCGGGATGTGATCCACAGTCCAAGGATCAATGATCTGAGGTCCATGCCTCCCACATACACGGTAACACAATCATGAACAATAATAATCAATGGTAAAAACAGCTAATACCAAGTATCATGAATAAGACAAGATTAACTAAATCAGAGTGCGGAACATAGATAATAATAAAGTATGATCAAAATCATAAAGGGTGAGAAGGTGTGGTAGCCACCCTCTCAGAGCAGCGGAAAAGTATTAAATCAAGTTAGTTACATATCCAAGTGCCACCGGAATAATTCAAAGACAAGTTAATTACAAAATCCAAGGTTCCACAAATACACCAAGGGAATGGGGCACTATGCTAGGGTTTCTTCTATACTAATGGTAGTCTCCTCAACAGTACGGATGAAGTAAACCCAGATACTGCCGCTCCCGCACAACTGTGGGGCAACCCTGGTGCGGATAATAATCCTCCTCGGCTCCAATATACGAATCCTCACCGACGCCACTACCCGGAGGGTAGTATGTGGAATCATAGTCTGCCTCGTAGGAAGTGCCATAGTAATCTTCAGTACCTTGAATATAATCTAAAACATTTGCACAAAAGGAATGAGTTCGAAGAACTCAGTAAGGAAATTATTCCATAATTAGAAATCATACACATTCAGAACACATAATAATGCAATGTGATATGGAACATATGATGCAGATATGAGCCTAACTGTACGAATGCTGGTCTCTAAGGTAGACATGATTTAAGTCATAGCACCGTACTTCTCTAGGTCGTCAGTCACTCTCCCATTTCCATATCTTGGGAATGCCCGGGGAAGATCAGTAAAGTCATCAAAAACCATGGTAAGGGGATCGGTCACCGCTCTCTCACATCACCATTTGGTCAAGTACTGGCGCATGTCACAGTAAAGCCTAGCCCAATGCAAGTCATCTACTCAGTCGGTAAAGTCAGATTCAGATACGTCCATTCCTCGCCCCCGACGATCCTTTCCGGTATCCTTCACACTAGAGTCAGCGAAATCCCGGATTTCGGACTCATCAACCCTATTGGTCATCCACATATAGTAAACGGGAAGCTCTCACGTCCTCTCACGGGATTGGTTACTGGTCTTGAGCTCCCGTGAGCCCAAGTCTATCCATATGCAACTCTACCAATAAATGGCCCCTTTCAGGTATCCGTAGCATGGTTTATGTCCCCTACCGGATTGGCTACCGGCCTAGAGCGCCCATCCAACCATACACTACCACGGGTTGTTCGGTCTCAATGCCCTTCCGATTCGGGTCTGACACGACAAGGATGAACCTAGCCACACAACTAGACAATCCTATGTATGTCATCCAATAACTCAGGAGAGTGTCGATAGGCACCATCAGAGAACATCCCATACTATTCCCTCCGATGCCCAAGGACAGAAGTGTCAGTAGGACACCCTCCAATCCCAAGTCATACGTAAGCAATCACACATCAAATCTCATCATTCTCATGCATCCAATGCATATTCATAATAGTAATCAAATCATGATATTGAAACGAATCATTATAAACATAAGCAAATCAAAATGATAAAGTAACACAACCAATGTATAAAGATTTAAATGTTATTGTTCTAACACATATGTAACATTATCATAATGATTGAAAGAAATTTAGGGATTTCATTCTTTGAATAAAGCATAGTTCAATACTTGATGACTTATATGTTTATGGATATAACCATCCTTACCTTGGATGAGTTGATGATGAATTGAGAATACTAAGAATAGTCCAATAGAATTGTTAAGGCCCTAAACAAACATCAATAATAAGTTAGAAAAGAAGTCGGGAAGATCGGATGTCATTTGACTCAAACCTGACTAAGGTTGTTGTCAGCAACAACCTTGGTCGATGTTATCGACCAAAATGATCGACCAAAGTAGTCCTCGGGCAGAATAGTGGATTTTTGGGGATTTTGGTCTGAAATGAGTCTTCCGGTTTTTGGATCAATCTGAAACTTGGAGGCATACTTAACAACAGTAGTAGGACACTATAAATCAAGGAATTAACCCAATCCAATGGTCCAATTAAAAAGCCCCAATTTGAGCTATCAAGTTCAAGTGATAAACATCATGGCATGAGTTGGAATTGATTGCATTGATAAGGAATAGCATGCAATAGCTAGAGGAACTAATAGAAATTCGATTGGAATCATATGGCAATGTTAAACATGAACATAATACACTCTATAACTCAGTTTGATATCAAATGGTATGATGTTAATAGGTAAATCATGGAATACATATGCTAGGCATGAGATATAAGCATTAACATCAATGAATGGCTAAGGGAATCATTGATTGAGCATGAGTAGGCACTTGGAGTGGTGGTTGCAAGGTTGCAGCACCATTCCAAATGCCCCATCAGCAAGATGACAATAGAAAAGAGTAGAAAATGATAGGGTAGAGAGTGGAATGAAGAGTCATACCTTAGTGTGGAAGATGAAGACAAGAATCAATGATAAACTAAGTGTCTTTGATGAGATACCCTTCACACTAACCAAGGAGCTGCTTTGGGAAGCTCTCCCCACGTTCCCAGGTGAGAAAAATGATTGCAAAAGGCTCAAGGCTCGAGGTCATATTAAATAGAAAATGAATATTCCATGGAATCATTAACTTGGCAGACTGGGACATTTTGGTCGATGGTCCTTGGTCGATGGTATCGACCAAAATGATCAACCAAAACATTTTCAGCAGAAAACTCAGGTTTAGAGCAGCAACTTCAAGTAGGGATTTGAAAGGCTATACAAGGTCAAATTGAGTGAGGTTTTCTTCCACAATTCAATCAAGAAGTCTAGTTTCGGGGAATACCTTCGTATTGTGCACAGGAGGTCATTTGGTACATCAACCATATTAATCTTCTCCGATGCGCAGACTTTCCTTAAACACTGACAATGCATTTAAGCAAGGGGTATCATTGTCAATGTCCATGGGCTCGGTCTCCGAATCATGATCATCAATCAAGATGGTCCATAAATCTCTTCTTCCACCGCTTCGAGTCTTCGGACCTGAATACAATAGTGGATCCGGGTCAGAGTCAAGGTTAGAATAGGGCTGGATATTACACACACAACATGTTAGGAAAGATGCATAAAGGAAAAGATCATAAATCAATCGAAACAGACCAAGATTGAGGTTGCTGTACTCATTGGTCGATTGATTTGTCTGCTGGACCAGTCGACCAATGCAGACAGTGGCCTGAAAGGATCCGAATTTTGAGAATCCAGAACCGAATTCGATGGTTCAAAAGGGTACAAATCAGAGGGGAATTATCATGGTAGTATTCTAGGGTATAGAGGATATCAAATCATAAATCAAAACAAGTTCTCAAGTTACAACCTAGAAATCATGAGGTTAACCTAATTAGGTTGAACATAGGTTAGGAGGGAAAAATAGAAAAATTAAAGATAATGAACTAGGATAAGAAAGAATTCAGATCTATTAAAGAAACCATAATAATTGGATTAACATGATCAACAAGGGGGTTCCTGGGTTTGATCCAAGAAAATTAGGGTTTCACCCTTTTTGGTTCCCTCGAAAAATAATTGTGAGATCTGGATGAACAATGACAAATCAAAACAGAAAAATATAGATGATTAAGTTTTAGGATTAAGTTTTAGGTTAACACAATGTTACCCAAAAAGGATTTCCCTTTCACAAAGTAGGTTACCAACAGTTCTCCAGACAATCACACAGGTTATGGTTTCAAAGAATTAGGGTTAGCTTTTCAAGAATTCAACAGGCAGGGTTTAAGATCATGATGATGATCATGAGTCTTACAGAATATGGTGAGATCAGAGAATTGATGATTACAAGAATGCTTCATCATCTTTCTGATCTCAATGAAGAACAGAATAAAAGAAAGAAAATCAGAGATAGAAGAGAGAGTGAGTGAAATCATACCTTTGCTGTAGAAAGATGAAGAATTCTTCAAGTCTTTGCAAAAAATCACCAAAGAATGCAAGGGTATGGGTTAGATTAGGGTTCTAACTCGTTCCAGAGGCTTAGGAGGCAGAGGAGGCGGAGTATTCCCGAGATTAGACTTAAATAGAAGAGACAGGATTCAAATTTCAAAAACAGAATCAATTGGTCGATTGGTCCAATCGACCAATGAGTCGACCAATCAAGACATCAACTTCAAAACAGGGAATTGAAGGCTCAGATCAAGTCCAAACATCAAGGGGTTTTGCACACACCTAGAGTGACATACTTAAGAGTTAGAAATGCCTTCGAATCAATACAGAGGCCACTCCAAGACCATCAACTAATCCAATCTTCATCCAGGTGCAGTTTCCACCATTGGGACACTAGCATCAACACTCATGGATTCCAATCCAGCCATCAAGTCTTCAACAGAGATGGCCCAAAGATGACTTCTTGCCTTACTTCGGGTCACTAGACCTACAAATAACAAAGTTTCCGGAATAGGGTCAAGGCTGGGTTTCACATTCTCCACCCCTTAAAGAAATTTTGTCCCCGAAATTGAAAGCGTACCTGTGCTTCCAAAGAGGTGAGGAAACTTCTCCTTCATATCTTCTTCCTTCTCCCAAGAAGCTTCTTCAGGGGTATGGTCCTTCCAACGAATCTTTACCAAAGGTGTTGGGGAGGATCCAACAATTAATAAAGGATTAGGGTTTCCTAATTTGGTTACCCTCTCATGAGGGTTCCCTAAGGGTTCCCTCCCAAAATCAACTACTATGGTTTCTCATGGTAAGAAAGAAAAGGGATTCACCCAACCAATCATGGGGATCCAAGGGAAGGTCATGGTGATGGTATGAGACCTTCCCCACAATCATAAAGATAGGTAGGAAAATCATGGAAAGAGTCATCAAGATCTCAGGTAAGATCATATACATAAAACATCACCATATGGTTTTAAGAATATAGAGTGAATGGGGGATTCACTCTAGGGCTAAGAGAATCAAAGAAGAGGCTGTTACAGTAGTGTAATACCTTTCTCATAAACAAGAAATCAGAAGAATAGAAGAAAGAATAGATCAAAGAAGAAACGAATCGATTACTAACCTTTTAGAAGAAGAATCGACGAAGAAACTCGAACGAATGCTTGGGGATCTTCCTTGGCTTCGAAGAGGAGTTTCTAAGGTCCTTCCAACATTCTCCAAAGGCTTAGGAACATAATGGGGTTGATTACCACGAAATTCCAATAAATAGAGCTTCGACCCTAAAAATATAGAGTTTTACCAAACTGCCCCTGCCTGGGCAGCTTGCCGAAAAATAGGGATTTCAAGCTCTAAACTTCAAAAATTTTTGATGGGCTTCTCACAACACATATATTCACTTACCTAGCATGGAAGGATGTCTTCAAACCATGTCCAACTAGGCTTTAGGTCCATCAACCAAGTTCTTCTTCATCACTGTGCAGTTTCTTCTCCAACACAGAAAAGGTTTCAACTGGGCAACTCCATCATCAATCTCCATGGTTGGGTCAAACACTATGTGTCACATCCACCCAGCCAGTATCCTACCTGGCATACCCGGGTCTGTGATCCACAGCCCCGAAGATCAAGTATCGAGGAAACCATGCCTCCCACATACACGATAACATAATCAAGAACAAATATAATCCATGTAATAACACATAAACAATTAGATCAAGACAAATTAAGAGAGACAATATAATCAGAGTGCGGAAGTAAATGATACCAATGTATATATAATCAAAATGAAGAGAGTGAGCGGAAATAACTCCCTAAGTCGCAGCGGAAAGTAGTTTGAATAACAGTTTAAGGGTTTACAATCCAAGTATCAAAAGAGAGAAATGAAGGGATAAACATCTAACTAATGTTTCTTCAGTCTTATACAAAATATCCTCGTAAACATAAACAAAAGCCACGAAACATGGCCTAATCCACTCCCAAGAAGATCTAGTCCTAATAGACAGCATAATCCAAAACATAGCAAGATGATATGAAATAGATGATGCATGTATGAATCTAACTCTATGTATGCTAGTCTCTATGGCAGACATGCTTTAAGTCATAGCACCATACTTTCTTGGGTATGTTCAGTCACTCGGCTCTGGTAGGTAATGGGTTCTGCATGCCTCAGGACAATCCATGGCTGGGGTTTAAGTCACTGCTCTCTCACATCACCATTTGGTAAAAGTATTGGCGCATGTCACGGTAAAGCCTAGCCCAATGCAAGTCATCTACTCAGTCGTATCAAGTCAGATCCAGATACTTCCCCTATGGCTACAACCAACTCGGTTCAGTATCCTTCACACTAGAGTCACGTATACTATGGCTACAACCAACTCGGACTATGGACTCATCAACCCTATTGGTCATCCACAAATAATTGACGGGAAGCTCTCACGCCCTCTCACGGATCATTTCACCGTTCTGAGGTGGACCGGCTGAAGAAAGCAGCCAAAGAGTTGAAGGAGAAGCATGATGAGGAGATAAGTTCTTTGAGAAAAGAACTTGACTCGTCGATCAGTCGTGTTGTTGCTACCGAACGTGAGGCCAAGAAGCAGAAAAATGAGGTTATCACATTTGGTGAGAGCCTCTAGCTTAAGGCTCTTGAAAACGAACGCCTGTCGAAGATGACAGTTCCTAGTAAGCATGAACATCTTTCACAAGCTCTTCAGAGGGACTGCATCCGGAAGTATATGAATAGCGTTCCCTTCAATGACCTGTTGGGTTCCTTCAATCTTCAAGCCTACCGAGAGGGGCAAAATGATGTTTGGAGAAAGATTCTTGAATTTAATCCTTCTTTCAACACAACTCCCTTTCGAGAGGTGTGTCACAAGGAAATCTTTGAGAAGCTTAAACTGCCTTTCCCCGATTGGGTTTTGGAAGAGGAGGACCCCATTCTAGCAGACCTAGACATCAAGAAGTATCTTGCTGATTCGCCGCCTCTTCCCGAAGAACCTTAGAAGCCTGCTTCGGATAAAGATTCTGACAAAGATTCTTCGGCCAACAATGAGAAAGAACAATAGGAAGCCATACAATAGGAAACCATCTTCTTCTTTTTTTAAGGGTTGGCCCCCTATGGTCTTCTATAATAGAATAGAAATCTATCTTCCTTTTCTCGAACTCTTCCAATGGTTGCCATAATACTTTCTCATATCGTACTTGGAGAGTTGTTTATTTCCTCATGCAAGAGATATTGTAAAATGAGATAAGTTATCACGTAAATTAACTTATACCTTAATTTAAGATATCGTTCGGGACATCTGAGAGATGCGTTCGGTTAATTTGATTCTTCCGAACCTTTTGTGACACTTGAACTTTCTCTTCCAACTGCTCCTCCTTTATGACGAAGCCCAAACGTTTCCTTTTATTCGTATACAAGTTGCTCTTCCAAGAAATTGGAAATACTCTATTATTTAATACTGGTGCGACGGTTGGTATTTGGCAGTATCCTCATATCAGGTGTACATTGTTCCACGTGGAAACCTAGGTCAGCCTTCAAATTTTGAATTTGAAGCGTCGTTATCCCCTGACCGTTGATTCCTGCATTTTTCAGAATTCGAAGCGTCTCTTCCATCCTGCCCCTTGATTAACTTGGGCCTTCAATCCTCGCATCACTCCTTAAGGCTATTTAAGTTCAGCAAGGGTGCTTCATCCTTATCTCGCCATCTGCAAGTTATTTCTGTCTGATAGATTTGCAAAGTAATATTTTGTCTTCCTTTGCTGTCTCTTTACTCTTGTCCTCCAACAATATCTTCGATCAGAACCTGTACAAGTAAGTGTCACATCCCGCCAGATAACCACCAAGCCTATACCCTATCTAGATTACTCAGAGAGTGATCCACAGCCCAAAAGATCAAGTTTAGGAACAATCATATCCATTTAGCACAATAACATAATCAAAAGCAAGAACAAATCATTGTATTCCAATAAAATAATAATAAAAGTCAAGAAAGGATCTCAAAAGGATCACTAAAGAATATCAGAGTGCGGAATAACAAGATACTAAATCAAAAGACAACTGTAGAGTATAGCGGAAATATACCCCACAACATATGCGAAAGGTAGATCGAAATCTAAAGTAAGCTCTAAGCTAATACAAGTAAAATAAAAGTCTAAAAGAAACAAGAGAATCTAATCCACATCTTCAGTCGGCTCTTCTTCTTCTTCAGTCTTCATCTTCTTCGCTTTAGGGTCATGCTCTTGAAGCTTCAAATCAGCATCTAGCGCACGATCCCATCGACGAATAAGACGATGCCGGCTGCCATCAATAGGAGTCGTCAGTGCAGCCCAAATCCAAGTGTTGGCTGCCTTGCTGTCCATTACCTTGTCCAAGGACATCCGGAGCTGTACCATGTACGGAAAGGTCCTTCGTATTGGGGCACGGGTTCTCTTTCATACCTGCAATGTCATCTAAAAACAAGTCCCCCGAAGGGTAAGCTCAAAAGAACTTAGCAAGTAAACCAAACACAATAAGCATCTTCACATGTATTCACAAGCAAACATATATGCAATGATATGAAACAATATATGCAAATACGCTTCTAACTCTATATATGTATGCTGGTCTCTATTGGCAGACATGCTTTAAGTCATAGCACCATACTTCTTTAGGAAGGTCATTCACTCTCCCTCAGCCATCTAGGCATCTTAGGCTTTGCCGGTGGTAGTTGGTTAAGGCATCCCTCGGGAGATTCCATGGCTGGGGTTTAGGTCACCGCTCTCTCACATCATCATTGGTCTAAGTATTGGCGCATGTCAGGGTAAAGCCTAGCCCAATGCAAGTCATCTACTTAGTTATATCAACTCAGTTCCAGATACGTCCATTCCTCCCCTCTCGGGATCCTTTCCGGTATCCTTCACACTAGAGTCAGCGTATCCGACTCTCTCAAATACGGACTCATCAACCCTATAGGTCATCCACATATAGTAAATGGGAAGCTCTCATGTCCTCTCACGGGTTGGTTACCAGTCTTGAGCGCCCATGAGCCCAAGTCTATCCATATGCAACCCTACCCATAAATGGCCCCCACAATCTGATTCATGTCCCCTCACGGGTTGGTTACCGGTCTTGAGTGCCCATGAATCCCCATTGCTGCCACGGGTCATTCAGTCTCAATACCCTTTCGAATCGGGTCTAATATAACAGAGGTATTCCTAGCCAAACACTGCTAGACCAATCCTAGGTATGTCAACCAGTAGTTAGGGAAAGATTCAAGGGGCACCATATGAAAGCATCATATACCACTTCTACTGGTGTCCAAAGATAGAAACGCCAATAGGGCATTCCCCATTCCACAACTACGACCTAGGCATTCACATCACATCATGATTCCAAACATATCATAATCACACTCATATCCACATCATAGTCCATATCGCATTTTCATAATCAATAATCAATTCTAATACGAAATAAACAATGTGGATAAGCTACTGTAATTGCAGAAGTATCATGATGTAAAGAAAATCAAACAACAGTAGTTAAATCATGCATTCATATCATAATACATAAAGACATGTAAATAGGCATATTGTGAGTTGGAATACTCACCTCGTAATCCGAACTTATAGTCTTCAAATAAGAGATCAGAGAACAGATCCAAAATCACCTAAACAAGCTTGACAAAACATGTATAGGTCATAAGCAGCAATTCCAAAAGATTGGAGTCAAAACAGATCAAAACAAAGTTGCTGTCACTGCGAGTTGATTGGCTGGGTTGATTGGTCCAGTCGACCCAATGAACACTACGAGTCAAAAATCAGATTTTTGATCCGAAACCTAACTTACACAATTCGGAATGCTACCAAACTTCGAGGGAATGTATAACATAGTAGTCTAAGACTAAAAATCATATTTTAGACATCAAACAATGACCAAAACCATTACTTACTAATTTAGAATCATACTTTCTAATTTGGTAAAAATCATAGTTTTCATTGAAAACATGCTATGAATGAAAGAGATGAACTAGAGATGATGAGATCTCATTCTAGTACATGAATACAGTAAATCAAAGGTATGAATAATCATAAGAATACATCTATAATGCTAGAAGAAATCAAAATAAGAATATGATCATAGATGCATGTAGGAAACATAAGAATCATGGTAAGAATTGATTATGATGATCAAAGTATGAGAATGAATGGAGATTGTAGAAGATACAATTGCAGAGATGCAACATCTTCTTCATATTCTCAGATTAGAGAAGAGAAAGATCATGGACAGAATATATCAATAACATAGAAGTAAGATTACTAACCTTTGATTGAAGAACAAGAGAGAGAAAGCTTGAGAGTTGAATGTAGATCTTCTTCCACACCAATGGAGGCTTGGAGATGAGTTCCCTTCGTTCTCTAGGTGTTTTGGAGGCTAGGGATACTAAAAACACGAAGTCCTATGGTATATATAGCAATATAACCCTATTTAGAAGATTTTGCTCAAGTTAAGCATCCTTGGGTTGATTGGCTGGGTAGACCTGGCCCATCGTCCCAGACTGTCAACTTAGTCTGAAACAAGGATTTGAGGGCCTTTCACTACTAGGAATCAAACGAAACTTTAAACACATAAACTACAACTTACATAGCATGGGAAAATGGCTTCGAATCATATCTAACCAAGCTCTAAGGTCATCAACCAATCTTCTCTTCATCAAGGCGTAATCTCTTTTCTAGATCAATTAAGGTCTTCAAGTATGGGGCATCACTGTCTATTTCCATGGGTTCGGAGTCAAACACTATGTTTTCTACTGATATGGCCCATAGTTGACTTTCACTTCTACTTCGGGTCTTTAAATCTACACTAAGGGAGAGGTCCGACCTGACTTTCTAGGATCTTCTAAACATATCAACACTATACTCAAGGTCCAACTTCTAGGTCAAACATCAAACAAGTTCTTCTTCATCCAAAACAAATAGGGTGTCTAATTTAGGTTTTGGGCTGGATTTCACAGTAAGTCTTCTGCTCTATCATTCAGTTTTGTCACGAACTTCTTCTTCTCCCTGAGTAATCTCCACAGTATTCATACTTGGGGTTTACTCATTATGGAAGTTCCCTGATTGGTGTTCGTTACTTCATTTGTTCAACAAAAATCTAGGGTTTTCCCTTTCTGCTATAAATTGTTAGATTCTTGTACTAATTCTGCTTTTTGCATTTGCAATGCCTCCAAGAATAACTTGGATTATATTAGGGCGAATTCTTGCAAAAGGACTGCCCTAGTATCGACGAAGGTTGTTTCCTCTGAGGTGATTGTCGTTGGTGAATCTTCTAAACGTGGGGAGATTGTTGTTGGTGAATCTTCAAATCAGATTCCCACAATTTATGTTGATGCTTCTCCCACGCTTCCTCTACCTGTAGAGACTGTTCTGTCTTCTAAGGAGGATGTGGCTCCCTCCGTCGTCGCTTGCACTGTTGACGCCCCTACTGGAACTACGCTGGAGTCATCTTCCATGATGAAGACCCTTCGGGCATCTAAGGAAGATGTGGTCCCCGCAGGTGCCGCTCGTATTTCCAACTCTAGTGCTTGTTTGGCATCCTCCTCCACTCCTTCCATGGAGCTGGAGGATTTTGCCACTAGGAAGCGCCCTCGGTTGACTGATGACATGTTCCATCCTTCCTGGTCGTTGAAGAGGTCTGACTTGGTGACAGACGACTTTGACAAGGCACTAGAATGGTGCACTGCAGTTCAAATGCCTGCCGAGAGCAGAGCCCTCTCCACTATCCCAGATAGGGAGTTTATGAAATCACTGGTGATGTAAGTTTTTTCTTCATTACCTTTCATTCTGAGGATTTTTCTTTTGCTCTTGACCAACCCTTAGGTTGTTGCAGGAGTCTCACTAGTAACTTCCACAACCAAGTGGAAGCAGCCTTTAGACTCAGTAAACTGAGTGATGAAGTTTCCAAGCTTCGGGAAGAATCCAAAGCCAAGGATGTTGAAATTGCTCGTCTTGGAAACCAAGCTTGGGAGATTGCCCGAGAGAAGAATTCCGAGAACGAGCGTCTTCATTAGGATTTGGATGGTGTCAGGGAGAAGATCCGGCAACTAGAGCGGGAAGTTGGAAAGCTTTCAGCAGGGGCAAAAGGGTCTGGAGCTACGTCATCGTCCCAAAGGCATGCTGTTACCCTTTTGCCCGAGTCCCTTTCAACTGATGTTCGCAGGGCTTGCAGCTTCAAATATTTGCATAGTAAGCCTTTGTTGATATAATGAACGCTTATAACTTGTAGGCATACCGGGATGGTGAGAACGAGCTATGGGAATCGATACTAAGGAGAAATCCTTATTTCAACACGACTCCCCACCGTGAAAATTGTCATCCTGAAGTGTTTGCAAAGCTGGGACTTCCTCTTCTTCCCTGGACTAAGGATGTGATGGACCTTCCACCTCCCGATCCGGACATAATGCATCATCTTGACGAATCTCCTCCTCTGTCTCTTCTTAAAGGATTCAGTTATGAAGAGCTTGCCTTGAATGCAATCAAAGATCAGGCTTCTTCCAGAAAAGCTGGATAAAGAGTATGGAATTGCGAAGGATTTTGTACTTGCAGACTGCTTCGCAATCCCCGAGGGAGACAAACAAATGATAACATATGTTTTCCTGACTCTGTTCTTCTTCTTCTTCTTCTTGAATATGTGTTGCTTCTTGACTCTGTGTTGCCTCTGACAAAGCTGCTTCAATCTTGTTTAAATTTTTTACGATCACCGATGATGATTTTCTTTTTTGACCAAACGAATATTGTATCCCAACACTTGTTATCTCATATGTATGTTTGATGTAAAGGTTGGCCCCTTCTGGTCGTTTAAAGAAATAAAGAATTAACTTCATCTTTGAACTTTGTCAGTCACTTGAGTCTTTTGTTGTAGTAGGCCTTAGTTGTTTCAAAACAATGCCTTTACTTATAGATTTTCGGAGAAATTCAATAAGTTTGAGAATGAACTCATTCGGGTTTTAAACCGATGCCTTGTAGAAGGTCACACACGGATTTTAAACCGATGCCTTTACTTAAGAATTTCTGGAGAAATTCAATAAGTTTGAGAAGGAACTCACTCGGGTTTTAAACCAATGCCTTGTAGAAGGTCCCACACGGGTTTTAAACCGATGCCTTTACTTAATAATTTCTGGAGAAATTCAATAAGTTTGAGAAGGAACTCACTCGGGTTTTAAATCGATGCCTTGTAGAAGGTCCCACATGGGTTTTAAACCGATGC
The DNA here is from genome assembly GCF_041222555.1 of Hakea prostrata. Taxonomy (NCBI): domain Eukaryota; kingdom Viridiplantae; phylum Streptophyta; class Magnoliopsida; order Proteales; family Proteaceae; genus Hakea; species Hakea prostrata. The sequence continues at coordinate 46,579,002 of NC_142602.1, read as the reverse complement.
CTTTACTTAAGAATTTCCGGAGAAATTCAATAAGTTTGAGAAGGAACTCACTTAGGTTTTAAACCGATGCCTTTTGATTTTGTCGCTGGATCTGATCTTGAGTGTTGTGTGATGCCCCCAATCAAAAGACAATATGTTGAAAACTAAGAATTGTATTGATTGAGTTGAATTTTGTTACATCATGAATGAAAATGATAATCTCCTCAAGGATAATATTTCTTCAAATGCCTGGCATTCCACGAACGGTCCATCTCTTTCTGGGTTGTCATGTTCTTTAGCTTATAAGCTCCCAAACCGACCGGTTTAATAACCATATATGGACCTTCCCATTAAGGGTCTATTTTCCTTTGATGGCATGGATCTGAAGCTAAGGTATTTCTCAATACCAAGTCTCCTGCTATGTATCGACGATTCCTCAGTCGGGAATTATAATGTGACGCTACCCTTCGTTGATAATGTTGAGTCCGTGCTATTGCTTTTGCACGAACTTCATCTAACAAGTCAAGGCTATCTAGCAATCCTTATTTGTTCGCTTTTTCTTTGAACTCTCTTTCCCGTAGTGTTCCAGCCATTACTTCAACAGGTGCCAACGCTTCAGATCCGTAAGCCAGTTTAAAAGGAGTTTCCCCTATGGGTGTTCGAACTATAGTCCGATATGCCCATAGTACATTGTGCAATTCTTCGACCCATAAGGCTTTATCAGCTTCGAGAGTCTTCTCTTTATCCCCTCAAGTAATGTTCAGTTTGTAACCTCTACTTGGCCATTGCTTTGGGGGTATGCCACTGATGACATACGATGCTCAATCAAGTAAGTCCTGCAAAATTGTTCAAAATGTGGACAATCGAATTGAGTGCCATGATCGGTCACGATTATTTTTGGCATCCCGAACTGATATATGATTGACTCGAGCACGAACTTCTCCACCTTTCGCTCAGTGATGGTTGCCGGGGCACTAGCCTCGACCCATTTGGTGAAGTAGTCAATCACTACTATGAGATATTCTCTACCACCCGATGCCTTAGTGAATTTTCCCATGATATCGATTCCCCACAACGCAAAAGGGATGGGGTCTAGAATCGAAGTCAAGGTTTCAGCTGGGCGTTTAGATACCGTAGCATGGATTTGGCAATTGCTACATCGACGAACATATTCCATAGCAACCTGCTGGAGCTTAGGCCAATATAACCCAAGCCTCAAAATTTTGTGTGCCAGGGCCCGACCACCCATGTGAGCACCACAAATTCCTTCATGTACCTCGGCCAGAGCTTATTTCGATCCTTCGGGACCCAAACATCTCAAAATGGGTCCAGAATAAGATCTTCTGTATAGCCTTCCATTATGCATAATGAATCGTGCAGATCGCACCTTGATTAATCTTGCTTCTTTCGGATCCTCTGGTAGTTTATTATCTCTCAAATATTCTACGATCAGATCCATCCAGCAACGCTCTGCTTCAATATAGGAAATTTCCTTTTCCTGATAACTTGGGAAAGTTATCTCTTCTATGTAGACCGAAGGGTCTAAATTCTTTTCTTTGGCATTTGCTAATCTTGATAGTTCATCTGCCACTGTATTTTCTTTTCTTGGGATCTGACATACTTTCAGATTCTTGAATTCTTTCTACAATGCTTGCACTATTTCTTGATATTTTTATAATCGGGGTTCTTTAATGCCATACTCCCCTTGTACTTGATTGACAATAAGTTGGGAGTCACTAAAGATAGTTACATCTACTATCGCCAATGCTTTTGACAATCGAAGTCCAGCTATTAGGGCTTCGTACTCTGCCTCATTGTTACTTGCTTCGAATGCAAATCTTAGTGCATAACGAATACCAAAACTTGTTGGACTCTTCAGAAGAATTCCAGCCCCTGCTCCTTGCTTATTACTCGAACCGTCCACATATACCTCCCAAATGGTTGGAATAGTAGGTTCGGCAATTTCCTCCATTGGTGCAGTAGTCTCCACTACGAAGTCGGCCAATGTTTGGGCTTTGATCGTCGTTCGAGGCTTAAAGCTTACTTTGAACTCGCTGAATTCGACCGACCAAGCTACCATTCTTCCAAACAAATCAGGTTTATGAAGACCTTTACAAAGGGGAAAAGTGGTAAATACCTCAATTGGATGAGCCTGAAAGTATGGCCGTAGTTTTCTAGCTGCTAGCATAAGAGCCAAAGCTTGCTTCTCGATCTGAGAATACCATGTCTCCACGTCAAGTAGTATGTGGCTGACATAATGGACCAGCCACTGTGCTTCTTGTCTTTTTCCCGAATGAGTACTACGCTTACTGCCGAAGGGGATGTTGTTAGATATAGCTATAAAATTTCTCCCTTCTCGGGTCGGGACAATAGCGGTGGTCTTCCCAGTGTTTCTTTCAGATTCTCAAAAGCTTTTTGACACTCCTCAGTCCATTTTGCCTCCTTACTGCCCCTCAAGTCTTTGAGTGCTCTGAAGAAAGGTAGGCACTTTTCTCCCGACTGTGAAATGAAACGATTCAACGCGGAAACTCTCCCCGTTAAGCATTGCACATCCCGAATAGTCTTGGGGGCTTCCATATCAATCAAAGCCTATATTTTTGTTGGTTTAGCCTTAATACCTCTTTGTGATACCATAAAGCCCAAGAACTTTCCCGACGAAACTCCGAAGGCACCCTTCTCCAGATTCAGCTTCATTTGGTATTTTTGTAGTACTGAAAATACCTCTGTTAAATCTTCGATGTGCTTTGTTCTCGCAGTGCTTTTTACCAGCATATCATCAACATATGCTTTCACGTTCTTCCCGATCAAGTCTTTAAAGATTTTGTTGACGGCCCTTTGATAAGTAGCCCCTGCATTTTTCAGGCCAAACGGCATGACTTTATAATAAAAGCTCTCGCGATCAGTCATGAAAACCGTAAACTTCTCATCCTCCTTGTTCATGAGGATATAGTTATATCCTGAGTATGCATCCATGAAACTCAATGTTTCATATCCTGCTGTTGCATCTATCAGTAGATCAATCCTGGGCAACGGGTAATAGTCCTTAGGGCAAGCTTTGTTGAGATCTGTGTAATCTGTACACATCCTCCATTTTCCATTCGCTTTTTTAACCATCACCACATTGGCCAACTAGATTGGACACTCAATGGGTTCAATGAAACCAGAGTTCTTCAATTTTTCAACTTTGCCCCGAACGGCTTCATACTTTTCTATGGAGAAATTTCTCCTCTTTTGAATAACTGGTTTCACCTTTGGGTCTATCCAAAGTTTGTGTTCTACAACTTACCGATCAATTCCTGGCATGTCGTTCGCGGACCATGCGAACACATCACTGTTTTGTTGAAGGAAAGACTTCAACTCTTTTTTGAATTCTCCCAGCTGCTCAGACCCGATATAAGTAACTCCTTTTTCATCATCGGGATACAACTGGATTTGTTCCAATTTTTCTACTAGCTCGGGCCTTTGCATTTCTGCCTCATCCCTATCATCCCGTACTTCAATTGGTAGCGCCGTTACCTTCCTTGGGCCTTCCTTATCTTTTAAATATGCAACATAACATTGCCGAGAGATTCTCTGGTCAAATGAAACTTGACTGATCCCCATCTCCGTCGGGAATTTTATTTTCAGGTGCTTCATTGAAACTATAGCACCTAACTTTGATAAGGATGTTCTCCCGAGGATGACGTTGTAAGCTAGGAGCTCTTGAACCACCAAGAAGTTTACCCGAACGGTAGCCTCCTTTGGGAAGCTTCCTATTGACAGGTCCAACTGTACTGATCCTTCTGCTATTGCAGACGATCCTGCAAAGCCATATAGATGCGTATATGAGGGCTCCATCAAGTCTTCATCCACTTTGAGCTTTTGATAAGCTGCATAAGATAAAAGGTCTAAAGCAGACCCGGTGTCAACTAACACCCTATGTACTTCACGGCGCGCAATCTTTACCTTGATGACTATGGCGTCATCATGAGGTAAACAAACGCCTCTCTCATCTTCCTCGCCAAAGGTGATCGAACCCTCACCATTCGACCTCTTACGCTTCTACGTTTCTCCAGTCCCAACGAACTTGGATTTAGCTTTCAACTTCCGAAGTGACTCAGGTTCGGGATGTCACATCCACCCATCTGGTATCCTATCTGGCATACCCGAGATGTGATCCACAGCCCGAAGATCCAGATCGAGCGGCCATGCCTCCCACATACACGATAACATAATCATGAACAATATAATAAATGTATAAAACAAGCCATAAATAGATCAATTGAATAAGAGAAGATAGTAAATAAGAGTGCGGAAACATTAAGTATCAAATACTAAATAACAGAGTCTCAAGGAGAAAGAGTGATCAGAAGTCACTCCTTCACAATCAATGGAACAGTGATAAATCAAGTTAAGTTACACCCAATGTTATGAACAAATCCAAAGGAACTAGAGAGAGAATATCCAAATGATTACAGTCATCCAGGGAAATGGGGCCTACACATAGGTTTCGTTTATCCTAATGATGTCCTCTTCGAAAGTATGGATAGTAAACCCAACGTGGCCGCTCCCTCACTAATGTGGGGCTAACCCTGGTACGCACTATAATCCTCCTCGGTATAGCAATCCTGACTCTCCGCGTAGCCATCACCCAAAGGGTAGTATGTGGGATCATAGCTCGGGTCATAGGACGTGCCATCAAGGTCTTCTGTACCTGCAGTATAATCTAACAAATTGCACAAAAGGAATGAGTTCAAAAGAACTCAGCAAGGCACAATATGATGCAATATGATATGAGCCAATGATGTAATATGATTCTAATCTTAAGTATGCTAGTCTCTAAGGTAGACATGCTTTAAGTCATGGCACCATACTTCTCTGGGTCGTCAGTCACTCCCCCTCAATCATAAGATATCTTGGGTCTACCCGGGGAAGTTCGGTAAAGTCATCTCAAAACCATGGTTGGGGATTTAGTCACCACTCTCTCACATCACCATTTGGCATTAGTACTTGCGCATGTCACAGTAAAGCCTAGCCCAATGCAAGTCATCTACTCAGTCATATCATGTCAGATCCAGATACGTCCATTCCTCGCCCCCAGCGATCCTTTCCGGTATCCTTCACACTAGAGTCAGCGTAATCCTGGATTACGGACTCATCAACCCTATTGGTCACCCACATATAGTAAACAGGAAGCTCTCACGTTCTCTCACGGGTTGGTTACCGGTCTTGAGCGCTCGTGAGCCCAAGTCTATCCATATGCAACCCTACCAATAAATGGCCCCTTTTGGGTATCCGCAATATAGTTCAAGTCCTCTCACAGAGTGGGTACCGGTCTTGAGCGCCCTTCAACCATATTCTAGCACGGGTCGTTCGGTCTCAATACCCTTCTGATTCGGGTCTGATACGACAAGGTAAATCCTAACCATACACCTAGACAATCCTATACATGTCATCCAATAACCCGGGAAAGCGTCGACGGACACCTTCGAGGAATATCCCATACTACTCCCTCCAATGTCCAAGGAAAGAAGTGTCGAAAGGACACCTATCAATCCCAAGTCATACGTAGTCAATCACAATCTCAATTTCATCATATTATACTAAATCAATGATTCGTCATATAAACAAATACCTATCATAACATGATTGATCATACATAAATCATAAAGTAAAACTGAGCATGATATTCTAAGTGATATATACATTCTATTACTGATAAGAAAACACATGACAATCATGTATAGTAAGGGATTACTCATATGATCATAACCAATAAGTTCCCATAATGTAAGCATGTTGGTATAATTAACATACTTGAATTAACGACTGTCCTTACCTTACTCAAGTTGTAAATAGATTCAATGATTACCAAGTGTGGTCCCAAAATTAGTGTCGATACCCTAGATAATCATACAATTAATGTCAAAGAAGAAAACAATTGAATTGGGGTTCAAACGAATCAAATTGGCTGAGTACAGGTGTCACATCCACCCAACCGGTACCCCATTTGGAATACCCGGGATGTGATCCACAGTCCAAGGATCAATGATCTGAGGTCCATGCCTCCCACATACACGATAACACAATCATGAACAGTAATAATCAATGGTAAAAACAGTTAATACTAAGTATCATGAATAAGATAAGATAAACTAAATCAGAGTGCGGAATATAGATAATAATAGAGTGTGACCAAAATCATAAAGGGTGAGAAGGTGTGGTAGCCACCCTCTCAGAGCAGCGGAAAAGAAGTAAATCAAGTTAGTTACATATTCAAGTGTCACCAGAATAATCCAAAAACAAGTTAATTACAAGATCCAAGGTTCCAGAAATACACCAGGGGAATGGGGCACTATGCTAGGGTTTCTTCTATACTAATGGTAGTCTCCTCAACAATACGGATGAAGTAAACCCAACGCTGTCACTGCCGCACAACTGTGGGGCTAACCCTGGTGCGGATAGTAATCCTCCTCGGCTCCAATATACGGATCCTCACCGACGCCACTACCCAGAGGGTAGTATGTGGAATCATAGTCCGCCTCATAGGAGGTGCCATCGTAATCTTTGGAACCTGGAATGTAATCTAAAACATTTGCACAAAAAGTAATGAGTTCGAAGAACTCAGCAAGGAAGTTATTCCATAATTAGAAATCATACATATTCAGAACATATAATAATGCAATGCGATATGGAACATATGATGCAGATATGAGCCTAACTCTATGAATGCTAGTCTTTAGGGTAGACATGCTTTAAGTCATAGCACCGTACTTCTCTAGGTTGTCAGTCACTCTCCCATTTCCATATCTTGGGAATGCCCGGGGAAGATCGGTAAAGTCATCAAAAAGCCGTGGTAACGGGATCGGTCACCACTCTCTCACATCACCATTTGGTCAAGTACTGGTGCATGTCACAGTAAAGCCTAGCCCAATGCAAGTCATCTACTCAGTCGGTCAAGTCAGATTCAGATATGTCCATTCCTCGCCCCCGGCGATCCGTTCCGGTATCCTTCACACTAGAGTCAGCGAAATCCCGGATTTCGGACTCATCAACCCTATTGGTCATCCACATATAGTAAACGGGAAGCTCTCACGTCCTCTCACGGATTGGTTACCGGTCTTGAGCGCCCGTGAGCCCAGGTCTATCCATATGCAACTCTACCAATAAATGGCCCCTTTTAGGTATCCGTAGCATGGTTTATGTCCCCTACCAAATTGGCTACCGGCCTAGAGCGCCCATCCAACCATACACTACCACGGGTTGTTCGGTCTCAATGCCCTTCTGATTCGGGTCTGACACAACAAGGATGAACCTAGCCACACAACTAGACAATCCTATGTATGTCATCCAATAACTCGGGAGAGTGTCAATAGGCACCATCAGAGAACATCCCATACTATTCCCTCCGATGCCCAAGGACAGAAGTGTCAGTAGGACACCCCCCAAATCCCAAGTCATACGTAAGCAATCGCACATCCAATCTCATCATTTCTCATGCATTCAATGCATATTCATAATAGTATTCAATTCATGATATTGAAACGAATCATTATAAACATAAGAAAATCAAAATGATAAAGTAACACAACAAGAGTATAAAGATTTAAATGCTACTGTTCTAACACATATGTAACAGTCTCATAACGATTGAAAGGAAATTTAGGGATTTCATTCTTTAAATAAAGCACAGTTCAATATTTGATGACTTATATGTTTATGGATACAACCATCCTTACCTTGGATGAATTGATGATGAATTGAGAATACCAAGAATAGTCCAATAGAATTGTTAAGGCCCTAAACAAACATCAATAATAAGTTAGAAAAGAAGTCGGGAAGATCGGATGTCATTTGGGTCAAAACTGACCAAGGTTGCTGTCAGCAACAACTTTGGTCGATGGTCTTGGTCGATGGTATCGACCAAAAGGATCGACCAAAATTGTCTTCGGGATAGAATAGTGGATTTTGGGGATTTTGGTCCGAAATGAGTCTTCCGGTGTTCGGATCAATCTGAAACTTGGAGGCATACTTAACAACAGTAGTAGGACACTATAAATCAAGGAATTAACCCAATCCAATGGTCTAATTAAAAAGCCCCAATTTGAGCTATCAAGTTCAAGTGATAAACATCATGGCATGAGTTGGAATTGATTGCATTGATGAGGAATAGCATGCAATAGTTAGAGGAACTAATAGAAATTCGATTGGAATCATATGGCAATGTTAAACATGAACATAATACACTCTATAGCTCCGTTTGATATCGAATGTCATGATGTTAATAGGTAAATCATGGAATACATATGCTAGGCATGAGATAGAAGCATAGCATCAATGAATAGCTAAGGAAATCATGGATTGAACATGAGTAGGCACTTGGAGTGGTGGTTGTAAGGTTGCAGCACCATTCCCAATGTCTCATCAGCAAGGTGACAATAGAAAGGAGTAGAAAATGGTAGGGTAGAGAGTGGAATGAGGAGTCATACCTTAGTGTGGAAGATGAAGACAAGAATCAATGATAAACTAAGTGTCTTTGATGAGGTACCCTTCACACTAACCAAGGAGCTGCTTTGGGAAGCTCTCCCCACGTTCCCAGGTGAGAAAATGATTGCAAAAGGCTCAAGGCTCGAGGTTATATTAAATAGAAAAGGAATATTCCATGGAATCATTAACTTGGCAGACTGGGATATTTTGGTCGATGGTCCTTGGTCGATGGTATCGACAAAAGGATCGACCAAAATATTTCCAGCAGAAAACTCAGGTTTAGAACAGCAACTTCAAGTAGGGATTTGAAAGGCTATACAAGGTCAAATTGAGTGAGGTTTTCTTCCACAATTCAATCAAGAAGTCTAGTTTCGGGGAATACCTTTGGATTGTGCACAGGAGGTCATTTGGTACATCAACCATATTAATCTTCTCCAATGCACAGACTTTCCTTAAACACCGACAATGCATTTAAGCAAGGGGTATCATTGTCAATGTCCATGGGCTCGGTCTCCGAATCATGATCATCAATCAGAATGGTCCATAAATCTCTTCTTCCACCGCTTCGGGTCTTCGGACCTGAATACAACAGTGGATCCGGGTCAGGGTCAAGGTTAGAATAGGGCTAGATATTACAACAAGGCCTTAACAGCTCTTGGTCGACTATCAGTCGACCAAGCAATCGACCAAGACTTGTTATCTTTAGGACAGCAATGGAAACTTGATCCGAAACTGCCCTTCTGGTGCTCCGATCGTCATGAAATTTGGAGGGCATGTTTATAACAGTAAGAGGATACTACCACTAATTTTTATGATGATCCAACGGTTCAATCAAAAATACCCAAATCGAATTTTAGGTTCTATATGATGCTTAGCAAGAATTAAATTGGAACTTATAGAAATTGAAAGGGATGATAAGAATCAATCAAATGAGTCCTAAGAATCAAGCTAGAATCTTAATTTCATTACAGCCTAATGTCACGGCCTTAGTTATTGACTAAGCCAACCGTGCCGGCACTTAGCACTTTCTTGCACTAAGTCAGCCTAAAACCCAGCTAGAGAGAGTAGAAGAAAGCTTAGAGCTCAAAGAGAACCTTGAGAGAACTTGTATTGCTCACTTGTTTGATGCTTTGTACAAATGAGTCCCACCCCTATTTATAGGTGAGGTAGGATACAATGAATGGTTGTGATTTGTACAAGTGTCTAGAATCTAATGGTTATGAATATTCTAGTGGGTCTAGATATTTCTAGGGATATTTCTAGAGACAAGATACTTTATAGATGTAGATTCCTCTAGAATCTCCCTCTCTTCTAGAATGTGGGCTAAGTGTAGCCCATTAGTGTTATTTCTAAGTTGGGCCAGCCCATGTGTGGCCCATGAATATTATACCATTGGGCCTATGATAAATTAGGCTGTGTCATTCTCCCCCACCTATTCCGTCGACGTCCTCGTCGTGTTTTCATCGTGGAACCTCCTTATATGTTCTTGGAACTGCCACAATGCGTTTTCTGGTTCCCAACTTGCTTCGCTCTCGGGCAATCCCTTCCACTTCACCAAATAGTCTCGACTCGGAGGCACCCCACATTTGCGCATTACTCGATCTGCCATTATATGTTCCGCCTCCTTGTCATAGGATGTTGTTATGCTCGTAGGTGCCCTTGTAGAAGTCTCACGACTAGGATCCTCCGCATCTCCTTGCTTCAACATACTTGCATGGAAGACAGGATGGATCTTGAGCTTTGGTGGGAGGTCTAGTTGGTAAGAAACCTTACCCGCCTTCTTCATGATCTTGAACGGGCCTTCATACCGACGAACCAGTCCTTTGTGCACCTTTCGCAAGGACTTGAATTGTTGGGGTAGTAACTTCACCATGACTATGTCCCATATTGCGAAGTTTGCAGGTCGTCTATCTATGTCGGCCCACTTCTTCATCTTCTTTGTGGCTTTGTCTAAGTAGGACTTAGCCACATCCAACCTTTCTCGCCTTGGTTGTAGGCTTTTGGGCAACTCAGGGGGCATCACGTCCTTGAACTCCTTTAGAGTTCTCTTGACCTCCTTCGGTCTGGCTGCCTTGGGGACATCCTCCTTGTCTTCCAAGAGTGCTGCCAAATGTGTGACTTGCCCCTCTTCGGCTCCCTTCTTCAATTGCATGGCCGAAAGAAGCTTTGGCCCCTCCTTAGTCCCTTGTATCGTTGGGACCATACAAGGTGCTCCTTCCTCCATAATGCACACCTTGTTTAAGAATGGCATAGGTACGACCTTGACCCGTGTCAAGAATTCCATGCCAAGCACCAAGTCGAAGTCGTCCATTGTCACGACCGAAAAGTCCACGGTGCCTTTCCAAGCCCCAATTGTCATCTCGACTCCCTTGGCAACTCCCTCGATAGGGCGTGCCTTCGAGTTGACTGCTTTAAGGCTCCCTCTTTCCTTGCTCGTTTTGAGCCCCAAACGCTTTGCCTCCTCCGTTGAGACAAAGTTGTGTGTTGCCCCCGTATCAACCATGGCCTTTGCCATATTGTCGTTGATACGCACCTCTACGTACATCAACCCCTTTGTTGATGTAGGGGCTTTGTCTTCCTTGGCCTTGATGGCACCAAGCTGCTGCAACGATCCCACGTGCGCCTCCTCTTCACCATTATCTTCGAGTAGTGCACTTAGGGCCTTCCGTTTTGGGCAATCCCTAGCCCAATGTGGTCCATCACAAAGGAAGCACTTGTCTTTGGGCTGGAATTTCTTCTTCTTTTCTTGCTTGCCACCCTCCTTGTTCGAAGAGAACTTGTTTGTGCCTTCCCTTGTGTCGTCGGTCTTTGACCCCTTCTCTCCCCCACCTTTGCCATTATTGTTCTTCTTGGCCTTATACTCGTCCCTTCGAAACTCTATTAAGGACTCCGCCGCCGCTATAGCCGTAGCAAGATCTTGTACACCTCGACGTTGTAGCTCTTGCGAGGCCCAATTTTGGAGCCCATCCATGAAGTCGAAGAGAAGTTCCTCTTCGGTCATACTCGGGACCTCCAACATGAGTGTTGAGAACTCCTTCACATAGTCTCGAATCGACCCCGTGTGCTTTAGCCTCTTGATGTTTTTTCGGGCCAAGAATGCAGCATTCTCCGGATAAAATTGTTTCTTAAGCTCTTTCTTAAAGTCTTCCCATGTGTCTATGGTGCACGTACCTCTTTGCATGTCGTTGTACCTTCGTCTCCACCATAGAGCTGCGGTTTCGGTGAGGTAGAGTTGCACGGTCTTGATCTTGGTAGACTCGTCCTCCATCGACGTAGCCTCGAAATACCGCTCCATGTGCCATAGGAAGTTGTCAACCTCCCGAGCATCTCTTGTTCCCTCGAATGCCTTAGGCTTTGGCACCTCCACCCTTGGTGCTTCACGCCACACATTCCCACCAATCGTGGTTCTCCTGCACGTTGCTACCTCTCTACTCAACTCATGCACACGAGCTTCCACCGCGGCGATCCTTTCCACCACTTGGGTTTGAAGAGCATCAAGCTGTTGTTGTTGTTTGTGCTCCATGGTGTTTAGAGCACCCAATAGGAACTCCTTGAGCTCGTCCATCCGGCCATCGAGCTCATCGGTCCTTTGCTCCCCAACGTCAAGGCGTTCCCTTGCCTCGGCCATCGCCAATTCCACCCGCGTTAGACGTGGCTCCATAGTTGCACTAACTTCAACAGACTTCTCCTTGCCCTTGCGCCTATCCTTGGTGGTGTGGGTCTCCCTCCCACGGTTTAGCTCCTCTTGTGCACCATTGAACGTCTCGGACTCGCTCGTCATTTTGTTTTCCCACACGCTTGACACACCCAACCGAAGCTCTGATACCACAAATGTCACGGCCTTAGTTATTGACTAAGCCAACCGTGCCGGCACTTAGCACTTTCTTGCACTAAGTCAGCCTAAAACCCAGCTAGAGAGAGTAGAAGAAAGCTTAGAGCTCAAAGAGAACCTTGAGAGAACTTGTATTGCTCACTTGTTTGATGCTTTGTACAAATGAGTCCCACCCCTATTTATAGGTGAGGTAGGATACAATGAATGGTTGTGATTTGTACAAGTGTCTAGAATCTAATGGTTATGAATATTCTAGTGGGTCTAGATATTTCTAGGGATATTTCTAGAGACAAGATACTTTATAGATGTAGATTCCTCTAGAATCTCCCTCTCTTCTAGAATGTGGGCTAAGTGTAGCCCATTAGTGTTATTTCTAAGTTGGGCCAGCCCATGTGTGGCCCATGAATATTATACCATTGGGCCTATGATAAATTAGGCTGTGTCACTAAGCTTATCATGCATCTACGTATCAGATTAGAATCAAAATAGGTTAGATTGAATATAATCAAAGTGATGGAGTGCAATTAATCTCATTTGAATCATAGCATAGCAAGAGTGGGGGAGGATTAAGGAATTGAAAGGGGGGAAACCCATGGTTAAGTGTTTGCAAGGTTGCAGCACTTCAGCCATGGTTTCCAGATCATTAATTGATAGAAACATGAATAGATTAGAAGAGGAATAGAAGAAATCATACCTTGAGTTGATGATTAGTGTATACAATAAAGAATGGAGTCAAAGATCTTCCCAAACTTCAAGGAATATCCCAAGAGAGTGTCCAACCTCGAGCTCTGGAGTGCAAATGATTAGTTTAGGTCCTCATTCAAGAGTTCCAAAAAGGTAGGGGCAAAATGGGAAGAGATTTAGTGCAAACTCGAATTTTATTACTCTTAGTCGACTGATTGGTCGACTGTCAGTCGACCAAGCACTCGACCAAGCTATGACAGCAACTTCAGGAGTGGATTCGGAAGGCTATACAAAGTCAAATTGAGCTGGGTTTTCTCCTACAAGTCAATCAACAAGTCTAGTTTTAGAAAATACCTGTGGATTGATCACGGGGTTCCGGGAAGTGATTCAACTAATTCAATCTTCATCGATGCGCAGTTTTTTACTCAACACTGACAAGGTGCACAAGTGAGGGGCATCATTATCAATGTCCATAGGCTCAGTATCAAGCATCGAATCATCCACTAAGAGGGCCCACAGGTCTCTTCTAGCACCACTTCGGGTCTTCGAACCTGCAACAGTATAAAATCCGGGCCGGGTCAGGGTAAGGATAAGGCTGGATTTTACATTCTCCCCCCCTTAAAAGAAATTTTGTCCTCGAAATTGAAAGCGTACCATGTGCTTCCAAAAAGATGAGGAAACTTCTCTCTCATGTCTTCTTCTTTCTCCCATGTGGCTTCTTCCGGGGTATGGTTCTTCCACCGAATCTTCACCAAAGGGATGGTGAGATTCCGCAGTTGCTTGTCCTTCTTATCAAAAATTTTGGCTGGTCCTTCATCATAAGAAAGATCGGCACTGAGCCCTTCAGGAGCTTGCTGTAATTTATGCTCTGTGTTCTCTATGTACTTTCAGAGCATAGAAACATGGAACACACTGTGAACTCCAGCAAGGGATGGGGGCAATGCCAAGCGATAGGCAACAGGTCCAACCTTCTCCAGGATCTCATAAGGTCCAATGAAGCGAGGGCTAAGCTTTCCTTTCACATTGAATCTCGTCACCCCTTTCATAGGTGACACTTTAAGGAAAACTTTTTCTCCAGTTGGAAACTCCAGATCGGTCCTTCTCTTGTTGGCATAAGATTTATGTCTTGACTGCGCAGACTTAATTCTTTCTCTAATCATGTCGACCATTGCACTTGTAGCTTCAATCATTTCCGGACCTAAGACTTTTCTTTCACTTGTCTCAGTCCAATACAAAGGTGTCCTACAAGTGTTACCGTACAAAGCTTTGAATGGAGCCATGTCTATTGTTGCTTGATAACTGTTGTTATAGGCAAACTCCACTAAAGCTAAGTGTTCATCCCAATTTCCACCCATGTCCACCACAAAGGATCTAAGCATATCCTCTAAGATTTGAATTGTACGCTCAAATTGTCCATCAGACTGTGGATGATGGGCTGTACTTAGATTCAATTGGGTTCCCAAGGCTTTCTGCAAACCATTCCAAAACCTTGAGATGAACCTAGGATCACGATCAAAAACAATACTCACAGGCACTCCGTGTAGACGAACCACATTGTCCACATAAAGTCTAGCTAGCTTATCCAAAGTATAAGTGATCTTCATAGGAATGAAATGGGCTGATTTGATCAACCTATCGACGATCACCCACACAGTGTCATTTCCCTTACTTGTCCGCGGCAAGCTAGTCACGAAGTCCATGGAGATATCTTCCCACTTCCAGCTAGGAATAGGAAGGGGCTGAAGCAATCCAGACGGAGGCTAACGAACGGCTTTCACACGTTGACAAGTCTCACATCTGGCAACGAAGTCTTCAACATCCGCTTTCAAACCGTCCACCAAAAATGTTCCCTTAAGTCTTTATACATTTTGGTACTTCCAGGGTGTATTGTAAAGATCGACTGGTGTGCTTCTTTCAATATTTCCTTCATGATTTCATCAACATCAGGCACACATAGTCTACCTCTAAATAATAAAGTACCATCTAAAGTTGTACTGGGTGTTATGTCACATCCTCCCAGCCGGTACCCTATCTGGCATACCCGAGAGTGTGATCCACAGCCTGAAGATCAGGTAGCGAGTAATCAACCTCCCACATAAACAATAACATAATCATGAACAACAATAATCGATGTGCGAAAAATAAACCATAGATCCAAATAAGGAAAGAATGAATCATATATATAAATCAGAGTACTAATTATAATCAGAGTATCTAAATCAGATAAGTAAAGTGAGGCGAAATCCCACTCTACAACCAGCGGAAAAGTAGTTCAAAAAGAGAATAAACAGGATAGAATCTAATCCCAATAGCAGGTACAATAGGTAACTAAATTGTTCTCAATCTTATAGACAATATCCCTATAAGTATGAATCTCATAAATGGCACAAGGGCGCTTCCACTCTATGGTCCGACTAAGCATCGTACGGAGCATAACCACTCGCGGGATCTTCAGCGTAATTGTCGTAACCGCAATCACCTTCCTGGAGATATGCCTCTTCTCCTTGCACTTCTTCATACGAGCAGTCATGATACTCAGAACCTGTAGAATAGTCTAACAAACATTGTACAATAAAGGAATGAGTTTCAAAGAAACTCAGTAAGGCAGTTAAATCCATAATAACATAAATGGCAGGATTTCAGAACAAACATAAATGCAATATGGTATGAGACAAACAATGAATGTATGAATCTAACTCTATATATGCTGGTCTCTATTGGTAGACATGCTTTAAGTCATTGCACCGTACTTCTTTAGGAAAGTCTCAATCACTCATCATCAGTTGGTAATGGGTCCGGCATCCCTCGGGACATTCCATGGTTGGGGGTATAGGTCACCACTCTCTCACATAACCATTGGTCTAAGTACCGGCGCATGTCAGGGTAAAGCCTAGCCAAATGCAAGTCTTCTACTTAGTTACATCAAGTCAGATCCAGATACGTCCATTCCTCGTCCCTGACGATCCTTTCCGGTATCCTTCACACTAGAGTCCTCATAGTCCCTGACTACGGACTCATCAACCCTATTGGTTATCCACATATGGTAAATGGGAAGCTCTCACGTCTCCTCACGGGTTGGTTACCGGTCTTGAGCGCCCGTGAGCCCAAGTCTAACCATATGCAACCCTACCAATAAATGGCCCCCACAATGTGATTCCTATCCTCTCACGGGTTGGTTACCGGTCTTGAGCCCCCATGAATCCCCATTGCTACCACGGGTCGTTCGGTCTCAATACCCCTCCGATTAGGGTCTGACATAACGAGACATCCTAGCCAAACACTACTAGACAGCCCTAGATATGTCATCCAACAGTTTAGGAAGGTGTCCAGAGGGCACCTCCGGAAACATCCCATAATATTCCCGTAGTTGTCCAAGGACAGAAGTGTCAAAAGGACACCTCTCCTTTCCAAACCATACTTAAGCATACACAAGCATCAATTCATAACATCACATATATGGTAACTTCATATATGGAAAGAAATCAATAATTACAATCAACTTGTATATAACTGGTAAGTAAATCATACATGAGTCAATTCAATATAAATAAGTAATGCTACTGATATCAAGATAGTACCACAGTAGTATAACATTATAAGAATCTAATTAAAGAAATAAATTAACAAGATTCAAATGTAGAAACTAGATATGCAATTTATGTTGTTAAAGAAGTAACGATCCTTACCTTTTATAACTTGCAAAGGAATCCTAAGAAATCAAGTAAGATCTTGACAAACTTGAGAAGAAGGTCCTAAACAAGTGTATACAACATATTAGGAAAGATCCCTAACAGAAAAGATACCAAAACATCCAAAACAGACCAATTCTGGAGTTGCTGTACTCATTGGTCGATTGGATTGGTCTACTGCCCCAATCGACCAATCAGTCAACCAATGAAGACAGTAGCCTACAAAATCAGAGTTTTAAGATATAAAATCCAAATTTGGTGGTTCAAAAGGGTACTAATCAAGGGGTAACCTACATTAGTAGTATCCTAACATACAGGGGACCTCAAAACACTAATCGAATCAAGTCTTCAAGATACAAATTAGGAAGCAAAAAGTTACCATAATTAGATCAATCATGGTTCTTGAAGAATTCAAGATAGAAATCATAGACAAGAACAATAGAAGAATGAATCATTGATTCAGATAAAGATATCATGGAAGGCATACTTAGATCTTCAAGAAAATAGACCTAAGAGCATAAATCTAAATAAGGAAACAAAACCTACCATATATGTAACTATCATGATTCATGAAGAAAGCATGGTATGGTAGAAGAGAAACAACTAGAGATTGATAGATCATGGATCATGTAAAGAAAACACAGCAATTGACTACTAACATGATCAATATAGTAGATCTAAGAAGATCAAAATTCAAATCAAAAGATGAACAAAGACAAGATCATGATTTGATCATGATTCCTTCAAAAGCTTGCAATGATCATGGTTAAGATCATTGCATTAGCCATTAATCCTTAGGAAGATCATGAGAGACAAGTCCAGAGATGTTTGCAACAGAGAATGCAGCATCTCCTCTACTGTCTCAACTCAAAAAGGAAAGAAAAACAAAGATGGAGGAGAAGATGAGAGTGTAGACATACCTTTGATGCAAGAGGAAGAGTTTTGACGAAGATCCGTCAAGAAAAACACCAAGGATGCAAGGGAGATGACTTGCAGAGGTCTTTGGTTCGTTCCAAAGAGTTTGGAGGCAGAAAATACGAAGTAGACTCGAGATTGGACTTAAATAGAGCAAGCAAGACCTAATTGCCAAAGACAGAACCCATTGGTCGAGTGGATTGGTCGACTGGTCCAGTCGACCAATCAGTCGACCAATCAGTTCAGCAACTCCTAAACAGGGAATTGAAGACCCAGATCAAATCCAATCCTAAAGGGGTTTTGCACACATATCAAGTGACTTACCTAATAGGTTGAAATGCCTTCAAACCATGATAGAGAGCACTCCAAGTCCATCAACTAATCCGATCTTCATCAAGATTCAGTTTCCATAAATAGAACCTCATCATCAACTCTCATGGATTCAAAGCCAGACACCAAGTCCTCCACTAGGATGGCCCAAAGCTGACTTCTTACTTTACTTCGGGTCACTGGACCTACAAATAACAAGGTTTCCGGGTCAAGGTTAGGGCTGGGTTTCACATGTTAGGTTAGTCTTTACTACAAAAGTAGATGAAATGAATGAATGAGATGCACCCGTATCAAACAACACAAATGCTGGAAAAGAGGCGACTAACAATGTACCTGTTACAACTTCATGGCAAGGGTCCTGCTCAGTACCGGAGATGCTAAATACTCGGCCAGAAGGAGGGGCAAGGGCAGGAACAGAAGTGGGAGCACTTCTCACAGTAGGAGCAGAAACACCAGGCAAGGCTGACTTTTTCGGACACAAGCGAGCAAAATGTCTGGGCTGCTTGCAAAGGAAGCACACAGAATCTCTTTGTCCAACAAGGGCGGCTGCCAAATGGGGTCTCTGAAAAGCAGGCCGAGGGGAAACCACACCAGGCTGGGGAGGCTGCACAAATCCCGTAGGTCAAGCTCCAATATATTGGCCACGAGGGCCCACAGGAGTAGTACCGGAACTCTGACCCACACTCCTAGGCTGGAAGGCAGAAGTGGGATATGATGAAGGCCTCACAAAATGACTCTCGGTGCAATCCGCGAGATCGGGATGCCTAGGCTGCCACGGCCTCTGAACTCGAGCATTTTCTCTTTCCGCTTCTTCTAGCTTCTTTGCATTCTGAACCACCTGGGCATAACTCTCAAGAGGGAGAAGGGTGAGGTACGTCTTTAGAGATGGCCGCAGTCCTTTGAAGAATTTCTTTGCCTTCGCATTATCAGGTTTCATCGAGTCAGGGGCGAAAAAGAATAACTCTTCAAATTTCTGCTGGTAGTCCAGCACAGCAAGGGAACCCTAGGCCAATGCCATAAATTCAGACTCCTTGGCATCTTTCACAACCTCGGGAAAATAATTCTTACAGAAGGCTTCCTTGAATATTTCCCAAGAGACAGCACCACCATGGAGGGTTTCAAGAATAGGGCGGGAAGAAGTCCACCATGCGTCCGCTTCCTGCTGAAGCTTCTGCTCGGCGAAAAGCACTTTCTGACCATCCGAACACTGCAAGTTCCAGAACGCCTTTTCTAATTCCCTCAACCATTTGTTAGGGAACAGAACGTCCATAAATACACCAGTAAAAGATGGCACCTGCAGTTTCAAGAAACTCTCCATCAACCGGGTATGCGGGGTTCCTGTGAACCTCTCCACATACGGGGCCGCCACGCCAGCACTGCCAGACCCACTAGCATGGTTCTCTTCTCTCAAATTCACAAAACCAGCCATCATCTGGTTAAACTGAGTCTGCTGTTGTTGCATCATGTTGGTCATGACACTTGCAATGTCTTTGAAGCTTCCAATGTCAGGGGCACTGGGATGCCATTGGTAGTATGGTTGTCCTCCTAGGTCTGTTGGTCAAGACCCTCCAGCAGTGTCTCCTCATTTCCGGCACTACCGGAGCCGACAAGACGACTTCTCAGTAAAACCATTCTGCAAAAGAACATTGACCACATCGAGATACGAATATTCGTCAAAACTGTCACATCCACCCAGCCGGTACCCTATCTGGCATACCCGAGTGTGTGATCCACAGTCCACAAGATCCAGTAGTTAGAGAAATCAACCTCCCACATTCACAACAATATAATCAAGAACAAGACTAAATCAATGTTAACAATATTATCAATGAATCAAGGTAAAGTAACGAGATATTCATCAGAGTGCGGAAAAGATACCAATAGATATACAAATCAAAAGTAGAGTGAGGCGGAATCTCACTCCACGAGTACAATGGAATGTAGTTCGAAAATCAAATGGGATTACAACTGATTCTAAAGACAAGAAAGAAAGATATAATCTAAACTAGAGTCATTTCTACTTTATAAAGGATGTCCTCATAGACATAGACTTCGTCGATGATGCTCAAACGCTCCCACTCCACAGTAAAGCTAATCCTGGTAACAAGAGAGACCACTCGAGGGATCCTCACAGTAATCTTCGTAGTTGCCAGCACTTTGTGTCACATCCACCCAGCCGGTACCCCATTTGGAATACTCGGGATGTGATCCACAGTCCAAGGATCAATGATCTGAGGTCCATGCCTCCCACATACACGGTAACACAATCATGAACAGTAATAATCAATGGTAAAAACAGTTAATACTAAATATCATGGATAAGATAAGACTAAATAAATCAGAGTGCGGATGGCAATAACATTAAAGCATAATCATAAGGGTGAGAGAAGGTATGATAACCACTCTCTCAGAACAGCGGAAAAGAAGTGTGATAACGTCAAATACATGTCTAAGTGTCAAAAGATAAACTCAAAGATAAGTTAGTTACAAGACCAATGGTTCCACAAATACACCAGGGGAATGGGGCAATATGCTAGGGTTTCTTCTATACTAATAGTAGTCTCCTCAACAGTACGGATGAAGTAAACCCAGCGCTGCCGCTCCCGCACAACTGTGGGGCTAACCCTGGTGCGGATAGTAATCCTCCTCGGCTCCAATATACGAGTCCTCACCGACGCCACTACCCGGAGGGTAGTATGTGGAATCATAGTCCGCCTCATAGGAGGTGCCATCGTAATCTTCGGTACCTGGAATGTAATCTAAAACATTTGCACAAAAAGTAATGAGTTCGAAGAACTCAGCAAGGAAGTTATTCCATAATTAGAAATCATACACATTCAGAACATATAATAATGCAATGTGATATGGAACATATGATGCAGATATGAGCCTAACTCTATGAATGCTAGTCTCTAAGGTAGACATGCTTTAAGTCATAGCACCGTACTTCTCTGGGTCGTCAGTCACTCTCCCATTTCCATATCTTGGGAATGCCCGGGGAAGATCGGTAAAGTCATCAAAAACCATGGTAAGAGGAATCGGTCACCGCTCTCTCACATCACCATTTGGTCAAGTATCGGCGCATGTCACAAGAAAGCCTAGCCCAATGCAAGTCATCTACTCAGTCGGTCAAGTCAGATTCAGATACGTCCATTCCTCGCCCCCGGCGATCCTTTCCGGTATCCTTCACACTAGAGTCAGCGAAATCCCGAATTTCGGACTCATCAACCCTATTGGTCATCCACATATAGTAAATGGGAAGCTCTCACGTCCTCTCACGGATTGTTTACCGGTCTTGAGCGCCCGTGAGCCCAAGTCTATCCATTTGCAACTCTACCAATAAATGGCCCCTTTCAGGTATCCGTAGCATGGTTTATGTCCCCTATCGGATTGGCTACCGGCCTAGAGCGCCCATCCAACCATACACTACCACGGGTTGTTCGGTCTCAATGCCCTTCCGATTCGGGTCTGACACGACAAGGATGAACCTAGCCACACAACTAGACACTCCTATGTATGTCATCCAATAACTCGGGAGGGTGTCGATAGGCAACATCGAAGAATATCCCATACTATTCCCTCCGATGCCCAAGGACAGAAGTGTCAGTAGAACACCCTCCAATCCCAAGTCATACGTAAGCAATCACACATTAAATCTCATCATTTCTCATGCATCCAATGCATATTCATAATAGTACTCAAATCATGATATTGAAACGAATCATTATAAACATAAGCAAATCAAAATGATAGAGTAACACAACACTTGTATAAAGATTTAAATATTACTGTTCCAACACATATGTATCAGTATCATAATGATTGAAAGAAATTTAGGGACTTCATTCTTTGAATAAAGCATATTCAATATTTGATGACTTATATGTTTATGGATATAACCATCCTTACCTTGGATGAGTTGATGATGAATTGAGAATACCAAGAATAGTCCAATAGAAGTGTTAAGGCCCTAAACAAACATCAATAATAAGTTAGAAAAGAAGTTGGGAAGATCGGATGTCATTCGAGTCAAAATCGACCAAGGTTGTTGTCAAGAACAACTTTGGTCGATGGTTTTGGTCGATGGTATCGACCAAAATGATCGACCAAAATAGTCCTCGGGCGAATAGTGGATTTTGGGGATTTTGGTCCGAAATGAGTCTTCCGGTGTTCGGATCAATTTGGAACTTGGAGGCATACTTAACAACAGTAGTAGGACACTATAAATCAAGGAATTAACCCAATCCAATGGTCTAATTAAAAAGCCCCAATTTGAGCTATCAAGTTCAAGTGATAAACATCATGGCATGAGTTGGAATTGATTGCATTGATGAGGAATAGCATGCAATAGCTAGAGGAACTAATAGAAATTCGATTGGAATCATATGGCAATGTTAAACATGAACATAATACACTTTATAGCTCAGTTTGATATCAAATGGTATGATGTTAATAGGTAAAGCATGGAATACATATGCTAGGCATGAGATATAAGCATTAGCATCAATGAATGGCTAAGGGAATCATGGATTGAGCATGAGTAGGCACTTGGAGTGGTGGTTGCAAGGTTGCAGCACCATTCCAAATGTCCCATCAGCAAGATGACAATATAAAGGAGTAGAAAATGGTAGGGTAGAGAGTGGAATGAAGAGTCTTAACTTAGTGTAGAAGATGAAGGCAAGAATCAATGATAAACTAAGTGTCTTTGATGAGATACCCTTCACACAAACCAAGGAGCTGCTTTGGGAAGCTCTCCCCACGTTCCCAGGTGAGAAAAATGATTGCAAAAGGCTCAAGGCTCGAGGTCATATTAAATAGAAAAGGAATGTTCCATGGAATCATTAACTTGGCAGACTGGGACATTTTGGTCGATGCTTTTGGTCGATGGTATCGACCAAGATGATTTCAACAGAAAACTCAGGTTTAGAACAGCAACTTCAAGTAGGGATTTGAAAGGCTATACAAGGTCAAATTGAGTGAGGTTTTCTTCCACAATTCAATCAAGAAGTCTAGTTTCGGGGAATACCTTCGGATTGTGTACAGGAGGTCATTTGGTACATCAACCATATTAATCTTCTCCGATGCGCAGACTTTCCTTAAACACTGACAATGCATTTAAGCGAGGGGTATCATTGTCAATGTCCATGGGCTCGGTCTCCGAATCATGATCATCAATCAGGATGGTCCATAGATCTCTTCTTCCACCGCTTCGGGTCCTCGAACCTGAATACAACAGTGGATCCGGGTCAGGGACAAGGTTAGAATAGGGCTGGATATTACATTCTCCCCCCCTTAAAAGAATTTCGTCCTCGAAATTGAAAGCACACCTGTGCTTCCAAAAAGATGAGGAAACTTCTCCTTCATGTCTTCTTCTTTCTCCCATGAAGTTTCTTCAGGGGTATGGTTTTTCCATCGGATCTTCACCAGAGGGATGGTGCGATTCATAACCGCTTGTCCTTTCTATCTAGGATCTCGGCTGGTCCTTCATCATAAGAAAGATCGGCACTAAGTCCTTCGGGTGCTTGCTGTAGTATGTGTTCCGGGTTTTCTAGGTATTTCCGAAGCATTGAAACATGGAACACATTGTGAACTCCAGCAAGTGATGGAGGCAAGGCCAAGCGGTATGCTACCGGTCCAACCCTTTCCAGAATCTCAAAAGGTCCAATGAAGCGGGGACTAAGCTTTCCTTTCACATTGAATCTTGTCACCCCTTTCATAGGTGATACTTTATGGAAGACTTTCTCTCCAATTGGAAATTCTAAGTCGGTTCTTCTCTTGTCGGCATACGACTTCTGTCTAGATTGAGCAGACTTAATCCTTTCCCGAATCATGTCAACCATATCACTGGTAGCTTCAATCATCTCTGGACCAAAGACTTTTCTTTCACCAGTCTCAGTCCAATACAAGGGTGTTCTACAAGTGTTACCATACAAAGCCTTAAACGGAGCCATGCCTATTGTTGCTTGATAACTGTTGTTATAGGCAAACTCGACTAAGGCTAGGTGTTCATCCCAATTTCCACCCATGTCAACCACACAGGACCTAAGCATGTCTTCAAGAATGTGAATTGTCGGCTCAGATTGTCCATCAGACTGTGGGTGAT
Source organism: Hakea prostrata (assembly GCF_041222555.1). Classification (NCBI taxonomy): domain Eukaryota; kingdom Viridiplantae; phylum Streptophyta; class Magnoliopsida; order Proteales; family Proteaceae; genus Hakea; species Hakea prostrata. Next base: position 46,555,004 of record NC_142602.1, on the reverse strand, counting down.
GAGCTGTACTCAGATTCAATTGGGTTCCCAAGGCTTTCTGCAATCCATTCCAAAACCTTGAGGTGAACCTAGGATAACGGTCCGAAACGATACTCACTGGTACTCCATGTAGACGAACTACATTGTCCACATAAAGTCTAGCTAGCTTATCCAAAGAGTAGGTGATCTTCATAGGAATGAAATGGGCTGATTTAGTCAACCTATCAACAATCACCCACACAGTGTCATTTCCCTTACTCGTCCGCGGCAAGCTAGTCACAAAGTCCATTGAGATATCTTCCCACTTCCAACTAGGAATAGGAAGGGGCCGAAGTAATCCAGATGGGGGTTGGCGAACAGCTTTCACACGTTGGCAAGTTCCACACCTGGCAACAAAGTCTTCGACATCTGCTTTCAAACCAATCCACCAAAAATGTTCCCTTAAGTCCTTGTACATTTTGTTACTTCCAGGGTGTACTGTAAAGATGGACTGGTGTGCTTCTTTCAATATTTCTTTCTTGATTTCATCAACAGCGGGCACACAGAGTCTACCTCTAAACAATAATGTACCATCCGTAGATGTACTAAAAGCAGGGTCCATTTCTGAATTCGAGGCAATCTTATCAATCTTCTCTTTCAACTCCTGATCAGAACTTTGCAAGGCAACAATTCTATCTCTAAGGGAGGATCTTGCAGTCATGGCATAGAGAATACAATCCGAACCCTTAGGGATCACTTCCAAACCAAATCTTTCCATTGAGGACAACAAAGGCCGACTCAAAGCATTTAAATCCAACTCTTTTCTTTGACTCTTTCTACTAAGAGCATCTACCACTACATTTGCTTTACCCGGGTGGTACTGGATGTCACAATCATAGTCAGAGACCAACTCCAACCATCTTCTCTGTCTCATATTCAACTCCTTCTGGGTGAAGAAGTATTTCAAACTTTTATGATCCGTGAAGATGTCGATCTTCTCACCGTATAGATAGTGTCTCCAAATTTTCAAAGCAAATACAACAGCTGCAAGCTCTAAGTCATGAGTGGGGTAGTTCCGCTCATAATCCTTTAGTAGTCGAGAGGCATAAGCCACTACCTTTCCGTGTTGCATCAACACGCAGCCCAAACCGATTTTAGAAGCATCGTGTGTAGACCGTCAATCCACCGGAACTATCAGGTATAGTCAGAACCGGCGCGCTTGTCAATCTAACTTTCAGCTCTTCGAAGTTCTTCTCACAAGAATCAGTCCAGACAAACTTCTCCTCTTTTCTAGTTAGCTTAGTCATAGGGGCAGCCAACCTAGAAAAGTTTTCAATGAATCTCCGGTAGTATCCTGCTAATCCAAGAAAACTTCTTATCTCGGTCACGGTCTTCGGTCTTTCCCAATCAGTAACAGTTTGGACTTTCTCTGGGTCAACACGAATACCCTCGGCTGAAACAACATGGCCAAGAAACACTACACCTGAGAGCCAGAAGTCACACTTGCTAAATTTAGCATAGAGTTTCTTTTCTCTCAACCTTTGCAACGTGCAGTTCAGGTGCTCCGCATGCTCTTCCTCATTCTTTGAGTAAATCAAGATGTCATCAATGAAAACGATTACAAATTTATCGAGTACATCGTGAAATACTCGGTTCATGAGATCCATGAACACGGCGGGGGCATTAGTCAAGCCGAAAGGCATCACTTTAAATTCATAATGTCCGTACCTTGTTCTGAACGCTGTCTTAAGGATGTCACTTGACTTCACCTTCAGCTGGTGATATCCCGATCTCAAATCAATCTTTGAAAAGACAGCAGCACCTTTCAACTGATCAAAATGGTCATCAATCCGAGGCAGAGGATATCTGTTCTTGATTGTCAGCTTGTTCAATTCCCGGTAGTCAATGCATAGACGCATACTACCATCTTTCTTCTTTACAAACAAGACCGGAGCTCCCCAAGGTGACACACTTGGCTGCACGAAACCTCTCTCTAAGAGTTCATTTAATTGAGTTTGCAACTCTTCGAGTTCGGTAGGTGCCATTCTGTAAGGGGCCTTGGATACAGGAGCCGCTCCAGGAATTAAGTCTATAGAAAACTCAACTTCCCTATCAGGAGGCAAACCTGACAAGTCATCCGGAAAAACATCAAGGAATTCACTAACAACTCTGACTTCTTCAAGTCTCTTCTTCTCTCTGACCTTACTTCCAGACGAAGCATTTCCCAAAAAGGCATGGACTTGCATTAGAGTGGACAAGGTCTTTTTGCTAAATCTTCCCTTCTCTCCTTGAAATTCGAAAACTGAATTCTCTTCTACACGGAACTGAATCTTCTTTGAGGAACATAAGATCACGGCATTGTAGAAGGTCAACCAGTCGATTCCCAAGATTACATCAAAATCTCTCATGTCAAATAATACAAGGTTTGCCTTCAGATTCCTTCCACAAATCAAAATAGAACAATCTTCTAACACTTTATCTAGTTTAACAGCAGATCCAACAGGGGTACAAATAGACAAATGACTAGATAAACATCGAGGTGTCAAGTTAGTCCTCAAGGCAAAAGTAGATGATATGAATGAATGTGATGCACCCGTATCAAATAATACAAATGCGGGAAGAGAAGCTACTAACAGAGTACCTGTTACAACATCGTGGCAGGGGTCTTGCTCGGTACCAGATATACTAAACACTCTGCCAGAGGGAGGGGCAGAAGTAGTAGCAGGAGTACTCTTCACTACGGGAGCTTGAGATTGCACGGACTTGTTGGGGCAAGAACGAGCATAATGGCCTGCTTGCTTGCGGAGGAAGCAAGTAGTATCTTTCGGTCCAATAGGGGCTGCATCGGGGGAGGTCTCGATAAGCTGGTCTAGGATTCACCATCCCGGGCCTAGGAGGATAAGTAGCTCCCCGAGGTCTGGCTCCACTGGACTGACCATAATAGCTCACAGGAAGGGAATTTGGAATCTGACCAACATGTCTCGGCTGAAAGGCGGGTGCAGGATAAGGAGTAGGTCTAGCAAAACGCCGATTAGTGCGGTCCACAAATCCAGAAGATCTAGGCTGCCAGGGTTTCTGAACTCGAGCATTTTCCTTTTCATTCTCTTCAAGCTTCTTCGAGTTTTGAACCACCTGAGCATATCCTTCAAGAGGCAAGACAGTGAGGTATGCCTTAATAGAAGGTCGCAAACCCTTGAAAAACTTTTTCGCCTTGGCTTCTTCAGACTTAATAGACTCGAGGGCGAAGAAGAAAAGTTCTTCAAATTTCTGCTGATACTCAAGCACAGACAAAGTACCTTGTACTAAGGCCATGAACTCGGTCTCCTTTGCGTCCTTTACAGCTTCCGGAAAGTAGTTCTTGCAAAAAGCTTCCTTAAACTTCTCCCAGGTAACGACACCACCATTCAAGGTCTCAAGGATAGGCCTAGTGGAAGCCCACCATGCATCAGCTTCTTGCTGAAGCTTCTGCTCGGCAAACAACACTTTCTGAGCATCAGAACATTGCAAATGTCTGAAGGCCTTCTCCAACTCACGAAGCCACTTGTTCGGAAAGAGGGTGTCCTTTGTTACACTAGTAAAGGAAGGTACTTGCAACTTTAGGAAACTTTCCATCAAACGGGTGTGGGGTGTCCCGGTGAATCTTTCCATAAGAGGGGCTGCGGCTCCAGAAGTTCCAATTCCGGCACGGTTCTCATTGCGAAGGGTAGCAAAACCAGTCATCATTTGATTAAATTGGGCAGCTCGCTGTTGCATCATGTTGGTCATGACGCTGGCGATATCTCTAAAGCTTCCGATATCGGGGGCACTAGGAATGCCATTCGTGGTGTGGCTATCGTCCCGTGTCTGCTGATCGAGCCCCCAGCAGGGGGTTTCTTCGTTTCCGTTGCTTCCGGATCCGACGAAACGATTTCTAAGTAAGACCATTCTGCAAGGATCAAAGATAAGGATACCAAAATTTCAAATTTGACAAAGACAACTTGGCCAACGAATAGGATAACCAAATCATGGTTAGAATTATCAATATAACAGTAAAATAAATCAGCATTGATCAAAATCCAAAGGAAATGAGTCCAAGAATCAAAAACTCCCAAAATAACCCAATGCTGAAAAATGAAGGATTTTGGTCGATGCTTTTGGTCGATGGTATCGACCAAAATAAATTCTGCGCGAAAAATCAGATTTAAAGGGCCCACTTCTCATTTCATTTTCATTTCTCACTCAATCATTTCGAGTTTAGCTCTGGAGAAAGCGATTTTCTAGGGTTTTCAAGAGTGCTAGGACTTGATTCAAGGCTTCAATCATTCTTGATAATCTCACTTGATCATCTACACAAGTAAGTTCTCTTTCTTTTTCTCTTTTCTTATAAACTTCGTTCACCATTGTTGTGTTCTTCAATAAAACTGAGTAATACTTGCAGCTAATGGTTAGAATCATACATATACATGATTAGAAACATGTTTTCATAACTTTTCAAATAAGATTAAGTTCCAAACACAAGATTGCATCCATTTTGGTTACCAAAACACTATTCATTTCACAAAAACTCAACTTTACAAGCACTTGTCTCATTTTCAACCCAAAAGGAATTTTGACATGAAACAAATTTCTACAACATTGATCTACTAGGGGTAAAGTGTTCCCACTCCCCATTCGATCAAATTCCAATTTTTCAAAAATCACAAATGCAAGCCAAAAGAGGGATTTTTCTCTCTCTTACTTGCTGAATTTTCACTTTGAATATGCCAAAAAGATGGATTTTCACCAAATAAAGTATTCTAGCATGCTTGTGTAGGTCTTATGCATATGTTAGAATGATCAAACCAAAATTTCACCAAAAATCGAATTTTCTGAAAATTTACGAAAATGCCCTTCATCTAACAATCATACACTAAGACTAATCCAAATGAGTTTCTTTCCTTGTTTCAACAGATACACCATGCCTAGAAGAGGGAGACGAGTGGACAGGGGTAGAGGACTTGCTCCCCGGGCTGAGGTCATAGACGAGGAGCATTTCACTACTCCTATGGCGGAGTTTCTATACGTAGCCAAAAGTTTTCATGATATACCGATCGAGCACGGACGATTGGTGGATGTGGATGATTTAGAGGTATTTCGCATCCAAGAGAGATTAGAGGCTATGGATTGGCTTCACTTATACACTACAGCACAGCCAGTCCACCCAGCTCTTATCAGATACTTCTATAGTAATCTGACTTACCGTATAGAGGATGATCCAAGGGATGGTTCTAGGATTGTCATAGATTCCATGGTCGGAGGTAGAGAGATCAGTTTCACCACAAGGACACTGGCTCGCATCTTAGATGTACCGACCGTACGAGATTCCCGTTGGTGAATTCCTGCTGGTACAGATATCACAGAGGTGCTTCTTCCTTATGAGGTATACGAGGTGTGCATGACTCTATGGGATGACATTGACTATTATGTGCCCTGGTGTGGTACCGCGATGCGTCCTTCAGCTAGAGTTATCGCTCGCATCGTCGGGCGAAACATCCTTTCGAAGGCAGGGCATCATAGCAAAGTGTCGGCGATGGAGGCACTGATCATTTATAGTATGTATACTGGAGTACAAATCGATTTAGCATACATCATGCAAAATGTCATGATTGATCGGATCGAGTTTCCTAGGGATAGGAACTTGGCTTTCGGTCGACTCTTGACTCGTATCTTTGAGTACTTTGGTGTGGACTTGGAGCATACACCCACGATTCAGGGTCGAGATTTAGGTGAGCCCATTTGTGCATGGTTGATCAGGAAGATGGGGCTCCAGGATGCAGTCAGATCAGAGGATGAGGATGATATCGATGATGCATCAGGAGATGACGACTCAGAGGATGATAGTACTGATGATGATGAACGATGATGAGCATAGTGAGGATGATGATCAAGGTCATGATGATGCTCCGAGGCATGAGGAGGTTCCCGCTCCACGACTTACTGAGGTCGGAGGCCCATCACACACGACTTCTGAGGCTCCAGATGTGGCTTCCCATCAATCGTCGATTTACTCTATTCTTGAGAGGATCGAGGCTCGGTAGGAGAGGATGGAGTTACACATGTGCACCCTCAGTGAGAGGTTTGCACGACTAGAAGAGGAGTTCAGATCTAGGAGGGATCAGACAGATCGCAGGAGTCGTTCACCTACATAAACATCACTAGGAATTTTCTTTTATGTCATTATGGATGTATTTCTCTTTTTCAGACTTGTAAAAATTTCCCTATGAAATCAATGAAGTTTAGTTGTTTTCTCTATATTATTGTGTCATATTCATGAGTCAAGTTATGTTTCCACATTTTGGTTTCTAGTCCAGGTTATCTATTATTCACTTCTAGGAGCACTTGAGTCACTTCCGAATCTGTGACTCGGAATGTTCCGTCACCGTTTCTGTGGTCGGGGTTTCACTTGATCTTGGGCTCTGATACCAATCTGTCACATCCACCCAACCGGTACCCCATTTGGAATACCCGGGATGTGATCCACAGTCCAAGGATCAATGATCTGAGGTCCATGCCTCCCACATACACAGTAACACAATCATGAACAGTAATAATCAATGGTAAAAACAATTAATACTAAATATCATGGATAAGATAAGACTAAATAAATCAGAGTGCGGAAGGCAATAACATTAAAGCATAATCATAAGGGTGAGAGAAGGTATGATAACCACTCTCTCAGAACAGCGGAAAAGAAGTGTGATAACGTGAAATACATGTCTAAGTGTCAAAAGATAAACTCAAAGATAAGTTAGTTACAAGACCAATGGTTCCACAAATACACCAGGGGAATGGGGCACTATGCTAGGGTTTCTTCTATACTAATAGTAGTCTCCTCAACAGTACGGATGAAGTAAACCCAGGGCTGCCGCTCCCGCACAACTGTGGGGCTAACCCTGGTGCGAATAATAATCCTCCTCGGCTCCAATATACGAATCCTCACCGACGCCACTACCCGAAGGGTAGTATGTGGGATCATAGTCCGCCTCATAGGAGGTGCCATCGTAATCTTCGTACCTGGAACGTAATCTAAAACATTTGCACAAAAGGATTGAGTTCGAAAAACTCAGCAAGGAAGTTATTCCATAATTAGAAATCATACACATTCAGAACAAATAATAATGCAATGTGATATGGAACATATGATGCAGATATGAGCCTAACTCTATGAATGCTGGTCTCTAAGGTAGACATGCTTTAAGTCATAGCACCGTACTTCTCTGGGTCGTCAGTCACTCTCCCATTTCCATATCTTGGGAATGCCCGGGGAAGATCGGTAAAGTCATCAAAAACCATGGTAAGGGGAATCGGTCACCGCTCTCTCACATCACCATTTGGTCAAGTACTGGCGCATGTCACAGTAAACCTAGCCCAATGCAAGTCATCTACTCGATCGGTCAAGTCGATTCAGATACGTCCATTCCTCGCCCCCGGCGATCCTTTCCGGTATCCTTCACACTAGAGTCAGCGAAATCCCGGATTTCGGACTCATCAACCCTATTGGTCATCCACATATAGTAATCGGGAAGCTCTCACGTCCTCTCACGGATTGGTTACCGGTCTTGAGCGCCCGTGAGCCCAAGTCTATCCATATGCAACTCTACCAATAAATGGCCCCTTTCAGGTATCCGTAGCATGGTTTATGTCCCCTACCGGATTGGCTACCGGCCTAGAGCGCCCATCCAACCATACACTACCACGGGTTGTTCAGTCTCAATGCCCTTCCGATTCGGGTCTGACACGACAAGGATGAACCTAGCCACACAACTAGACACTCCTATGTATGTCATCCAATAACTCGGGAGAGTGTCGATAGGCACCATCGGAGAATATCCCATAATATTCCCTCCGATGCCCAAGGACAGAAGTGTCAGTAGGACACCCTCCAATCCCAAGTCATACGTAAGCAATCACACATTAAATCTCACCATTTCTCATGCATCCAATGCATATTCATAATAGTACTCAAATCATGATATTGAAACGAATCATTATAAACATAAGCAAATCAAAATGATAGAGTAACACAACACTTGTATAAAGATTTAAATATTACTGTTCCAACACATATGTATCAGTATCATAATGATTGAAAGAAATTTAGGGACTTCATTCTTTGAATAAAGCATAGTTCAATAATTTATGACTTATATGTTTATGGATATAACCATCCTTACCTTGGATGAGTTGATGATGAATTGAGAGTACCAAGAATAGTCCAATTGAAGTGTTAAGGCCCTAAACAAACATCAATAATAAGTTAGAAAAGAAGTCGGGAAGATCGGATGTCATTCGAGTCAAAACTGACCAAGGTTGCTGTCAGCAACAACTTTGGTCGATGGTTTTGGTCGATGGTATCGACCAAAATGATCGACCAAAATAGTCCTCGGGCAGAATAGTGGATTTTGGGGATTTTGGTCCGAAATGAGTCTTCCGGTGTTCGGATCAATCTGGAACTTGGAGGCATACTTAACAACAGTAGTAGGACACTATAAATCAAGGAATTAACCCAATCCAATGGTCTAATTAAAAAGCCCCAATTTGAGCTATCAAGTTCAAGTGATAAACATCATGGCATGAGTTGGAATTGATTGCATTGATGAGGAATAGCATGCAATAGCTAGAGGAACTAATAGAAATTCGATTGGAATCATATGGCAATGTTAAACATGAACATAATACACTTTATAGCTCAGTTTGATATCAAATGGTATGATGTTAATAGGTAAAGCATGGAATACATATGCTAGGCATGAGATATAAGCATTAGCATCAATGAATGGCTAAGGGAATCATGGATTGAGCATGAGTAGGCACTTGGAGTGGTGGTTGCAAGGTTGCAGCACCATTCCAAATGTCCCATCAGCAAGATGACAATAGAAAGGAGTAGAAAATGGTAGGGTAGAGAGTGGAATGAAGAGTCTTACCTTAGTGTAGAAGATGAAGGCAAGAATCAATGATAAACTAAGTGTCTTTGATGAGATACCCTTCACACAAACCAAGGAGCTGCTTTGGGAAGCTCTCCCCACGTTCCCAGGTGAGAAAAATGATTGCAAAAGGCTCAAGGCTCGAGGTCATATTAAATAGAAAAGGAATATTCCACGGAATCATTAACTTGGCAGACTGGGACATTTTGGTCGATGCTTTTGGTCGATGGTATCGACCAAGATGATTTCAGCAGAAAACTCAGGTTTAGAACAGCAACTTCAAGTAGGGATTTGAAAGGCTATACAACGTCAAATTGAGTGAGGTTTTCTTCCACAATTCAATCAAGAAGTCTAGTTTCGGGGAATACCTTCGGATTGTGTACAGGAGGTCATTTGGTACATCAACCATATTAATCTTCTCTGATGCGCAGACTTTCCTTAAACACTGATAATGCATTTAAGCGAGGGGTATCATTGTCAATGTCCATGGGCTCGGTCTCCGAATCATGATCATCAATCAGGATGGTTCATAGATCTCTTCTTCCACCGCTTCGGATCCTCGGACCTGAATACAACAGTGGATCCGGGTCAGGGTCAAGGTTAGAATAGGGCTGGATATTACACTTTGCGTATGGTACGCTTCTTCATCTTGCGCTTCCTCATATTGCGCTTCATAGCCATCAAATCCTGTAGAATAGTCTAACAAAAGATATTGTACAAAAAGGAATGAGTTTCAAAGAAACTCAGCAAGGCAAGTTATTCCATAATAGCATAAATAACATAGTATCACAACAAAGCAATAAGTGATATGATATGAGACAACAATGCATGTATGAGTCTAACTCTATGTATGCTGGTCTCTATAGGCAGACATGCTTTAAGTCATAGCACCATACTTCTTTGGGTAGGTCTCATCACACAACGCCGGTTGGTAGTGGGTCCTTCATCCATCTTGGACAATCCATGGTTAGGGGTTAAGTCACCTCTCTCTCACATCACCGTTTGGTCTAAGTATTGGCGCATGTCAAGGTAAAGCCTAGCCCAATGCAAGTCTTCTACTTAGTCATATCAACTCAGATCCAGATACGTCCATTCCTCCCCTCTCGGGATCCTTTCCGGTATCCTTCACACTAGAGTCAGCGTATCCAACTCTCTCAAATACAGACTCATCAACCCTATAGGTCATCCACATATAGTAAACGGGAAGCTCTCATGTCCTCTCACGGGTTGGTTACCGGTCTTGAACGCCCATGAGCCCAAGTCTATCCATATGCAACTCTACCCACAAATGGTCCCCACAATGTGATTCATGTCCCCTCACGGATATAACTCACCGGTCTTGAGCACCCATGAATCCCCATTGCTACCACAGGTCGTTCGGTCTCAATACCCTTCCGATTCGGGTTTGATATAACAGAGGTATAACCTAGCCAAACACTGCTAGACAAGTCCTAGGTATGAAAACCAATAATCCGGGAAAGCGTCAAAGGGCAACATTGGAAATATCCCATACTACTCCCAATGAGGTCCAAAGATAGAAATGTCAAAAGGACATTCCCCAATCCCAAATCATACGTAAGCAATCACAATCATAATTCAGTCATATCATCCACGACAAATATCACATCATATGAAAGAGTATAATAAGACAAGATTAAATAAATAAGGAAACATACATGAGTAAGTATTCATACATAATCAAGTACATAAAGTAAATAAAGAAATAAGATCCTAATGTACTTGCAGCATTCATATCATAATAGAAACTAACATAACAGTAGCAAATCTAAGTAGTTCCCAAATTAGAAACTAAATCTATGCAAATCTATGTTAATATGGTAACAACTTTCCTTACCTTGAATAGATCCGAGAATATTCCGGTCAAACAAGAGGATGAATCCAAAGTTAGCAAATAATCCCTAAAATAGCATCACACAATCATTAGGAAGTAGTCCTAAAAGAATAAGCATGATTCGAATCAAATCGGATGAAGAAAATAGATTCTGCTGTTGCGGGTTGATTGGCTGGGTAGCATTGGCCAGTCGACCCAGGCAGTCTGCCCAAGAGCAAATCCAAAAATAAAAAGGGAATCTTGATCCGAAACCTATGCTACACAAACCGGAATGCGACGAAACTTGGAGGGATTGTCTAACACAGTAGTCTAAGCCTAGAAAGCATAATTTAGACATCAAACCACCATTTAAACATTACTTCCTAATTTAGAACCATAGTTTCTATTTTGGTAAAAATCATAGTTTTCATTGGAAACATGCTATGAATGAAAGAGATGAACTAGAGATGATTAGATCTCATTCTAGTACAAGAACACAGTAGATCAGAGGTATGAATAATCATAGAGAAGCATCTATAATGCTAGAATGAATCAAAATAGGAAATATTATCATAGTTTAAGAAGAAATCAAAAGGATCATGTTAAGAATGAATGAGATGATCATAGTACAAGAGAATGAAAAGAGATTGTAAAGATATGACTACAAGGTTGCAGCATCTTCATCATAATCTCAGTTCAGAGATGAGAGTGATCATCGAAAGAATAAATCATTAACATAAAAGATAGATTACTAACCTTTAATTGAAGAACAAGAGAGAGTGTTTGCAAGATTGCAAGATTAGGTCTTCTTCTTCACTCTTGGAGGCTTGGAGATGGTTTCCCTTCGTTCTCTAGGTGTTATGGAGGCTAGGGATACTAAAATCACGAAGTCATGGGGTATATATAGCAAGATTCTCAAAACAGAAGATTTTGTTCGAGTTCAGCAACTCTGGGTCGATTGACTGGGTAGCATTGAGCACTCGACCCAGGTTGACAGCAAAGCCAAAAATAGGGATTTGAGGGTCTTCCACTACTCGGAATCAAACGAAACTTTAAACACATATTCTATAACATACCTAGCATGGAAAAATGGCTTTAAATCATATCCCACCAAGCTCTAAGGTCATCAACTAATCTTCTCTTCATCAAGGTGCAGTCTCTTCTCTATATCCAACACTGACTTCAAGTATGGGGCATCATCTTCAATCTCCATAGGTTCAGAGTCGAACACTATATCATCCACCAATATGGCCCATAGTTGACTTTCACTTCTACTTCGAGTCTTCGGACCTACAATCAAAGAGTATCTGGGTTAAGGTTAGGGCCGGGTTTCACAAAAACAACTTGACCATATGATTAAAGTGCTCAAATTATACACAGATTCATCAATATAATAAGCAAATAATCAAACATTGGTCAAAATCCAAAAATTTCCCCAAAAATCTCATTTTTCTCGCTTTCTATAGCCTTGGTCGACTGGCTAGTCGACTGTCAGTCGACCAAGCAGTCGACCAAGCCATGACAGTAACGAAAAATCAGACTTTTAACTTCATTTCTCCTTCATTTCTCATTTCTAACTCGTTTTTCTTGTGGAGGGGCTCTGGAGAACGCATTAGCAAACACTTCTAAGCAGATTCCAAGTGGTTAGAGGCTTCCACATCATCAAGACATCAAGCATTGTTCAACCAAGTAAGTAAATCACTATTCATCATCATCTCAAGTAGTTTCTTTACTTAGATTTCTCAAAATATCATGCTAAACTTGTTGTTCTAGAATAGAAATAGGTTCATGCATGCTTAGAAACAAAATCCCATTGTTTACATGCAACAACAACGCTTAAACAACAAGTAAACACGAATTTTCAACTTGATCTCGCGAACGTAGCCAAAAGTTTCCAAAATTAGAAAAATTTCGATTTCTCCCAAACCGCTAGGAGTTTTAATACCAAATTTGATGCCATACATTCCAAATGATATGCTTCACATTACCATGCAATTCGTTTCAACCAATTTCAACAATATCAAAAATCCCCAAATTTGACCTAAACGTTGAAATTCCACTTTTCTAGCTTGCTGAATTTTCAACTTTAGGATGCGATTTCGACCGGTTTTCTTCGAACAAACACCAAAATCATGAAATTTTAAGCATTGTGCATATGGCAGTATACACAAATTGAATTTCCCCCAAATTTGAAAATTTCCAAAAATTACGAAAATGCCCTTCATATCCAATTTTTGTTAATCTCCTAACATTGACTTGTTGATCTTTCTCTACAAATATTTATACTCTATGGAGAGACGAGGACGAGGTGGTCGTGCGAGGTAGAGTAGTAGGTTTCAGGAGAGGTAGAGGTCAGGTGCCTTTGCTCCCACGAGCGGAGGTGATTGATCGACACCGCTTCGTCACACCATTGGCCGAGTTTCTTTACGATACATATTTTGGGCATTGTCACATAGAGTATAGGCGACCATTTCAAGCTGCAGAGTTGACTACTTTTCGGATCGGGGAGAGATTCGATGTTTTGGGGTGGACACACCTACTTACTGAGGATTTGCCGGTGTACTCAGAGTTAATTCGGCTGTTCTACAGCAATTTGACTTCATTTGTGGAGGGGCGAGCTGATCAGATGGAGTTAGTGACAGCGGAGTCGATTAGGGAGACTCATATCAGATTTACTACTCGCACACTAGTAGAGATTCTCGGGGTTCCTTATTATCCACATGCATGTGTGTGGATATCAGTAGGGGAGGATTTCAGCAGACATTTACTTCCATATGAGTTGCATGACATATGCATGACACTTTGGGATGATGATAGGTGTTATTATCCTAGAAACAGCGGTGAGATGATTGCATCGGCCAGAGTCATCGGTCGGATTGTAGGGAGGAATATCATACCGAGAGCGGGACATCATAATGTAGTTACAGTGATGGATGCCTTACTCATTTATCGGATCTATATGGGATTCAAGATCGATTTGTCTTATATTATACAGAATGTTATGATCGAGGTTGTTATGCATCCAGGTGTCAGAAATCTTTGCTTTGGGATTTTATTGACACCCATCTTCAGTCACTTTGGCATAGATTTGGATGGTGAGGATAGACTTGATGGAGGTGCAGGATATTCCATTGGTACAAGGACCATTGGACTGATGCAGTTCGATCGAGTTGGCAGATCTCCCAGTCTAGGTGATGAGTCATAGTCCGAGGATGATGGTGAGGATATTCCAGCAGAGGATCAGGCTGGGGATGATATAGGTATGCAGGAGGTCGGTGTCACATCCACCCAGCCGGTACCCTATCTGGCATACCCGAGATGTGATCCACAGCCCCGAAGATCCATAATTCAGGGACCACATAATCCACATCGACGATAATACAATCATGAACAGATAATAATCATAAACTAACAATGAATGATCATGGAATTCAGAAATAAGGTGTCAGACATAATCAGAGTGCGGAAATAAATATCAAATCAGATAAATTAAGAAGGCAATGGGCGGAATCCACTCCTTCACCAAACGGAAGTGAGGTCAAAATTTAGTTAAGTACAAGTCTCAAGTTATAAAGGTAAGTTAAAGTTATTACAATTCTTCTAAGTATACTGTCACAAAAGAAGGGGTAACTACTCATAAGTCTCCTCCATAATAAATATATCTTCTTCAAAGTTGAGGACCATGGAGACCCAACATGACTGCTCCCATACAACTCCGGGGCTAACCCTGGTACGCCTGGTAATCTTCTTCGGTATGGTCACCGAAGTCTTCAACGTAGCAAGCCTCCGGATGGTAGTATGAGGTATCCGGGTCCGCCTCAAAGAGGGTGCCATCGAGTAATCACCGTAGAATAGCCTAACAAAATATTGCAACGAGAAAAGGAATGAGTTCAAAAGAACTCAAAGCAAGGAAGTTATCCCACCACACATAAACCACAAGATAATCATAAAATGATGCAGATGATATGAGGCATATAATGCAATATGACTTTATTCTAAGTATGCTGGTCATCTATGGTAGACATGCTTTAAGTCATAGCACCATACTTCTTTAGGTAGTCTCAGTCCACTCATCACCGGGGGGAATTGGGTCCTGCATCCCTCTCGGACAAATCCATGGTTGGGGTTTCAGTCACCGCTCTCTCACATCACCGTTTGGTCTAAGTATTGGCGCATGTCAGGGTATAGCCTAGCCCAATGCAAGTCATCTACTTAATCATATCATGCCAGTTCCAGATACGTCCATTCCTCCCCTCTCGGGATCCTTTCCGGTATCCTTCACACTAGAGTCACGGATATTACTCACCGGACTCATCAACCCTATTGGTCATCCACAAATGGTAAACGGGAAGCTCTCACGTCCCTCTCACGGATCATTTCACCGGTCTTGAGTGCCCGTGAGCCCAAGTCTAGCCATTTGTAACCCTACCAATAAATGGCCCTCACTTGTGCACCTTGTTAGTCTTGAGTAAAAATCTGCGCATCGATGAAGATTGAATTAGTTGAATCACTTCCCGGAACCCCATGATCAATCCGAAAGTATTTTCTGAAACTAGACTTGTTGATTGACTTGTAGGAGAAAACCCCACTCAATTTGACCCTGTATAGCCTTCCGAATCCACTCCTGAAGTTGCTGTCATAGCTTGGTCGAGTGCTCGGTTGACTGACAGTCGACCAGCCAGTCGACCAAGCGTAATGGAATTCGAGTTTGCACTAAATCTCTTCCCATTTTGCCCCTACCTTTTTGGAACTCGTGAATGAGGACCTAAACTAATCATTTGCGCTCAAGAGCACGAGGTTGGACACTCTCTTGGGCTATTCCTTGAAGTTTGGGAAGATCTTTGACTCCATTATTTATTGTAGACACTAATCATCAACTCAAGGTATGATTTCTTCTATTCCTCTCCTAATCTATTCATGTTTCTATTAATTAATGATCATTGAAACCATGGCTGAAGTGCTGCAACCTTCCAAACACTTAACCATGGGTTTCCCCCCTTTTCAATTTCTTAATCCTCCCCCACTCTAGCTATGCTATGATTCAAATGAGATTAATTGCACTCCATCACTTTGATTCTATTCAATCTAACCAATTTGATTCAAATCTGATATGTAGATGCATGATAAGCTTAGACTATAATGAAATTAAGATTCTAGCTTAAAATTCTTAACACTCATTTGGTTGATTCTTATCATCCTTTTCAATTTCTATAATTTCCAATTGAATTCTTGTTAAGTATCATATAGAACCTAAAATTCGATTTGGGTATTCTTGATTGAACCGTTGGATCATCATGAAAATTAGTGTGTAGTATACTCTTACTGTTATAAACTTGCCCTCCAAATTTCATGACGATCGGAACAACGGAAGGGCAGTTACGGATCAAGTTTCCATTGCTGTCCTGAAGATAACAAGTCTTGGTCGACTGCTTGGTCGACTGACAGTCGACCAAGCCAGTCCACCAAAAGTTGTTAAGGCCCTGTACTCAGCCAATTTGATCCGTTTGAACCCCAATTCAATTGTTTCCTTCTCTGACATTAATTGTATGATTATCTAGAATATCAACACTGATTTTGGGACCATACTTGGTAATCATTGAATCTTTTTACAACTTGATTAAGGTAAGGACAGTCGTTAACTCAAGTATGTTAATTATACCAACATGCTTACATTATGGGAACTTATTGCTTATGATCATATGAGTAATCCTTTACTATACATGACTGTTATGTGTTTTCTTATTAGTAATAGAATGTATATATCATTTAGAATATCATGTTAAGTTTTACTTTATGATTTATGTATGATCAATCATGTTATGATATGTATTTGTTTATATGACGAATCATTGATTTAGTATAATATGATGAGATTGAGATTTTGATTGACTACGTATGACTTGGGATTGAGAGGTGTCCTTTCGACACTTCTGTCCTTGGACATTGGAGGGAGTAGTATGGGATATTCCTCGAAGGTGTCCATCGACGCTTTCCCGGTTTATTGGAGGACATGTATAGGATTGTCTAGGTGTATGGTTAGGATTTACCTTGTCGTATCAGACCCGAATCGGTAGGGTATTGAGACCGAACGACCCGTGGTAGAATATGGTTGAAGGGCGCTCAAGACCGGTACCCACTCCGTGAGAGGACTTGAACTATATTGCGGATACCCGAAAGGGGCCATTTATTGGTAGGGTTGCATATGGATAGACTTGGGCTCACGAGCACTCAAGACCGGTAACCAACCCGTGAGAAGACGTGAGAGCTTCCCGTTTACTATATGTGGATGACCAATAGGGTTGATGAGTCCGTAATCCAGGATTACGCTGACTCTAGTGCGAAGGATACCGGAAAGGATCGCCGAGGGCGAGGAATGGACGTATCCGGATCTGACTTGATATGACTGAGTAGATGACTTGCATTGGGCTAGGCTTTACTGTGACATACGCTAGTACTTATACCAAACGGTGATGTGAGAGAGTGGTGACTAAATCCCCAGCCATGGTTTGAGATGACTTTACCGAACTTCCCCAGCAGACCCAAGATATCTTATGATTGAGGGGGAGTAACTGACGACCCAAAGAAGTATGGTGCTATGACTTAAAGCATGTCTACCTTAGAGACTAGCATACTTAAGATTAAAATCATATTACATCATTGTCTCATATCACATTGCATTATATTGTGACTTGTGTTGAATGAACTGTGGATTATGAAACAACTTGCCTTGCTGAGTTCTTTTGAACTCATTCCTTTTGTGCAATTTGTTAGATTATACTGCAGGTACAGAAGACCTTGATGGCGTGTCCTATGACCCGAGCTATGATCCCGCATACTACCCTTTGGGTGATGGCTACACGGAGAGTCTGGATTGCTATACTGAGGAGGATTATAGTGTGTACCAGGGTTAGCCCCACATTAGTGAGGGAGCGGCCACCTTGGGTTTACTTCATCCATACTTTCGAAGAGGATATCATTAGGATAGAGGAAACCTATGTGTAGGCCCCATTTCCCTGGATGACTGTAATCATTTGGATATTCTCTCTGTAGTTCCTATGGATTTGTTCATAACACTGGTTGTAACTTAACTTGATTTACCACTGTTCCGCTGATTGTGAAGGAGTGACTTTTGATCACTCTTTCTCTTTGAGACTCTGTTACTTAGAAGTTGTTACTTAATGTTTCCGCACTCTGATTAATTACCATTATTCTCATTCATTTGATCTATTTATTGTTCACTTTGTACATTGATTATATTGTTCATGATTATGTTATCGTGTATGTGGGAGGCATGGCCGCTCGATCTGGATCTTCGGGCTGTGGATCACATCCCGGTACGCCCAGATAGGATACCGGCTGGGTGGATGTGACAAAGTGGTATCAGAGCCCAAGATCAAGTAAGGCCCTAACCACAGAAACGATAACGAAACATTCCGAGTCACAGATCCAAGGTGAATCAATTACTCTTAGAAGTGAATAGATAACTCGGACTAGAAACCTGATTAACGAAGCATAAGTGAATTGTTGAATAACATACAATAATTATAATTTAACAATCTTCACTTAATGAAACGAAAAAGAAAATGAATAACACACAATAACAGGTGAAACCGAAATAACTTTCATCAACTTAAATAAGTTTTACAACGGGTTGCATATGAAAAGCGTAACTAAAATCCTAGTACAATCTATCTATCTAGGAGATCGTCGCCATACTCTGGATGTCCTGACATCCTCAGTGATCTGAGTGAGCTGATACTGCATCTGATCCTGTCTGGACTCTATCTATGCAAGCCTCCCCTCAAGCCTCTCATACATATGTGATTGGCTCGCCTCCATCCTCTCATATATCTGAGTCTGCCTAGCTCCTAAGCTCTCGAACAACTGCTCCTGCCTAACCCCCATCCTCTCCATCATAGAAGTCATAGATTGCATCTAAGCATACAGATCCGGTGCCTCTGGTGCAGCGTGTGATGGACCCCCAGTCTCAAACTGTGATGTGGGAACCCCCTGATCATCAGGACCGACCTCCTGCATACCTATTTCATCCCCAGCCTGATCCTTTTCTGGAATATCCTCACCATCATCCTCGAACTCCGACTCATCACCTAGACTGGGAGATCTGCCAACTCGATCTAACTGCATCAATCCAATGGTCCTCGTACCAATGGAATATACCGCACCTCCAACAAGTCTATCCTCACCATCCAGATCTATCCTGAAGTGGCTGAAGATGCGTGTCAATAAAATCCCAAAGCAAAGATTTCTGACACCCGGATGACAACCTCGATCATAACATTATGTATAATATAAGACAAATCGATCTCGAATCCCATATAGATCCGATAAATGAGTAAGGCATCCATCACCGTAACCGCATTATGATGTCCCGCTCTCGGTATGATATTCCTCCCTACAATTCGACCGATGACTCTGGCCGATGCAATCATCTCACCACTGTTTCTAAGATAGTAGGACCTATCATCATCCCAAAGTGTCATGCATATCTCATGCAACTCGAATGGAAGTAAATGTCTGCTGAAATCCCCCTACTGATATCCACACACATGCATGTGGACAATAAGGAACCCCGAGAATCTCTGCTAGTGTGCGAGTAGTAAATCTGATCTGAGTCTCCCTGATCTGACTCCCTAACACTAACTCCATCTGATCAGCTCGCCCCTCCACAAATGAAGTCAAATTGTTGTAGAACAGCTGAATTAACTCTGGGTGCACCGGCAAATCCTCAGTAAGTAGGTGTGTCCACCCCAAAACATCGAATCTCTCCCCAATTCGAAAAGTAGTCAGCTCTGCAGCCCGAAATGGTCGCCCGTACTCTATGTGACAATGCCCAAAGTATGCATCGTAAAGAAACTCGGCCAATGGTGTGACGAAGCGGTGTCGATCAATCACCTCCGCTCGTGGCAGCAAAGGCACCTGACCTCTACCTCTCCTGGCACCTACTACCCTACCTCGAGCACGACCACCTCATCCTCGTCTCTCCATAGAGTATAAATATCTGTAGGGAAAGATCAACAAGTCAATGTTAGGAGATTAACCAAAATTGGACATGAATGGCATTTTCGTAATTTTTGGAAATTTTCAAATTTGGGGGAAATTCAATTTGAGTATACTTCCATATGCACAATACTTAAAATTTCATGATTGTGGTGTTTGTTCGAAGAAAACCGGTCGAAATCGCGTCCTAATGTTAAAAATTCAGCAAGCTAGAAAAGATAAATTTCAACGTTTAGGTCAAATTTGGGGATTTTTTATATTGTTGAAATTGGTTGAAACGAATTGCATGGTAATGTGAAGCATATCATTTGGAATGTGTGGCATCAAATTTGGTATTAAAACTCCTAGCGGTTTGGGAGAAATCGAATTTATTTCTAAATTTTGGAAACTTTAGGCTACGTTCACGAGATCAAGTTGAAAATTCATGTTTACTTGTTGTTTAAGCATTGTTGTTGCATGTAAACTATGGGATTTTGTTTCTAAGCATGCATGAACCTATTTCTATTCTAGAACAACAAGTTTAGCATGGTATTTTGAGAAATTGAAGTAAAGAAACTACTTGAGAAGATGATGAATAGTGATTTACTTACTTGGTTGAACAATGCTTGATGTCTTGATGATGTGGAAGCCTCTAACCACTTGGAATATGCTTAGAAGTGTTTGCTAATGCGTTCTCCAGAGCCCCTCCACAAGAAAAACGAGTTAGAAATGAGAAATGAAGGAGAAATGAAGTTAAAAGCTTGATTTTTCGTTACTGTCATGGCTTGGTCGACTGACAGCGACCAACCAGGTCGACCAAGGCTATAGAAAGTGAGAAAAATGATATTTTTTGGGAAATTTTTGGATTTTGACCAATGTTTGGTTATTTGCTTATTATATTGATGAATCTATGTATAATTTGAGCACTTTAATCATATGGTCAAGTTGTTTTGATGAATATTCATATCTCGATATGGTCAATGTTCTTTGCAAAATGGTTTTACTGAGAAGTCGTCTTGTCGGCTCCGGTAGTGCCGGAAATGAGGAGACACCTGCTGGAGGGTCTGACCAACAGACCCAAGAGGACAGCCATACTACCAATGGCATCCTCAATGCCCCTAACATTGGAAGCTTCAAGGACATTGCAAGTGTCATGACCAACATGATGCATCAGCAGCAAGCTCAGTTTAACCAGATGATGGCTGGTTTTGTGAACTTGAGAGAAGAGAACCGTGCTAGTGGGTCTGGCAGTGCTGGCTTGGCGGCCCCGTATGTGGAGAGGTTCACAGGAACCCCGCATACCCGGCTGATGGAGAGTTCCTTAAAACTGCAGTTGCCATCTTTTACTGGTGTATCTAAGGACGTTCTGTTCCTAACAGATGGTTGAGGGAATTAGAAAAGGCCTTCCGAAACTTGCAGTGTTCGGATGCTCAAAAGGAGCTCTTCGCCAAGCAGAAGCTTCAGCAGGAAGCGGACGTATGGTGGACTTCTTCCCGCCCTATTCTTGAAACCCTCCATGGTGGTGCTGTCTCTTGGGAAATATTCAGGGAAGCCTTCTGTAAGAATTATTTTCCCGAGGCTGTGAAAGATGCCAAGGAGTCTGAATTTATGGCATTGGCCCAAGGTTCCCTTTCTGTGTTGGACTACCAGTAGAAATTTGAAGAGTTATTCTTTTTCGCCCCTGACTCGATGAAGCCTGATAATGCGAAGGCAAAGAAATTCTTCAAACGACTGCGGCCATCTCTAAAGACGTACCTCACCCTTCTCCCTCTTAAGAGTTATGCCCAGGTGGTTCAGAATGCAAAGAAGCTAGAAGAAGCGGAAAGAGAAAATGCTCAAGTTCAGAGGCCGTGGCAGCCGTGGCAGCCTAGGCATCCCGGTCTTGCGGATCGCACCAAGCATCAGTTTGTGAGGCCTTCACCATATCCCACTCCTGCCTTCTAGCCTAGGGGTGTGGGTTAGAGTTCCAGTACTACTCTTATGGGACCTCGTAGCCAATATAGTGGAGCTCGACCTACGGGATTTGTGCAACCTCCCCGGCCTGGTTTCCCCTCGACCTACTTTTCAGAGACCCCCTTTGGCACCCGCCCCAGTTGGACAAAGAGATTCACTATGCTTCCTTTGCAAGCAGCCCGGACATTTTGCTCGCTTGTGTCCGAAGAAGTCCGCCTTGCCTAGTGTTTCTGCTCCTACTGTGAGAAGTGCTCCCGCTTCTGTTCCTGCCCCTGCCCCTCCTTCTGGTAGAGTATTTAGCATCTTCGGTACTAAGCAGGACCCTTGCCATTAAGTTGTAACAAGTACATTGTTAGTTGCCTCTTTTCCAGCATTTGTGTTGTTTGATATGGGTGCATCTCATTCATTCATTTCATCTACTTTTGCTGTAAAGATTAACCTAACACCCAGATGTTTATCTAGTTGTTTGTCAATTTGTACCCCTGTTGGGTCTGCTGTTAAACTAGATAAATTGTTAGAGGAATGTCCTGTTCTTGTTTGTGGGTTGAACTTGAAGGCAAATCTAGTGTTGTTTGATATGAGGGACTTCGACGTCATCTTGGGAATTGACTGGTTGACATCCTACAACGCTGTGATCTTGTGCTCTTCTAAGAAGATCCAGTTTCGATTGGATGGGAATTCAGTTTTCGAGTTCCAAGGAAAGAAGGGAAGAGTGAGCAAGAAGACCTTGACCGCTTTAATGCAAGTCCACACTTTGGTGGAAGATGCTTCATCTGGAAACAAAGTCAAGGAAAGGAAGAGACTTGAAGATGTCAGTGTTGTTTGTAATTTTGCTGATGTGTTTCCAGACGATCTATCAGGACTACCCCCTGATAGAGAGGTTGATTTCTCCATAGACTTGATTCCTAGAGCGTCTCCGATGTCTAAGGCTCCATATAGGATGGCGCCTACTGAGCTTGAGGTGTTGCAAACTCAGTTGAATGAACTCCTGGATAAAGGTTTTGTGCAGCCAAGTGTGTCACCCTGGGGAGCTCCGGTCTTGTTCGTCAAGAAGAAAGATGGTAGTATGCGTCTGTGCATTGACTACCGAGAGTTGAACAAGCTGACGATTAAGAATAGATACCCGCTGCCCGGATTGATGATCTGTTTGATCAGTTGAAAGGCACAGCTGTGTTCTCAAAGATTGACTTAAGGTCTGGGTATCACCAGTTGAAAGTGAAGTCTAGTAATATCTTTAAGACTGCGTTCAGGACAAGGTATGGACATTATGAATTCAAAGTCATGCCTTTTTGTCTAACCAACGCTCCTGCTGTGTTCATGGACCTCATGAACCAGGTATTTCATGATGTGCTCAATAAGTTTGTAATCGTTTTCATTGATGACATTCTGATATACTCGAAGAATGAAGAAGAGCATGTGAAGCACTTGTCACATTGCAAAGGTTGAGAGAAAGGAAACTCTATGCTAAGTTTAGCATGTGTGACTTTTGGCTCTCAAGGGTAGTGTTCCTTGGCCATGTTGTTTCAGCCGAAGGTATTCGTGTTGACCCGGAAAAAGTGCAGACCGTTACCGATTGGGAAAGACCGAAGACCGTGACTGAGATAAGAAGTTTCCTTGGATTGGCTGGATACTATCGGAGATTTATTGAGAATTTTTCTAGGTTGGCTACCCCTATGACTAAGCTAACTAGGAAAGACGAGAAGTTCGTTTGGACCGAAGCCTGTGAGAAGAATTTTGAAGAGCTGAAAGTTAGATTGACAAGCGCCCTGGTGTTAACTATACCTGATAGTTTCGGTGGATTGACAGTCTACATTCATGCTTCCAAGATCGGTTTGGGTTGCGTGTTGATGCAACACGGAAAGGTTGTGGCTTATGCTTCTCAGCAATTGAAAGATTATGAGCGGAATTATCCCACTCATGACTTGGAGCTTGCCGCCGTCGTTTTTGCTTTAAAGGTTTGGAGGCATTACTTGTATGGTGAGAAAATCGCTATTTTCACAGATCACAAGAGTCTGAAATACTTCTTCACTCAGAAAGAGCTGAAAATGAGACAAAGAAGATGGTTGGGGTTGGTTTCTAACTACGATTGTGACATTCAGTATCACCCAGGTAAAGCAAATGTAGTTGCGGATGCTCTTAGTAGAAAAGATCAGAAGAGGGATTTGAGCTTGTGTGCTTTGAATCGGCCCTTGCTTTTGTCAATGGAAAGATTTAGTTTGGAAGTGGTTTATGAGGGTTCAGGTTGTACCCTTAATGCCATGACGGCAAGATCCACCCTTAGAGACCGCATTGTTGCCTTGCAAAATTCTGATCTTGTGTTGAAAGAGAAGATTGAGAAGATCGCTTCAAATTCAGAAATGGACCCTGCCTTTAGTACATCTTTAGATGGTACTTTATTGTTTAGAGGTAGACTATGTGTGCCTGATGTTGATGAAATCAAGAAGGAAATATTGAAAGAAGCACACCAGTCGATCTTTACAATACACCCTGGGAGTACCAAAATGTATAAAGACTTAAGGGAACATTTTTGGTGGAACGGTTTGAAAGAGAATGTGGAAGACTTCGTTGCCAGGTGTGAGACTTGTCATCGTGTGAAAGCCGTTCATCAGCCTCCGTCCGGATTGCTTCAGCCCCTTCCTATTCCTAGCTGGAAGTGGGAAGATATCTCCATGGACTTCGTGACTAGCTTGCCGCGGAAGAGTAAGGGAAATGACACTGTGTGGGTGATCATCGATAGGTTGACCATATCAGCCCATTTCATTCCTATGAAGATCACTTATACTTTGGATAAGCTAGCTAGACTTTATGTGGACAATGTGGTTCGTCTACACGGAGTGCCTGTGAGTATTGTTTCTAATCGTGATCCTAGGTTCACCTCAAGGTTTTGGAATGGTTTGCAGAAAGCCTTGGGAACCCAATTGAATCTGAGTATAGTCCATCATCCACAGTCTGATGGACAATCTGAGCGTACAATTCAAATCCTAGAGGATATGCTTAGATCCTGTGTGGTGGACATGGGTGGAAATTGGGATGAACACTTAGCTTTAGTGGAGTTTGCCTATAATAACAGTTATCAAGCAACAATAGGCATGGCTCCATTCAAAGCTTTGTACGGTAACACTTGTAGGACACCTTTGTATTGTACTGAGACAGGTGAAAGAAAAGTCTTAGGTCCGGAAATGATTGAAGCTACAAGTGCAATGGTCGACATGATTAGAGAAAGAATTAAGTCTGCGCAGTCAAGACAGAAATCTTATGCTGACAAGAGAATGACCGATCTGGAGTTTCCAAATGGAGATAAAGTTTTCCTTAAAGTGTCACCTATGAAAGGGGTGACGAGATTCAATGTGAAAGGAAAGCTTAGCCCTCGCTTCATTGGACCTTATGAGATCCTGGAGAAGGTTGGACCTGTTGCCTATCGCTTGGCATTGCCGCCATCCCTTGCTGGAGTTCACAATATGTTCCATGTTTCTATGCTCCGAAAGTACATAGAGAACACAGAGCATATATTACAGCAAGCTCCCGAAGGGCTCAGTGCCGATCTTTCTTATGATGAAGGACCAACCGAAATTCTTGATAAGAAGGACAAGCAGGCGCGGAATCGCACCATCCCTTTGGTGAAGATTCGGTGGAAGAACCATACCCCGGAAGAAGTCTCATGGGAGAAAGAAGAAGACATGAGAGAGAAGTTTCCTCATCTTTTTGGAAGCACAGGTACGCTTTCAATTTCGAGGACGAAATTTCTTTTAAGGGGCGGAGAATGTAAAATCCGGCCTTATATTAACCCTGACCCGGCCCAGATTTTATTCTATTGCAGGTCCAAAGACCTGAAGTGGTGGTAGAAGAGACTTGTGGGCCCTCTTAGTGGATGATTCGATGCTTGATGTTGAGCCTATGGACATTGACAATGATGCCCCTCACTTGTGCACCTTGTCAGTGTTGAGTAAAAATCTGTGCATCGATGAAGATTGAATTGGTTGAATCACTTCCCGAAACCCCGTGATCAATCCAAAGGTATTTTCTGAAACTAGACTTGTTGATTGACTTGTAGGAGAAAACCCCGCTCAATTTGACCCTGTATAGCCTTCCGAATCCACTCCTGAAGTTGCTGTCATAGCTTGGTCGAGTGCTCGGTTGACTGACAGTCGACCAGCCAGTCGACCAAGCGTAATGGAATTCGAGTTTGCACTAAATCTCTTCCCATTTTTCCCCTACCTTTTTGGAACTCATTAATGAGGACCTAAACTAATCATTTGCGCTCCAGACCACGAGGTTGGACACTCTCTTGGGCTATTCCTTGAAGTCTGGGAAGATCTTTGACTCCATTCTTTATTGTATACACTAATCATCAACTC
The DNA here is from genome assembly GCF_041222555.1 of Hakea prostrata. Classification (NCBI taxonomy): domain Eukaryota; kingdom Viridiplantae; phylum Streptophyta; class Magnoliopsida; order Proteales; family Proteaceae; genus Hakea; species Hakea prostrata. The sequence continues at coordinate 46,528,968 of NC_142602.1, read as the reverse complement.
AAGGTATGATTTCTTCTATTCCTCTCCTAATCTATTCAAGCTTCTATCAATTAATGATCATTGAAACCATGGCTGAAGTGCTGCAACCTTGCAAACACTTAACCATGGGTTTCCCCCCTTTTCAATTTCTTAATCCTCCCCCACTCTTGCTATGTTATGATTTAAATGAGATTAATTGCACTCCATCACTTTGATTATTCAATCTAACCTATTTGATTCAAATCTGATATGTAGATGCATGATAAGCTTAGACTATAATGAAATTAAGATTCTAGCTTAATTCTTAACACTCATTTGGTTGATTCTTATCATCCTTTTCAATTTCTATAAGTTCCAATTTAATTCTTGTTAAGTATCATATAGAACCTAAAATTCGATTTGGGTATTTTTGATTGAACCGCTGGATCATCATGACAATTAGAGTGTAGTATCCTCTTACTGTTATAAACTTGCCCTCCGAATTTCATGACGATCGGAACACCGGAAGGGCAGTTTCGGATCAAGTTTCCATTGCTGTCCTGAAGATAACAAGTCTTGGTCGACTGACAGTCGACCAAGCCAGTCAACCAAGAGTTGTTAAGGCCCTGTACTTAGCCAATTTGATCCGTTTGAACCCCAATTCAATTGTTTCCTTCTTTGACATTAATTGTATGATTATCTAGAATATCAACACTGATTTTGGGACCATACTTGGTAATCATTGAATCTTTTTACAACTTGATTAAGGTAAGGACAGTCGTTCACTCAAGTATGTTAATTATACCAACATGCTTACATTATGGGAACTTATTGGTTATGATCATATGAGTAATCCTTTACTATACATGACTGTTATGTGTTTTCTTATCAGTAATAGAATGTATATATCATTTAGAATATCATGTTCAGTTTTACTTTATGATTTATGTATGATCAATCATGTTATGATATGTATTTGTTTATATGACGAATCATTGATTTAGTATAATATGATGAGATTGAGATTGTGATTGACTACGTATGACTTGGGATTGAGAGGTGTCCTTTCGACACTTCTGTCCTTGGACACTGGAGGGAGTAGTATGGGATATTCCCCGAAGGTGTCCATCGACGCTTTCCCGGGTTATTGGATGACATGTATAGGATTGTCTAGGTGTATGGTTAGGATTTCCCTTGTCGTATCAGACCCGAATCGGTAGGGTATTGAGATCAAACGACCCATGGTAGAATATGGTTGAAGGGCGCTCAAGACCGGTACCCACTCCGTGAGAGGACTTGAACTATATTGCGGATACCCGAAAGGGGCCAATTATTGGTAGGGTTGCATATGGATAGACTTGGGCTCACGGGCGCTCAAGACCGGTAACCAACCCGTGAGAAGACGTGAGAGCTTCCCGTTTACTATATGTGGATGACCAATAGGTTTGATGACTCCATAATCCAGGATTACACTGACTCTAGTGCGAAGGATAACAGAAAGGATCGCCGGGGGCGAGGAATGGACGTATCTGGATCTGACATGATATGACTGAGTAGATGACTTGCATTGGGCTAGGCTTTACTGTGACATGCGCCAGTACTTATACCCAACGGTGATGTGAGAGAATGGTGACTAAATCCCCAGCCATGGTTTGAGATGACTTTACCGAACTTCCCCGGGCAGACCCAAGATATCTTATGATTGAGGGGGAGTGACTGACGACCCAAAGAAGTATGGTGCTATGACTTAAAGCATGTCTACCTTAGAGACTAGCATACTTAAGATTAGAATCATATTACATCATTGTCTCATATCACATTGCTTTATATTGTGACTTGTGTTGAATGAACTGTGGATTAGGAAACGACTTGCCTTGCTGAGTTCTTTTGAACTCATTCCTTTTGTGCAATTTGTTAGATTATACTACAGGTACAGAAGACCTTGATGGCACGTCCTATGACCCGAGCTATGATCCCGCATACTACCCTTCGGGTGATGGCTACATGGAGAGTTTGGATTGCTATACCGAGGAGGATTATAGTGCGTACCAGGGTTAGCCCCACATTAATGAGGGAGCGGCCACCTTGGGTTTACTTCATCCATACTTTCGAAGAGGATATCATTAGGATAGAGGAAACCTATGCGTAGGCCCCATTTCCATGGATGACTGTAATCATTTGGATATTCTCTCTGTAAAATCCAGCTTTTACCTAACCTTGACCCGACCCGGTCATTGTTATGTTTGTAGGTCCAAAGACCCGAAGTGGTGGTAGGAGGGACTTATGGGCCCTACTGGTTGATGACGTAATGTCGGGATTCCAGTTTATGGACATTGATGATGCTGCTCCTTCCTTGAGCACATTACCAGTGCTAAGTTAGAATCAGCGCACTGATGAAGAGCGAGACAGTTGAAATAGCAAACGGATCATACCTTTTTTCTATTTCTGATCTTCTGTTTTCCGTTTGAAGATTTCAGAAAGTAGGTTCTCTACTTCTATCTGTATATGTATCGATAAGAAAAAACAGAGAAGTTCCTACAGAGCATTGGCTTTTGCTTGAATAAACCTCAGTCTCTTAACAAGACATTCACTTGTGATCTCTCTGCTCAGAGAAAATTACATAAAGCGGCGATTAGATTAAATGGGTCGATCGGATCCAAAAATTCAACAAGCAGTACATGAAAAGCTATAAAGCAAACGATCGAGAGAAGAGAAGAGAAGAAGAAGTAAGACAAAGAAAGAGGAAAGCTTAAGAGAGCAGAAAAACTTGATCATACCTTCTTTTTGTTTTTTGTTTTTCTTCTCTCTTTCTCAGAAATGCGTATATCTGAACTAGGGTTCTCTCTCCATATCCTCGGTTTCTAATCTCTGTGAACTCTTCGGCTGTCGCACTCTGGTTTTTCCCTTCCTACGATTGACTTTTATATTTTTCCTTGAGCACATTACCCGTCCTAATTACTCATTATTATATTCAAGATTGTTGTTGTGGACAGTTAGGAGGCAGAAGACACGTGCTGAAAGAGAGAAGTGTGGATTGCGATCTGGATCCATTCCCCCATTTGTTTTGCGAATCTGGAAGAGGCAAGTGATCTCCCTTCACTCCATTCTCTTCCCTCATCATTTGGAATGGATTAGATCCATCTCCTTTATGTTGGGGTGACCTAATTGTGATTGGTTCTATTCCCTAATCAATGATTTTGAGGAGATCTTGTCCAAGAACGAATCCTTGCATTCGAATAAAGGATGGATCTAATCAAGGGAGATGAATTGGGTAGTGAATCTTTAGAATTTTAGGTTATTGATCTGCGACTCTGTTATAGACTTACTAAGGTTGAAATTCGGATTAAAATCATCCTAAAATCGGATTGAAATTGGATGATCAAAAGTCAGAATTTCAAATCTTACTGACTTCTATAACAGGGGCGGTCTCTTATGGCGGTCGCTTGACCCAACCGACCGGCCCAAGTGATCGGCTGGGTCACAGTGGCTATGTGAGTTTTCTTTTTGCTTTGATTTGATTCATGTCCTCAATATATTCTTGTAACCTTATGTTTAGGTGTTCTTTGAGTTTGCTGGGAGTCTTGTAATTGTGGTTTGATTGCACTTTAGTAAGCCCTACATAATTACAGGTAAGGACACACTTTCTTGTTTATATGCAATGACATGTTATATGATGAATCAGTTGTTTCTTACATTGTTCATTAATCATGTAAATTGTTGTTGTTGTATAAGTCATTGTTATACTGCTGAATATCTGCTGTATGTGATGTTTCAATATACTTTATCACTTTATGATATTGAACAAATAATTATGTTATGATGGTGAATGATGTGATGTAGTTGTGATAGAAGGGTATCAATTGGGTATCCATTGCTTGGGATATCAGAGGGTTGTGGTATGGGACACATGCTCACTAATGCCCCCAGCACTATTATGACTGATGGATGATATACCTAGGGAGTCTAGATTGCATGGCTAGGTACCCTACATACTATTACCCTTTCGGTAGGGGAATTGAAGCCGAATGACCCGTGACAATGGAGATGCGACTCCTTTTCATCCTACGGCGGTAACCAGTCTGTGCGGAGACTCAGTGGTCCACTGTTGATCATGCAATTGTAGGGTTGCATATGTTAGGGTTGGGCTCATGGACATCCAAGGAGCAACCAGGAAGTCATGAGAGCATCCGCCCCAATAATATGTGGATGACCATAGGGTTAGGGAGTGGAGTCCAACAATGGTAGCCAATCCGTGAGGGTTCTCATTCCTAGGTTGCGAAGGATACGGAACCGAGTTGGTTGGTGCCATAGGGGAAGTATGTAGACTTCATATAATATATTACTAGTATGACCTTGCATTGGATTAGAAACCCGACATGTGCCAATACGCATGCCAATGGTCATGGTAAGAGAGTGTTGACTTAAACCCCAGCCATGGACGATTGATGAGGACTTAACCCCTTTACCCGGGATCCCAACAGAGGTAACTAGTCCATAAGGGATCAGAGTGACTAGACCTACCTAGAGGAGGGCTGGTGTTATATCTTAAAGCATGTCAATTGTCCAGATACTTGCATGGTTAGATCTTAGTAGCATTCATATTATTGCATATCATCCATTTCATATATGTAATGCTGATTGTGTTGACATATGTATGAGAAATGTGTTATCCTTACTGAGTTCGTCAGAATTCATTCATTTATTTTGTATGTTATATTAAACTGTACAGATGGTAGCATGTCGTCAGAAACCAGAGTTCTATATGGGTCCAACTTCATATTTGAAGAGGATGTGGCACCGTCAGTGGGAGATGGAGATGTGATCCACGAAGCCTCCTGTGGATGCTTGGAGTGCACTTATAGCACCCATTGATGGCAGGAGAAGGCAGATCGTCAGACATTTTGAGAAGTCCTTGGAGAAGAATTGGAGAACTCCCTATCTTGTTATTTTAGAAGAGAAGTCCATAGCTTTAGAAAAGTCTTCTGGAAAGAAGATAATTTAGTTTATTTTATTGCTTCCACCAAAACTCGATATTTCTTTTGAACTTGATTACTTTCATTTGATTCTTTCCTTTGATTCATTCTTTAGAGTATTTGGACTCCTGTAATTCTTTTGATTAATTACTTGAATTTACTCTTGCTCTTGATTATCTATTTCTTGCATTTATTATTATTGACGGGTAAGACCGTGGATCCTGTGATAGATCACACCCACGGGTTGTCGGGTATAACCAAGACCGGTAGGTGGGGTGTGTTTGTGAAATTAAAAATAACCGCAAGCGCACAGTATCGTGTATCTAACGGGTTGATCTCAATGAGATAAGCCACTTTAGAATTAACTTCTTAATGATAATGCAAGAGTGCAATGATTCAAATTTGTTAATTACTTAATTAAACTAAACGAACGATCCTACTCCATACATTTAATGTGATCGAATTGAGATGAAAAATAAAGCAAACATAACCAACGCATAATTAATAAAGGTAGAAAAAAATGCGAATAATAATAAATAAAAATAAAAGGGAAGTGATCCGAGTGTCAGCTCTGGATCTAAGGAAGGGGAGTATTGTAAAATCTAGCCCTAGCCTAACCCTGACCCTGACCCTGACCTGGAATCCTTGATGTTTGTAGGTTCGAAGACCTAGAGTGGAGGAAGAAGACAGTTGTGGGCCCTCTCAGTAGAAGACATGGTGTTTAATTATGAACCCATGGACATTGATGATGGTGCCCCTTACTTGGATGCACTGTCAGTATTTGGTGAGAAGTTGCTCCTAGAAGAGGGGGAGATTAGTTGAAGTACTTAATGCACTTCCGGACTTGATTCGAAGGTAATACTCTGACCTAGACTTGTTGATTGAGTTGTAGGAGAAAGCCCAAGTGAATTTGAGTTGATCTGACCTTCCAATTCCCTGATCCAAGTTGTTGTTCTTGCTTGGTCGACTGGGCCAGTCAACCAGCTGGTTATTAAATACGAAAATTGTGATTTTTTTATTATTTTATTGCCTACATAAGGGAACCTTGTATTTAGAACCCTATTCTATTCCTTTAGCCTCCTAAGAACATGGAGAGAGCCTCCTAAGACCTCTCCTTGGTAGTTGTGAAGAATTCTTGCAATAATCATTATCTCTACTCAAATCTCTTCTACAAGGTATGTATTCTCTCATTCTCTCTCTAATCTACTCTCACCTCTTCTCTTTCTTGCTATTGAGACCATGAATATGGTGCTACAATCTTGCAACCACCTCTTCATGTGTTTCACCCTTTCATTTGCATAAGCCCCTTTCAATCTATCTATGCTATGCTCCCATTTTGATTCTTAACCTTGGATTTTCATGATTTTCATCATAGCAACATGATATCTTATCCTAAAATGAATTATATAGTATGCTAATCTGATTTCTTATTAGTATATGATTCTAATCTATTGCTTATCATTTCCTTAATTGATTCCCTAATGTTCCTTGCATTTTGCAATCGATTTTATTATAGAACATGATGTTTAGCATATAGAAGCTAGGGTTTCAAATTGGTGATTCTTAATTAGACCATTGATTGATGTTAAATCTTTGCTAGATAATCTTCATTTACTGTTCCTAACATTCCCTACAAATTTTGAAGTGATCCGAGCCCCAGAAGATAGGTATCGGACCAAAAATCCATATTCAGCCCCGACACGGCTCACTTGGTTGACTACTTGGTCGACTGAGTTAATCAACCTGCCAGTCGACCAGCTGAACACAGCATTGATGTATTTGCTCGATTTGATCCAATGGGCTAAGTATGCCTCACATAGAGGCAGGTGGAGCGGGTACAAAACCCCTATACAAAACCTCTCACTAAGAGCTCATTCAATATGGTCACATTGGGCTAGGTATGTCTCCCATGCCCCATTCTATGCCAATGGTTGTACTGAACGAGTGGTGAGAACAATGAGGGATGGCAAGTCAGGCGTGTACCTAATATCCTTTGACCCTAGTCCCTGACGACTATTTATTCACTTAAGTGTACTACCAAAGTTAAAGATCTGCATAACATACATGTAATGGATGGCATGTATGACAATATCATGTGCATTTGAATGTGCTTGGTTTCTCCTCACAAATTAGGTAAAACTCAGCCCTCTAGGAATCTTCCTTTTTAGATGAAGTCGTAGATGTTGGGGCTACTCTATCAAGGGAGGCGTTGGGGCTACTCTATCAAGGGAGGCGAAGCGTAAATCAGATTGTAATAGGATTCAACAACTTCCTTTTTCCTCTTTTTTTTTTTTTTTTTTCGGTAGGAACTTTCTTCATCAAATATTAGAAATTAAATTCTTCTTATCCATCTATATATATTTATTGACCCGTGAAAGGTTCATTACAATATAGGACGATATCCATTGGACAACAAAATGTTGTCAACGCTAGTGGGAAGAAATTAATAGCTTTGATTCACTGATTATAGATGAGGAGAACCCAGTCTCTGAACCACATTCAAAAGAAGTGGAACCAACTTTAACGGCCAAAGAAGATCAAGAACATCGTTGCTGCTGCACCAAAATAACATGGGAGATATGCTGACAAAATGACTTATGATCAGCAACAAATTAAAAGTTGGAAGGTCTAGAAAAACATGCTTCCCTGTTTCCAGTGACACTCAACCAGCCAAATTAAAAAGCAATACGCTTACAGCAAGCCACCCCCCCCCCCCCCCCAAATAAAAAAAAAGAAAAAGAAAGAAAAAAAGGGGGAAAAGGTGGTGGTTGTTAGGTAAGTGATAGGAACTTCATAGCTATAGCTAATGACCATGCAGTTTATGCTAGAGTGAAAACAAAACAAGCATATCTGATGATGTTATATTTTTGGTCCATCTTTCTGCAGCCAGAGGAAAAAAACAAAAGGAATTTAAACTTTAGATTAGACGATAAGTGCCCAACCTGGATTTCGGAGCTTGAGACCTGATGAAACCCTTTGTTCTACAATCCAGGCCAGCCAGCAACTGCTGAGCAAACAGAATATTGCATTAAAATCCCAAAACTGTTCGTTCATGAGCATGTCTTTTGGGTAGATGACATGGTAGCCAGAGGTGCAGCTATGATTCCATAACAAAGCCAGGCGCGAGCCAACCACAACAGAACTTAAGTGAACAGCGTGAGCATCAGTGCAGCAGCAATCACATAGAACTATATAAAATGAGAAAAAGAATACAATATAATGAGAACAAGCCTGCTTGGGTTTATGGACTTTCATTTGAAGCATATTGTCAGACTACTGGAACAAGGCTCCACAGCCAATTACATTAGACCTGAAGCTGCCCATGTGGCTCACATTGCATGTGCACAAGAACCATCCTTGCTGCATTCCTCAAGTGAACATCTGAATCAATTTCTGGCGCCATTGAGGCCAATGTGTTGTTCTGCAGAAATTCAAGTTCAGAAGTCATCACCCGACTGAATTAATCTTATAATAACATAACCACGGGTTGTAACATACTCATGTCAGAGAAATTGCTTCCATGGAAAATCAACAGTACCTACGAAACTAGAATTCAATATAGAAACCAATAACTTCGAAAATGGAAATACAATATGGTTAAATCATTGACCTTGTGAAACATAACTTTATGCTGCACCAGTTCCAAGAATCCAAAGTTCCCAAAATGGATTGAACAGCCAGTGAAGAACCCAAGTAGATTGGCAAAGAACCAAGAGATTATCCTTTTTAAAAAAGATTTAACACATGAAAATAAATGCCCAGGTTTCACATGTTACTGAGACAAGACCTTACAAGAGTCGATGGAATACCAAGTAAGACAAGACCTTATGACAGTTGACAAAATACTTAGGTTCAACTAGTTTCGGCAGTATTTTTGAAATCTCAGTACCTTTCAACAAAGAAATACCAAGTTTTAACCAATTCTAACCAATGTCAACCAACGAAATTTCAGTGGTTTTCAACTAGAGTTGAGGCAAATTCTGGTCGCTTGACCAGAATTCGACTAGGACATCACATTCTGAATTCCATCCACAAATACCAGGTTTTGAATTGTTGACCTTGGTCAATATTTTATTGATACATTTTTAATATACTTCAATACTTCTGAGGATTTGACCCCAAAAAAAAAATACTTCTGAGGCATCCACCTATCTTTGGTGTTTAGAAAGATGCTATGACAAATACACTTGGGTGGACTTATTGTACAAAGACAAACAACAAATTGCATACAATGTGCTAACTTTTGTGATACACAAAATCTTGAAGGTTAAAAACTAGGCATAAACAACACACGATTAGGGAAACCCTATGTTGCCAGGTAGGGCTGAAACAGGTCGGGTCGGGTCGGGCTTCTTGAAACCCTGTTCCTACATGGCTGGGCCATGACAAGTTAAATGCTAACCCTGACTCAAACGACAAGAAGAATAGAAGGGAAAACTTCTACCTCTCCCCTATACTTTTTTTTTTTTTTTTGGATACTGGTGCTTTTTTTAATACTGGATCCAGGACCACCCAACAAAGGCCCAAGGAGGTTGCCAGTAGCCTGCAGCCCTGCCAGCAGCCCAGGAAAATTCAGCCAGCATAGAGGGACTTCAGTCATTTTCGGTGCCCCTTGTCCAGCCCAACTTGATCTAAGAAGAGCTAGAATTTTATTTGCATTCTAGGCCTAATCTTATTTTGCTATTTGTATCAGTCCTTGTCAAGATATGAAAGAATCCAAGTCTAATTAGGAGTCCTACTTAGAGAAGGATTCCTATAGCAGTAGTCCAAATTCTATAGGAAAACTAGCTGTACTCTTGTTTTATAATTTGATTTATCCTAGGATTAGTTAAGTAAGAGCCCTTAGTAGAATGAGAGCCCCAAGTAAAGTAGAAGTTCTTCTTTGTTGCTAAGTTGGAGTCCTATCTTAAAAGGGATTCCTTCTTAAATTAGAAGTCTATTCGTTTGCACTGTTACTTAGTTAAGAGTCCTTGTTCTTTTTGCTTTCCAATATGAGTCCAAGTAGAAGTCCCAGTTGATTTGTTTTCTAAGTTGAGTCCTAATATGAATCCTTCATGTAAGGCTATAAATATAGCCCTTTTGCTTGTAAAAAAGATAGTTTTGATTATTGAATAAAGTTGACTGAAGGAAGATATTGAGTGGAGTCCTTGGTTTCCAAGAGAGGAAACCTGCAATAGCCTTGTGCATTCAGATTTTCTGAAATTCAGCAACCTCTCTCTCCAATAACAAGTAAAAAACTGCACCCCTGCCCCTATCCTTCCCCTTCTCTCTCCCCATCACAGCCTTCTTTCCTCCCCTCTCCTAGCCTGCGGCAGCCTTCCCGCTCTTCCCTAACCTAGTTCTTCAATTCCCCCCTCCCATTCCCCACCACAGCCCTAGATCAGCACCCACCTTTCTTCCCTAACCCTATCCTTTCGCACCCTTCCCTTTCCCCCTGTTTTCTCTCTTGCAGCAGCCATGGCTCTTCCCCAAATCATAAACCCTAGGCCATCCCTCCTCTCTCCACATCTTAATCCCTTTAGGAAACCTCACCCCCTCCTCTCCCCTAGTTTTTTATCCTAACCTAAATCCTACCCTCCCCCTCCCCCCCCCCCCCCCAAGAACCCTAGAAAGACTGAATCCATTCTTCTTTCCTAAAGCCTGATCTCCATATCCTTTTTTTTTTCTCCCATGATTTTTTTGTGGAATTCTTGGACTTTTCTAAAGACCTATAAAATTTGAGATCAGACCTACAGCAATATAACCATTGGATCTTTCCCAAACTTTAGGAGCCTCATTCCCCCAACCCTAGTGACCTTCCCTCCCAATTTCAGTCCTATCAACCAACCAATCACTAGTCTAAACCCTAATACCTTTGCTGCCATAAATTCACAAAAAGCCTAACCCTAGGACTTCTAGAAGTCAAGCTTAAAACACAGGAAAGCATAGTTCGAGTTTGTGTTTCAATAAACCCTAGCCAAATCTATTATCCCTTCCTTACACGCCCCAATAACCCTAATCAGCCCCTACACCATAACCGCAGGGTTTGAGGAACCATAACTTTTACTGCTGAATTCATTTAATTGATCCTGAAGTGGCCCTCAATTGGGGGCTACATCACCTAGAACCCCAAATAGGGAAAAGAGATCCCATCAAAGGAAGGCATTCCCTCCTATCTAGGGTTCCACACAGGAAAGTACACCTGAGCTCCCATATACTTCTAAATAAGGTGTTCTAGTACCCATGGAAAATTATTAGGTGCCCACTCCACCTGCCTCTATGTCAATTGGATGCCAATCATGAAATTAGCTGGCTGGTTTTGCTCTCCACACATACACAAATTCCCATGCATGAAAGACAGCTGCCATCTATCTTATTTACCCCTTTCAAAGGTGGATTGTCCACGGCCCTTGGATTCTCCAATTAATGTCAATGCCAACTTGGAATCAGATCAGATAGAAACAACCAGCAAACCTTTTAAGATGCAGATCCTCAAGCCTTCATAGGTTACTTTCATTTCCTTAGCTAATACCAAAAGCTGTCATCCTTTACCTGCAAACACCAGAATAGGCTCTCCCCCTTAATATCTCGTATTACGTCTCCATAAGAAGTTGCTGAATTGATTAAAGCCCTGTCACAATGCAATGCAACCATATGTTGAGGAGGCTTGAACCAGGATCAAGCTCTACTTCCACTCAACATGTATATTCCACTTCTAGCCATGCAGGAAGAGTGGTCAGTTCCTTGGGATTGGCAGCCCACTTATGCCGAACATCATATACTATTGCTGCTACAACTTGGTCTACAATCCTTGACTTATTTCGGAAGACTTTGAAGTTTCTCCAGTCCAAAAAGGCAAGAAATATAATATTTGGAGTTTCACCCCATGGCGAAACGGGAGAAACCCCAAAATGTCGGCAATATTTCGCAGACATCTAAATGGGGTTTGCTGGTGTGAAGAAGTCTTTCTTTCTTTTTGCAAGAGTGAAGAATACAGAGGAAAATGCAAAAAATGGTATCCGCCGGTGTGGAGAAGTCTTTCTTTCTTTTGTGCAAGAGTGAAGAAAATAGAGGAAAATGCAAAGGACAAGAGCGATGGCCACAAAACAAGTCTTTCTTTCTTTCCTTGATCGATATTTCTTTCTTTCTTCTCTCAAGAGAAGACATTACCACGACAGACTTCAGGAGGAGTCTGAAAAATATTTGAAGCAAAAAGAGCAAGAGAGAGAAGATGGTGCAGAGAGCGAGAGAGATATAAAGGCGTGTAGAGAGAGAGAGAGAAAGACAGAGAAAAGAGATCGCAGAGATGAGAGAGAGCAAAGAGTAAAGAGCAACATCGAAGGACAAGAGACAAGAGAGATTTACTGAGGGATAGAGATCACCATGAAGCATTTACAGAAGGAATTCTAACAATATCTCTCCACCAATCGCAACCACCTTGATCCTGAATCTGGATCGGCTCAATCCAGCACCTCCCGCACCTCTGCTAGATTCTGACTAGGAAGACAATGTCGGCCCCTAGGAAGAGATTCATGCCGTTGGCACATCAATTTCATAAGTCGAGCAATTCTCTGCAAGAGAAAGAAGATGAGAAACTGAGAAAATAGAAGAGAGCAAATGCAGACCTGGATTTTAAAAATATCGATATTTTCGGAATTTATCGCGATATTTTAAAGTTACCAGCAATATATTGATCTTTTGGCGATATATCGATATATTTTCCGCGATTTATCGCCGATTTTTGGTAAATCTCGTATTGCCAATCCATTTCGTATTGCTAAGCTCCGAAACAGCGAAATACCCGTCGGCGATATTTTGCCAATTTTACTTTCCTTGTTCCAAATGTATTGAATGGTCAAGTCGAAGGCCAGAGTTGTTATGCATCCAATTGGTCCACTGGGTACAAAGGTGTTCAACATCCAATTTGTAATTATTTGATGCTGTTGTGCTACCTTTGATAGTCTGATTATTATATAATGGGGGATCTCACACAATCCATTAAGGATCCCAAGAATATTATGACTGTGTTGTTGCCTCAATGTCCCATCAGTTGATGAAAAAGGGTTTCAAGATCTGTAATTTTCATCAGTGGAGAAGTACTGTTAAGGTTGGTCTTACTGGCCATGGGCAGCAAGTTCATTTGACATAAACTAATCGTTCAGGTGATGCAGCACGCGGGAATGTGGGCCAAATATTCAATTCCATATATGACATCAGACTCTGCTTGTGTGGTAGCCTTTGGCAATGGGTTCACCTTTTTTAGTGACTTGTCTTGACACAGTAAAACCCTTACGGGAATATTTGAGTATCTTACATTCTGGCCAGAATAAATTGTCTTGTATTCACGAGTTATCTGAGGAGTATTATAAAGTTGATCAGAAGGGTCAACTCGTGACTCAATATTTTGCAGCTGAAGTTTGAAAAACTAAACTCTATACTTCACATCACCTCTGACATGAAACAAACGTAAAATCAGCGGCAACAACTTGCAGCAATGGGATTTGTGGGAGGTCTTTGCAAGGAGTCATTCAGTTCGTTCTCAAATTCTTGGAGGTGATAGGGTTCCCTTACTAACATATACTTTTTTCCAGTGTTCTTCAGGTGACACATTGATGCATCTAGAAAATGTTAAGCCTCCAGATTCCTTGACGATGGCCTGCAAAACAGAGTTAGATGTAGCCCGACCGTGGGGGTCGGGAGGCCACCTCCGACGCTTAAGTCAGTTACTGAACTAATCACCAAGGCTCTGGCAAGTTGCAGAGCATAATAATGAATACGTAATTGGGGAACGATTCAAATACCTCTGGAGTAAGTTGATCATTTGCCTATATAGACCTTACCTCCAATTCTCGACCGTTGAGTGAAGTCTCAATCTCTTTCGGTGGCCGTACGATCATAGGGTTTCCTTCTAGATATTCGAAACGCAAGTAGTGACCAATCTCAACACGATTCCCTCACTGCTTTGCTGATAGTTGCCTCCTACAAGTCAGCCTCGTCTACCGCATGGATCCGGAGATCTAACCAGACTGATCACTGAAATGCGGCGCCTTTATGATCATTAATTTAGGTTTTGGTGGGTCCCAGTTACGGTCTAAACTGGATGAAGATTATGAACCCGGTCCAAAGGTTCGGCGCAATTTTCCTTGTATCACTTGCCCCGCAGGCCAAGTGTTCGAGCAACGCCGTGGAATGCTTGGTCTGGTTTGGAATCTTTACCGATCATGAGCAGATAAAAATATTTTTGTATTTAATGCTGCTAACATCTTTTTCCAGCGAGGTGCCGTCAAACCGTTCTGACGCCTCATTGCTTGTGCATAGTGGGCCACGTGGCAATCGAGGAGGCGTGAACATTACGCCCTGTCTTTCGAACCGTCGTATCTCAGATTTATTTCATCATAACGAAAGTTTTTTGAACCGTCTGTGACTACAGACCATTGAAGCTTTACGAATCGTTCGATCTTTCCTCTCGAATCGATGCATGCCCCTGTCCATCGATTAGACTCAATCTTACTTGTTCATTTGTATTTTGAATCTATAAAAGGTTCCTCACGCCTCATTTCTTCTTTTTACTCCTCTGCTTCCAACTTGTGTTCTTTCGAGTCTTCAGTTTCAACTTGTGCAATTCAAGCTCTGTTCTTCTAAACCTCAGAATCACAAGTAAGTTTCGTTTCCCTTACTTTGTTTTATCTTTTTGTTCATTCCTTTAAAAAATGGGTTGCAGTAAGACTTCTGAGGAAAGCGATTCTCTAGACCATCCGGTAGAGGCTGAAGAATCTGCCGAACAGAGAAGCCCTTTTGCTTCTGTAGAACTCTCTGGGGATCGGGATCGGGATCATAGGATAACTGAACACTGGTTGCGATCTGCCCCGGCTAGCCCTAGAGACCCACCAAGCAATGCCCCCGTCATTAAAGGGTCTTCGTCAAAGAAGAGAAAGGCTCCTAAGAAGGCGACGACAGAGAAATCCCGTCCGTAAAAAAGACATTCCGTCGGCCCCTCAGACATTATTTATGTCGTTCGCTCAAAGGACCTCAAAAATATTTGCTCTGACTATTCAATTCCACATTCTTGCGCCTTTCGTACCCCGAACTCGAATGAGAGGGTAGATTCCAACCCTCCAGGGGAGTTTTCTCTTTACCTTGAATTTTTCAAGAGTGGGGTTCAACTTCCTTTCTTCTCTTCGGTAATCGCCGACATTTTAAACTACTGGAAAATTTGTCCTGGTATGCTCCTCCCGAATAGCTGGAGACATACAATCGGGTTCCTAGGGCTTTGCCATGAACTTGGGTTAACCCCTTCCTCAGATATTTTTCGTCATTTTTATACTCTTGAGTAAATCGAATCCTCCCGAGTGGGTAGTCCTTTCCAAGAGCCAGAAGACCGAGCTAGGCTAGCAAGGGGGAATCCTTGCAAAGGGTACCTGTCCTTCCAATAATAAAGGATGGCGGGAAAAGTTTGTTTTCTATAGGGTTCCCGAATCCCAATAAAAATTCCCAATAAGATGGAGCACCCCGAACTCCTTCACCCAGCTCAATCGCTCTCCTTTCCTGCCCGACCGCGAAGAAGAGGCGGTTCGGGTTATCAAAGCCATTTCCTGGTGTTCGAAAATCCATGGGCATGCCATGGAATACGAAGCAGTTCTTCGTTACCGGGGTCTGAGCCATGGTGAGCGCCCGAAAGCTTTAATTCTTCTCTATTTGCGCCTGTGCTCTTTTGTTCTTATAATGACCTTGATTTTTTGTTGATTTTTAGTGCCTCCCAAGTTTAACCGCAACGCAGTCTTTTCTCTGGCTCAACAAGGTTTGGCCGCTGCCGAGGAGAGAGTTCCCCGGAAGGGGAGAAAAGATGCTCCCGAGGGAGCCCCTTCCTCGAAGAAGGCTTCATCTGTTACTATCCCGAAAGGGGTTACTCCCCCGAAGGGGCTTCTAAGGACAAAGCAGGATTGTGCTGCCATAGGAAAAGATCCGGTGATAATCGAAGAATCCACCCATGATGATACTGCCCTTGTCAAGAGGAGAAAGGAGCTGACCGATGATGCTGCTTCTAAGAGGAGCAAAGTTGATCAGGGGGAAATCTATGTTCCCAAATGGAGGGTGAATCTTCAAGACCCGGTTCTTTTGAATACCGACGCGTCCATTGACTAGGCCGTTAATGCTCGAATTCCATGCGATCGGAAAGCCCTGACTGAGTTGTCCAATGACGAATTGGTGAATGCTAACATTAGGTATGTCTGATTCTTTTAACTCCCCTCCCAGCCGAAACCTCTGCAATAGGCTAATCTTGCTATCGTATTGTTGTGATAGGGTTCTTACTGAGAACTTCCATCGTGAGATGGAAGCGAATATGAGAGTTGGCCGTTTACGTGGTGACGTTAATCACAGTAATGAGCTTGTTGAAAAGAGGCTAGGAGAAATCTCAAAGTTGGAGGAGATTGTCCGACTTCATCCTTCCACAAGGGAACTTATTATTGCTAAGTCCCAAATGGAGGAGATGAGATAGGAGCTGGTAGAGTTGAAGAAAAGTGCTCAGATCTCAGAGTCCAAAATTGAGGATCTCATTCAGGAAAAGGAAGCATTGGAAGAAAAGTTGGATGCTGCTGCTTCTCCCCAAGGTCCCGAAGATCTCAAGCCGGAGGTTCGGAAAGCTTGTGTCTTAAAATACTTGAACAGCATTCCGTTCGGTGAGTTGCTCAACTTATACAATCTTGTCGCCTATCGGGAGGGTGTCAATGATGTATGGAAGAGTATTTTGACGGCCGATGCTTCCTTCCTGATCGAAGAGCATAAGGACTTAATCTTTGAGGAGACCTTTGTGGATCTGAATCTGCCAACTACAACTTAGGTTGTCGAGAAGAACAATCCACCACCAGCCAATCCAACCAGCCCGATTATTAGCAAATACTTGGATGATGAGCCTGCCTTACCTTCCGATCCCGAAGGTGTAGCAAACAATGTTCCTCCAACTGCTCATAACCTCGAGGAACAAACTCCCGAAGCCGCCTCCGATCAAGAAACTCCCGAAGCTGCCCCTGACCAAGTTCCTCAGTCTTCTGCGAATTCGTAGATGACTTTTTTTTTTTTTTTTTAAATGTGTAAGGGTAGACCCTCCCTTTTGGGCCTTATGTCTTTAATTATATTTCCTTCTTCTTGGCATATTTCCCGTCGTAGTTTTGACGATGTATGCTTTTCCCTCTTTTCACGTTCAGGTGCCTCTTGCACTAGAACTTAATTGGACAAAAACTGAGAGCTCTTTCAATTAATCGTTGCACTAACCTGCTCTAATCATGCCCTATTATTTCTTCATATTGCCTCTTATTCAAAAGATTAGAGGTTTTGGCATTTGAGCGTTTCTTTGCTAGGGAAAGTTTGTCCTCAATCTTTCCCGTTCGGTCATCTTGCGGTTAATCTCGATCCTTCATTTTTTCTGAAAAATCTTATCTTCGTTGGGAAATGCAAACGTCACTCACGTCTTAAATGCTTTGACTGACAGTTCGCCACTCGAGTCCGCCGTCTTCATAACCGATGCCTTCTTTGCCACATGGATGGATGCGATGGTTTCGAACCCTTTTTCGAAATTTGAAAAGTTGCTTAATGTCCACCGTCCATCTGTTGTGTTCGAATCGTCGTTGGTTTGTGATCGTTGATTTTCTAAGACTCGAATCGTCGCTGCTTTATCACCGTTGATTCTTTTTGGGACGAATCGTCGTTTTGTTTCTTTGTCCGCGTCTATTTAAACACTTTACTACTCCTTTCCTCTTGTCTTTCAGTTGTGCGAAGCTCTGATGTTATTTCTCCTGTAGAAGAAAACCTCATTCTGTTTATCAATGCATTCAACTACTGTTCCTGCTTCTACTGTAATGCCTTTGAAGTACGTTCCAAGGGAGGAGCCAAAAGACGCAGTGAATAAACTTCTTCTTCTTGCTCCAAGACGACCCATACATTCTGCTGAGGAAGTTTACAGGCCTCCCTAAAAGCTGCGAAGGTCTGCTCGTGTTTTGGGCAGTTTTGACAAAGCTCCGGAGTGGTGCTCTTGCCCAAACACCGGCCGAAAGCAAAGCTTTCGATTCTGTTCCAGACGATGTCTTCATGAAATCCCTGGTGATGTGAGTCTTCGATACTGAAATCACTTCCTTTTTTTTATTTATGAATAAAAAATCTCTTGTTGCAGAAGTACTGTGGACAACTTCCACAAACAGGCGAAGACGTTGAAGATCTGCCTGCTCCTAATCCGGACATTACGCTGTACCTCGACGATTCACCTCCTGCAACTCCAATAACAGAGGAGATTGCGGAAAACAAGGAAGAAGAAGACGCTCCAAATGTCAATCCGGAAGGCGTCAATCTTTCTTCCACAACGATCCAAAGGACTGCAGGAGATAAATTCTAGAACTCGTCAAGATGAAGTTTCTTCATTAGTCAAAGGATAAGGATCCTGGAAATGCTAGATGATGGGTTCGGGATGCTTTTCTCAGTCGTTGGTTAAATTTTTGTTCTTTTTGAAGAAATGTTCCTTGTCCAAGATATCATATGGTCTCTCGAATGTAGTTTTTGTTACTGAAATGTTCCTTGTCCAAGATATCATATCGTCTCCCGAATGTAGTTTTTGTTACTGAAATGTTCCTTGTCCAAGATGTTAGAATACTCTGTATATCCCGAACATTGTATAACTTGGCCTTTGAATGAATGAAAATCCTTTTTTGTGTTAGTCGTCTGATAGTAACACTTCTTTATCGTCCGGCTTAGCTTGGGGTCGAACTGAATCATATCTGATTCGCCTTACTAGTTTTTGAAGGTAGCGTTCGGTTTGTCCGAAGCCTTTGATCCACAAGAGTTTCTAAGGGATTCTTTCTAAGGGTTCGATAGTTATACTCAGTGTACAACTGTTATACCCGACCCCGAAAAATTCCTTATAACTTTTGTGATTTTTGAAGGTCCCACTCGGTTTTACCCAATGCCTTAGACCTGCTTAGAAAATTTTCAGCTTTCGAAGGTCCCACTCGGTGCTACCCGATGCCTTTACCTTAGAAAGTAAAAACTTCCTAGGCTTTTTAAGGTTCTGTTCAGAATTTATCCGATGCCCTTGACCTTAGAAAATTCTGCAACATCAAGGCTTTCGAAGGTCCCATTCGGTTTTACCCGATGCCTTAGACCTGGAAATTTTCCTTAGAAAAATATCGGCTTTCGAAGGTCCCACTCGGTGCTACCCGATGCCTTTACCCGAAAGTTCCGGAGAGTATTTTGGGCTTTCAAAGGTCCCACTCGGTTTTACCCGATGCCTTTTGATCGAAGGTCTCATACAGTGTTACCCGAAGCCTTTTGATTCTAAATGTACTCTGCTATATACGGCCCCCAATCAAAAGATTTGGAAGTAAAAACCAGTATTTTGCATTAAGTAATTATAGATCAACCGGATCAAGATTGATAAACAATCTTCAAGAAAAAATGTTGACAACTTTTAAGAGAAATATTTCTTCAAATGCTTTGCGTTCCACGATCAGTCTAATGCGCGGTCGGTTGCCAAATCTTTCAGCTTATAAGCTCCCGAACCTACTTGCTTGATAACCATATACGGTCCTTCCCATGTTGGGTCCAACTTTCTCTAATGGCGTGGGTCCGACACAAGAGTGTTCCTTAGAACTAAATCCCCCACGCGGAACTGCCGATGTTTTACTCGAGCGTTGTAGTGAGAGGCTATTCTTCAATGATATTGTTGAGTTCGGGCTATTGCTTTTGCACGAATTTCATCCAATAATTCAAGGCTATCTAATAACCCTTCTTCGTTCGCTCGTTCTTCGAATTCTCGTTCCCGAATGGTTTCTGCCATTATCTCGACTGGTGCAAGCGCTTCCGAACCATATGTTAATCTGAATGGAGTTTCTCCAGTGGGTGTTCGGACGGTCGTTCGGTATGCCCAAAGGACATTTTGTAGTTCTTTCGTCCATAAGGATTTGTTGTCTTCGAGCCTTTTCTTGATTCCATCAAGTAACGTTCGGTTCGTTACTTCTACTTGACCGTTACTTTGAGGATATGCTACGGACTACATTCGGTGATCGATCATATAAGTATTGCAGAAGAGTTCGAACTGAGTTTCGTGATCGATCACCAGTACCTATGGAATTCCGAATCTGTGGATGATTGACTCCAGCACGAACTTCTCCATTTGTTTTTTCTGTGATTGATGCTAGAGGAGCTGCCTCTACCCACTTGGTGAAGTAATCGATTGCTACGATCAAATATTCCTTTATCCCTGTTGCTTTTGGGAATTTTCCCATCAAATATATTCCCCACATTGCAAACGGAATAAGGTTCAGAATTGACGTGAGTATTGTAGCAGGCTGCTTTGCCACGTTCGAATGTATCTGGCACTGATTGCAAGACCGAACGTATTTTTTGGATTCTTAAGCTAACTTGGGCCAATTTAACCCAAGACGAAGGATTTTGTGCGCTAGGGCCCGTCCACCCATATATGCTCCGCAGATACCTTCATGAACTTCAGCCAACACGGTTTTGGCTCCTTCAGGACCAACACATCTAAGGGTCCTGCAAAGGATTTTCAATATAGCCTTCCGTGTTGAATAGTAAATCTTGCCGCACGAACTCTTACCGACCATCCCGAATATACTCAATAATGGGGTCCATCCAGCATTTTTCGCTTTCTATATATGAAATGAAGTCAACCTTAGCACTCGGGAAATTTAGCTCCTCAATGTAGACCGATGGTTCTAAGGTTTTTTCCTCAGCGTTTGTCAACCTTAAGAGTTCATCTGCTACTGAATTCTTCTTTCCGGGTATTTGAAATACCTTTATTTCTTTGAATTCCTTCCTTAGATTCCTGATCAGCTCTTGGTACTTCTGTAAGCGAGGTTCTTTTATTCCGTATTCTACTTCTACTTGGTTGACGATAAGTTGAGAATCACTGTATATTGTTGCTTCAGCTACTGCCAAAGCTTTAGCGAGCCTGAGCCCCGCGATGAAAGCTTCATACTCCGCCTCATTGTTGCTTGCTGCGAACCCGAACCTCAGTGCATATAGAATCAGGAAGCCTCCTGGACTTTTTAACAAAACGCCCGCTCCCGAACCAAATTTATTGCTAGAACCATCAACATATATATGCCACATACTTGGCAGGATAGGTTCTTCTCCTTCCTCGATCAAGGTTACGGATTCCACTATAAAATCGGCCAAAGCATGTGCTTTTATAGCTGTTCCGGGCTTAAACTCCACTTGGAACTCCCCAAACTCGACCGACCATGCTATTATTCTTCCTGACAAATCGTGTTTGAAGAGGACCTTTTTCAAAGGGAAATTAGTCAGCACCTCAATCGGATGAGCCTGGAAGTACAGTCTCATACTTTCGGGCTGCTATCATAAGTGCTAACGCCTGTTTCTCAATCGTCGAATATCTTGTTTCAGGATCCAGGAGTACATGGCTGATATAGTAAATGGGCCACTATTTCTTCTCCTTTTCCCGAATGAGAACAGCACTTACAGCCGACTATGACGACGCCAAATATAATTGCAAAACTTCGCCCTTCTTAAGTCGAGAAAGCAGTGGTGGTTGTCCGAGTCTTCTCTTTAGTTCCTCGAATGCCTTCTGACATTCGTCTGTCCATTGATCCTCTTTACTTCCCTTTAAATCCTTCAAGGCTTTAAAGAAAGGTAAGCATCTTTCTCCCGATTGTGAAATGAATCGGGTCAAGGCTACTATCCGTCCGGTCAGGCATTGAATATCTCAAACGGTCTTTAGGGGATCCATATTGATTAAAGCATGTATCTTGACAGGGTTTGCCTCAATTCCTCACTGGGAAACCATAAACCCCAAGAATTTCCCCGAAGATACACCGAAGGCACACTTCTCCGGATTTAGCTTCATCTGGTATTTTCTTAAAACAAAGAATACTTCCCTAAGATCTGCAATGTGTCCTGTCCTCTATAGACTCTTGACTAGCATGTCGTCGACGTATACCTCCATGTTTTTCCCGATCAGATCACTAAAAATCTTGTTCACAGCTCTCTAATATGTAGCTCCCGCATTCTTCAAACCGAATGGCATAACTTTATAAAAAAAACTCTCCCTATCGGTCATGAAGGCTATGAATTTCTCATCTTCCTTCTTCATCAAGATTTGGTTGTATCCCGAATAGGCATCCATGAAACTCAGTGTTTCATACCCAGCAATTGCATCGATTAAAAGATCTATGCGTGGTAAAGGGTAACAGTCCTTCGAACATGCTTTGTTGAGGTCCGTGTAATCAGTACACATCCTCCACTTCCCGTTCAACTTCTTTACCATCACCACATTAGCCAACCATGTTGGGCACTTGATGGCTTTGATAAAACCAGATTTCTTCAGTTTCTCAACCTCTCCTCTGATAGCCTCGTGTTTTTCCATCGAGAAGTTCTGTCTCCTCTAAATTACGGGCTTGAATTCTGACTTGATCCAAAGCTTATGTTCAGCCACGGCTCGATCAATTGCTGGCATATCTCTCGCTGACCAGGCAAAAACAGCTATGCTTTTCTAAAGAAAAGTTTTCAGTTCTTCCTTGAAGGGTTATGGTTGCTCAAATCCAATACAAGTGGATTTTGTCCCATCTCCTGGCTGTAAGCAGATTCGTTCTAATTTTTCCATTGGTTCGAGCCTTTGCATGGTATCTTCATCCCGATCATCCCTTACCTCAATCGGCAAGGCTGTAGCTTTTTCTGGTCCTTCCTTGTCCTTAAGATAAGCCGCATAACACTGTTAGGAATGTTTCTGATCTGAAACTACTTGCCCGATTCTAGTGTCAGTGGGAAACTTCATCTTCATATGTTTTGGTGAGACTATAGCACCTAGCTTTGTCAACGAAGGCCTATCGAGGATCATGTTGTAGGCAGGAAGGTCCCGAACCACCAGAAAGTTTACCCGAATGATGGGTTCTTTCGAGAAATTTCCTATCGAAAGATGTAACTGAACTGATCCCTCGGCTATGGTAGATGAACCAGCGAATCCATAAAGGTGTGTTGAAGATGGCTTCATCAGATCTTCCTCAAAATTTAACTTCTGAAAAGCCTTATAAGAAAGAAGATCAGCCGAAGATCCTGTGTCTACCAGGACCCTGTGTATCTCCCTTCGCCCAATTTCTACTTTGATAACAATTGCATCATCATGAGGCATGCTCACGCCTCGTTCATCTTCTTCATCAAAAGTGATGGGAATTTCTTCCACTTTCTTTCTTTTCTGGGATTCTTCTAATCCCACGAATCTTGATTTTGCTTTCAGCTTCCGCAGGGACTCGGGTCCGGGTCCTCCGAATATAGTGAGAATTGGGGATCTACTAGGTCCTGCCAATTCCTTCCCTATTTTAGACTTTGGAACCTCGACTCGACGCTCCCTGCTTGTCGAACGATCCCTTTTTTCATTCGTCGTTCTCTTCTCATCCTCCCGAACTTTCAAAAAACTCATAAGATGCCCTTAATTGATTAATCTTTCGATATCCACCTTGAGGTGCCTACAGTCATTAGTGTAGTGCCCAAAATTTTTGTGAAATTGGCAGTATCTCTCCATATTCTTTTCTCCGATCTTCGTAACTATCTTAGATGGCCATTTCAAAATATCTTGATTATTTATCTGCATCAATATCTTCGATCGGGGAGCATTTAATGGTGTATACTCGTCTTGATCAGGTGATCACCACCTCCAAGTCGGACGTGACTTTCTGGCCCGATCACGATCCTGAACAGGCTGTTTTTGTTTTTGTCTTTTCTCAGGGACCTTTTGTTCCTTGGTTGCAGTCTTAGACTCTCCTTGTCGTGCATCGAGTATCTCTACTACTTTCGCCTTCTTTTGACACCTTTGCACTAATTCAGCATAGGTGGAAGGCATATCCTGAAGTAGATATTCCAATAGCTTTCGGTTGGTTAACCCCGTAAAGAGAGCGGTTGTTGCCACCTGTTCATCCAAATTCTCTATCTCCATGGTGACTTTGTTAAATCTCTTCAGGTACTCCCAAATCGATTCATTCCCTCCATGTTTGATTGTAAGAGTGTTTCCTCCGTTTTCTTGATTTGGATACCACTCTGAAAACGTCCAATGAATTGCGGGCAAGGTCGTCGAAATCATTGATTCTTCCCGAAGGAAGATTCGAAAACCACTTCTGGGCTGCCCCTGTTAGGGAAGAGGCGAATACCCTACAAAGAATTTCGTCAGAGTTTCCAGCTACCACCATGGTTTGCTGATAATAACTAATATGGGCAGTAGGGTCTCCCGAACCATCAAACGCTGTGAAAGTTCGGAGTCTAAAATTATGCGGAAACACGAATAGGGCAATTGCATCAGTAAAAGGAGTCTTCCGGATGTCTGAATAAATATCATCAAGTTTTCGCACTTGGGAGAGTTGCCCCAACCTTTGGTTTATGTTGGCAAGCTCTCGGCCGATATGCAACGATCGTCCATCCTCTGTCCAAACAGTTGCTCTTTCCGATCGCTTGGACGTTGGAGAGTGAGTACGAACTCCTCTCGGCAATCTCGTTCAGGATTCGGTTCGGCTGGCCTGCGGCCTATCATACCGATCGTCTCTTCTTGGAAATTCGCCGGTTCTCAAATCTCGGGCTCGCCGTAGAAGGTCCCTTTAAGCATTTGGGCCAAAGTTCTGGCCTTCTATTGGTTGTCCTTCCTTTTCGACAGAAATCGCCCGAATGAGTGGTATTCGCTCTTCTGCTCCTCTCGCACGTCTCCGGGCTTCTACTTGATCAGGAGCCTAAGGAGCCACTACCTGTCTAACCAATGTGCAGATCATATCCTGCATCTCTAGGAATTGGACCTACATTTGGTCCACTTGATGCTGAAGAGGATTCGGATGGTTTTGATGTTCGATTCCATCAACTCCGTCTCCACGTATTTCAGGGGGTTGGCTTCGTTAAGGAACATTTGATGGATTATTATCCCCAGGAAGTGGTGGGATGTTTGCTATCCGCTGAGCTGCTACAGCTGCTGCTGCAGATCTGGTTACCATGACTTCTTGAAGCGTTTTCCACAGACGGCGCCAAATGATGCGTCCAGAAAATGTTAAGCCTCCAAATTCCTTGATGATGGCCTGCAAAACAGAGTTAGATGTGGCCCAACCGTGGGGGTCGGGAGGCCACCTCCGATGCTTAAGTCAGTTACTGAACTAATCACCAAGGCTCTGGCAAGTTGCAGAGCATAATAATGAATACGTAATCGGGGAACGATTTAGATACCTCTGGAGTAAGTTGATCATTTGTTTATATAGACCTTACCTCCAATTCTCGATCATTGAGTGAAGTCTCGATCTCTTTCGGTGGCCGTCCGATCGTAGGGTTTCCTTCTATATATTCGGAACGCAAGTAGTTACCAATCTCGGCACGATTCCCTCACTGCTTTGCTGATAGTTGCCTCCTACAAGTCAACCTCGTCTACCGCATGGATTGGGAGATCTTACCAGACTGATCACTGTAAATGAGGCGCCTTTATGATCATTAATTTAGGTTTTGGTGGGTCCCCGTTACAGTGTAACCTGGATGAAGATTATAAACCCGGTCCAAAGGTTCGGTGCAATTTTCCTCGTATCACACATGAAAACTCCCATGACAATACTTCAGTGGATAATTCATCTCCTGCTTCCCTCATGCCTACTCAAGGGTACTACTAAAGGACAGGGTTCAACTTGTGGTCAAGGAGGAAATTCTAGTAAAAGTACTTCACAAGGATCTTGAGACACTTAAGGACTATAAAGACCCGCCATAATTGTGGTTGTCTTGAAAATATAAAGCTGTTTTGTGGAAAACTTCATGGTAAGCCTACACAATTTGCTAAATACAGTCACCACTTTAGAGTCTACTGCTACTACTACATCACCACCTAAAGGTAAGACTTTGAGAATGCATAATGATGACTATGTTTGCTTTACCCAATTTCAGGCTACTCAATCACACCTCTCCACTGCCATCTTTGTTCAGATAGGTAATGCCACCGCTTACCTTTCATCTACATCTCACTGCTGGATTATTGATTTAGGAGCTTTTGACCGTGTAACTGGGGTGTTTCGCTTTTTCGCTTTTTTCTTTTTTTTTTTTTTTTTTTTTTTTTTTTTTTGCAAGAGTCAAAGACATGGGTACCATCCACCTTACCCCTTCGTTATCCTATCTTTAGTCCTTTATTCACCTGACTTCCCTTTTAACTAATCATCTATTCATGAATTCAATTCCACTTACAAGTTACATCTACACTATCACCATTTCTTTTGGTGTGTCTTTTCACAATTATACGACGATGAAAGGCAATTGGTATGTGAATCTGGGAGACTACATTTGTTTGAGGACACATCACCTATGGCATGTTCTAGTATCTCTCTTCCTCATCAAATTCACTGCCATTTGGATCATCCTTCATTAAAGAATTTAAAATTGTTGGACTACCATTTTCATTCCCTCCAATTTAAACTATGAGCCTTGTCATATAGGAAGCTTCACCGAGCTATTCCGTTCACATTAGTAAAGTGTGCAATTTCGTCCTATTTTCTACCAAGACTTTATTTATCTCTTAAGCAATGGCTATAGTTGTCCTAATGGACTTTGCAACATCCCCATACCCATGCACCACATGATGCTTTAATCTTTTAATCCCTACTTTGAGATCTCTCTTGCATAAATTGCACCTAAAATGGTTTCTATCAACCAAATCTAGCCAATGCTCATGCTTCCACCTTTAGGTCTTTTGACTTGGCCTTTCTCTTTGGGTTTTTAAAGAGATCAAATTTGTCGTGCTTGCATTCTCAAACACCCCCACTACTAGCAAAAGGTTTCAAAATATCACCATAGCCACTAATTGAAAAATCAAAATATCTACAATTAAAAAATAAAGGGTAATTTTCATCTGGACCCCCTGAGGGGTTTGGTCCAAGTCACTTTTAGTCCAGTTTAAGTTTTCTTTTGCATATGGCTCCTCTGTGGTTTTAAAAAATGATTAAATAAGGACACACTTAACAAAAATAGTTAGTTTAATAAATTTTGTGACAAAAATACCCTTGTGTCCGTTGGACTTCTTTTTATTATTTTAGTTTTAGTTTATTAAAATAGATACTATCAAATTACCCTTCCGTTCACCCTCTTCACCTCTTAGCTTTTCATCTTCTCCTCCTCCACCACCACCACCGGCATCACTTGCAACTGCAATTGATGAACCGACAACACCAGAATCGCCTTCATGGTTCCCAGAAGGTAGCACCACTTGAATTCCCCGACGAATCAGAAACCCCCACCATGACTGAACTTTGCCGGAGAAGAATTACAGCTGAAAAAAAAATCTCTGTTTGAAGAAACAGCAGAAGGTGAATTTAAATGGGTTTCTTCCTGCAGTAGCAGAATAGCCAGGGAGGGTGAATTCTCCGGAGTAGTCTTAGGTGGGGCTCCCGACTTTCCCTCCCTTTGCTCAATCTTAAAGTTTTTGTCTTTCAGTAATCGAATCTTCAATCCCGACTTGTTTCTTTTTGTGTAAGAACACAGGAACATCAACTTGGGTTCTCTTAGTTGTTATTAATAATAATAACAAGGACAAGCAGCCATTGAGAGATAAAATAGCTTCCAATCCCAAAGGGGTCGATCTAATACTTCACTCTCAACAGCATAAACCAAAAGTCAAAGATTCTGCAGGTTTTTTCCCCAATTTGCATTCCTAAAGAATGATTTAAACTGTTGCAATGAAGTGCAAAACAATAGCATAAATGTAGAGCAGTAGTAATAGAAGTTTAGGTGAGATGGGAAACAACCATTATTGTTAGGGATATCTCTTTCGTCTGGAAAATCTAACCACCATGTGTAATAACGTTGAACCCCTTCTCTGATGCGAAGAATATCAAACCAAGAATACAAATTAATACACAAACCTCTCTCTTTCTCTCTCACTGAATGTGTTTTTCTCCCATTTTCCTTCTGGGTTTGGGGTTGAGGTTGAACGACCGTGGTGGGTGTTGGCGTCAGAGATGGGTTTTGATTTGAGTTTAGGCTTTGAGACAGATGTGGAGCCGATGAGGATGAATAGGAAAAGGAAGGAGAAGGACCAGATTAAAATCGAGCATGGCCGATTCAATTTAGAAGCGGAATCACCTTCTTAATCTTGAAACTGTGAAATCTATGATTTCTTTGCATTCTAACCGGTTCCACTGCTGCGGGTTTTGAGAATTTTGATGGGAGAGTATAGGAATCAAATGTTCCAACTCCATTAGCAGGTTAAGAGAGCTCAAACCTTAACTACTGCACCAGTTCTTTTCCCAAGATGCAACTATCACCAGGTTAAGAAAGCTCAAATCTCTGTTTCAAGTAATAAATTAAAACTAAAATAATAAAAAGAAGTCCAACAGACACAACAAGGGTATTTTTGTCACAAAATTTATTAAACTAACTATTTTTGTTAAGTGTGTCCTTATTTAATCATTTTTTAAAACCACAGGGGAACCATATGCAAAAGAAAACTTAAACTGGACTAAAAGTGACCTGGACCAAACCTCAGGGGGTCCAAATGAAAATTACCCAAAAATAAATAACTAATTAACATCATAGTATGAAATTTCGCCTCGCCATTTTGGTATTTAACAAAATGAAACCATGGCCGATATTCTAGTCTACAACTTCTGCAAATTTCGGCAATTTCGAGATTCGGCAAAATTTCAAATTTCAAGGGATTTACCATATGTGGCTTATGGCTATAGATATGGACATGGTGGAGCATATGGTGATTCATCTACTGATTTGAGTAGCGTGTCTGCATATGGGTATGGAGATGGATCAGGTGCATCATTTGTGGACTCCATCTTTAGATATCCATCAGGACCAATACAGCCAATTATGCGGGCTCCATGTTACAATCCATGGCCATTCGACACATTCCCTATACTAGGATATCTATTTAATGTTGATAATGATACCTATACAAGGGCAGTGACGGACTATATGGATAACATTATCCCCACCATGTTATGGCATGCTTATGTTTAGTACATATATATATATATATATATATATATATATATATATATATATATATATATATTTGTGAAAATGCATGTTTCAGACTTTGAGTTTTGTCTGCATATAGCTGGACATGTGCCGATCAAGAACACAACTGTAGGTTAGCTTTTAGGCAAAAATAACACTCCGATTATGTTTATTGACCTCAAACTAGGCTGGACACCTAAAACCACCCCAAAGAAAACACTGAAACCCCATTCAAATTTGAAGAAAAAAACAAAAGAAAATTTCGCCGAAATTTTGGCATCGGTGTTTCGGCACAAGATGAAACATAATTTTGAACTAGCATACAACAAATCAACAAAATAATTCACTTTAATTCTTTTAAACCCAAGAAAGAAAAAGAAGTAAATTGTTTATATCATCCAAAAAAAAATCCCATTGGCATATATAATCAACCTAAATTAAAAAAAATAAAAACAAAAATGTGGATGGCAAATCTGGAAGAAAAAAAAAATTTAAAGGCATATACAATCAGCCTAAAAACTACATATAATCATCTTGTTGAAATCTTAGGTTATATTCTATTATTTTAGGTATTTTCCAATTACTATTTTATTCTTGTAAATCTGCCCCAAGAGACCAGGGGCAGCAGTGGTAGTCTGCGTTAAGTGAAGTTGTGAGCTTGTAATCCTTTCTGCAATTAGGAAAACCCTATTGCATAATCTCTTGTTCAAAGATAACCTATGACTCTCTACTCTCTGCATCTTCTCTCTTCATTCTTCTTCTTCTCTGTTCATAATTTAATCACAGGTTTTAATTTCTAACGCGTCTAAAACCAATCAACATATACAATCAGCCTAATACTGAAATTTCCCTTTCTTACAATCGGCAAATACAATCAGCCTAAAAATGGAGTGAAAGGCATACCAAAACTGAATAAATAGTTAGGCTAAAAACCAAATGAAAGGCATATACAATACAACATCTAAAACTAAAAAGAAAAATATTCAAACTATATTCCACATGATGAAGTACAGAACACGGAGGCAGGAGGAATCAATGAAAAGAGTTACTAGAGTCGGAGAAGATGAAGTTGCCGGAGGAAGGAATTATAGGAAAAAATAATGTCTATAGAAGCCTGAGAATAAGCAATCTACAACGATTTTGACGAAAAAGAAAAAAGAAAAACGCCGCAAATGAAAAGAAAGCATCGAACAAATATAAGAAGTAAAAAAATAAGAAGAACAGAAAAAAAACAGAGGGAGACAAAAACACCATTTCCAACTAAGAATCTTGCCAGAATATGCCTTCTACTAAGAGAAC
This sequence comes from Hakea prostrata, assembly GCF_041222555.1. NCBI lineage: Eukaryota > Viridiplantae > Streptophyta > Magnoliopsida > Proteales > Proteaceae > Hakea > Hakea prostrata. The sequence continues at coordinate 46,498,774 of NC_142602.1, read as the reverse complement.
ACCTCACTGGAGTGGTTATAGGTTGTTGGAATCAAGTATAGGGCCTACAGCAAGGTCGCCAGTGTAGCAGAGTGGAGTGGAGCTGCAACTATTATGAGCTCTAGCATGCCTCATCGAAAAATAAAAAATAAAAATAAAAATAAAAAAGGTAAAGAAAAAGAAGAAGAAGAAGAAGAAAAGAAAAGAACAGAAAAGAAAAGAAAAAGAAACTTTCGATAAAGAACCTCGCCGAAATAAGACTTCACCTAAAGCTTAAGGCAGAGATAATCCAATTGCTGAAGAAGAGAGGGTATGTCGGGCAATGGGAAAAAGGTCGAGAGTGAGATGAAACAACGAACGAAATTTTAGGTTTAGGACTTTGGATGTGTTGGGGAATGCCACATCAGCTTCTAATTAATTATGATGATGACAAACACAAAGAACTAATGTCTTGTTTAAATTGTATCTAAATAGATCAAGCCAAATAAACTATATCAAGAAAATAAAACCAAGCAAAGGAGGATCAAGACACGAATGAATGCAACCAAGACATGATTGAAGAACAAACACATGAGACTTGATCAGCAATTGGAGCATGTTAACTTAATGCTTGAAGACCATATGAAAATTGAAGAATCAAGAAGGATCAACCACGATTAAGCGCACTTAGGACACTCATAGACATCTATAGTTGCACTCACTCATACATTATGTTCATTGTATCGTTTGACCTAGGACATGCTAGGTAGAATCAACTTGGACATAAGGTTGGTTAGGAGGACCCAAAACCCAAGAAAAAACAATTATGGCACTGGTGTCTTAAACAGCTTATCATTTTCTCCAGAATCGACAAGCCGTTTGGAAACAAGAAGCCATTTTAAATGAAAAGGCTCACCTCTGAGCACATATACATCACCAAACCTAAACGGAATGGATCAGTTCGGTAAGGCACACCATTTATAAATGGCGAGCCGTTTGAGTCCAACAGCTATATTCCAACGATCAAATCCTCAAATGGCAAGTCAGGGCTCACTATTTCAGTAAAAATGTAACTGTTTTCTATCCGTTATGACTCATACCAATAGGGATTTTTGCACATTATAAATACCCAAACCCTTCAATTGAAGACCTCTACCAAGTGCTCATAACCTCCACTTCCCCCAAGTGATCAAAGCTTGTATATTCACTCTCAATCCAAATGTTCTAGCCTCTCACCCTTGTATACATTTAAAAACTATTCCATGGAATCAAGCCTTTCAAGTTGTGATCAAAGCTAAGGTGATAGAGGGCTTGTTGGGAGTTCAAGCAATCCCCACGTGGTGCAGACATTGCATTGGGGCATTCATTCTCATTACATCACACTCACCCAAGGGGTAAGGTTAGACATGTAAATAGATTCGATTCGGCTTAGATACACCACTATCCGAATTTGAATCCGATAAGAAAGTTCGCTATTCGAATTCGATCCAATATTCGGCAAATATTTTTAAAGGGTATCCGAATTCAAATTCAAGACTATCGGATATTCAATTATTATCCGACCCACAAAACTATCCAATTACTGGTTGCCACTATCTAAGATGACTGTGATCTGAAGAACCTGAGTTTCAATGAAGTGGTGAAGATCGTCGGCTTTGAGGGCTGACCCATCAAGCGTCGGCCATTTTCGATGTAATCAAAGAGGATCTAACAAAGGAAGATCGTTGGCTTTGAGAGCTGACCCATCAAACTCAGCCAAACCACCGTCGGCCATTTAAAATGAATTCAAAGACAAACAGAGCCATGTTCTTACTAGCACTATAAGAAGCCCAAGAGCCCCAACGAAATGGGAGAACAGTAAGGTTCTGATGAGGAATCACCAATATACGTACCCGAAAACGCAATCTAACCCTCTAGAAAGCCCTTACGGCTTGTGGAACTCAGATTTAAAGTTTAGACCATGAAAGAATCACTTTCAAGTGGACTGGGTGTTTTGCATTTCAGAGAAGGGCTTCCATTTAACTACCGCGAGCAATGGAATCTCAAATAAGGCCTTCCACTTTTCGGATAAAAAGCTTTTGCCGCTGGTAGTTGTTACTTGCCAACTACCATTGGTTGATGGGAAATACTGAAACATTAGGGTTTCGCCATTTCGATTCTTCCCAAGCCAAAAAGAGTTAAGGAGAAGAAAAAAGAGATTGCATCCCACAGGTCTAGTTAAACAATGTGTCTAACAAAGTTGCTAGAGAAATTATTTTTTAAAACTTTTTAAAATAAAACAGACAAAGCCATGTGATGCATGTGTGATGTTACTCGAGATTATCTAGAAATATCAATTTTTTAAACTTAAGCCAAGTGATGATGTGACAACTGATTATATAGAAATTTCTCACAATGCACTAAAGAAAGTGGAAGGAACTTTCCCAAGATTCAAAATCATCTTTGTTAATTAAATCTATTAAAAAATATATATTTTATTCTAAACGGATGAAACATTATCCGGATAATATCTGATCCTTTTAGCAAATATCCGAATTCGAATCCGTTCGGTTATCGAGCAGATACAGATATTTTCCAATAAGAAAAAATTTGGTTATCCATTTACAGGTCTAGGTAAGGTGTCACGCCTCATGATAGTTAATATCCTACCTTTGTAATTTCATTTCTTGTTGTAATTCTAGTTCTAAGTAGAATTAGAATTGTAAAATGGTGCTCTTGCCCCGTCAACAAAGATTATAAAAATGCACTCTTGCCCAGTTAACAGAGACTGTAAAAGGGTGTCCTTGCCTTAAAAACAAAGACTTGTAAGGGTTTAATTCTCTACCCACTATATTAAAAAAAAATCACTAGTGGAATAATCTCTTAAGGCCAAGAGTGGAGTAGACGTAAACTTGCAAATTCAAACCACTATAAAATCCTTGTGTTATGGGTGATTTTATTTTGTATCAATTGTCTAATTAACTTAAATTGCAATTATCTTAAAAATTGGATTGATCTACTAGTAGTAACCTATTCACCCCCCAGGTACATTTACAATGTGTATCATGCGAAGTGATGAAGAAGTTAAAGGTTTTAGGGTTTTTTTTTTTTCAAAAAATACAAATTGAATAAGGCAATCACACCTTGACTCTCGAGGCGTCTGAGGTGACGCCTTCGAAGCCAATCTACATTACAAGCCTTAGATTTAAAATCTGTGTTAACAAATTAAACAAAAAAAAATACAAATTGAATAAGGCGATTACCTTGACTCTTAAGGCATCTAAGGCAATGCCTTGGAAGCCAAGGCACCCGCCTCATGCACATCACATAAAGCGAGGCACGCCTTAAACTTTTGATGTATCCAAAGATGGGCCCCCAAAAATTGGGCCAAAAATCAAACCCAAAAGATGCACCTAAGGCTGGCCGAATATCCCAGGGATATTTGGTGATTTTCCAAGCCACTCTCTCTTCTTTTAGGGCCCAACAAGGGTCTTATTTTGTTCCCCATGATCCTACGGTCAAGGATATAATTTTTATTTTTTTTTTCTGAGGAGTCAATTAAGAGTTATAGTCTATTAAAGTCTGTGTTGAGTTGTAAGGATAGGGTTTCTTAATTTTAGGAAACCTTATCTTAAAGTGGTTTTATTTTAGTTAAGTGTTTGTTGAGTCACAAAAAAAGTGTCTGTAAGAGACACAAATCGAAGGGCTAGTTTAGTTAAAGTTCGAGAGTGTTCTAAAATAGGAAAGAGTTATTTCCTTTTTGGAGCATTAGTATGAGTTGGTTTAGTTGAGTTCTAATTTAGCAAGTATTGTTCACTTATAGGCCAAGTTACCAACTTGAGTTTAATTGGGTTTGCAAGGCTATAAATAGCCTAAGTCTTAATGTAAGTGTCAGTCTTGATCATTTAATGAAAATAGAGTTTGAGGATATTGGCTTGCGAAAGTCATGGGATCCTTAAAGGACAACCTGCAGCAGAGTTTGTGCATTATTTCTTCAACCTCAAGGTCTTCAATCACTGATTCAAGCATTCTTCAGAGAGCTTTCAGCAATTCTTTCAATTCACAAGTAAGTTTAACCCCAGCCTTCTTCCCTCTCTGTCCACAGCCATCCCAGCCCCTCCCCTTTAGTTTCAGACCTTAAAATCACTCCCCTCCCAATCGCAGGTCACCCCTACCACTTCCCCTCACTTTTCCCTACATCCTAGGCCTCTCCTAGAGTCCGCCAGTCATCCCTTTCCTTCACTTGTTTCTGTGCAAGCAGCAGCAGTAGCCCACTAAAAACCCTACTTTTCCAGCCCCTCTAGCCCCTAAACCCCAATCCTAGGATCGCACCAAGCCTAGGACTGCATTCCCCAAGCCCTTAGCCCTTTCCAACTTTTAAACCCTAATCTGAAATTTTCCTGCAATTCCTCTTCTACATAAGATGCAGAAAATTGTAGACTTCCAAAGAATTTTCAAGCCTTCCGTACATTCTTTCCCAATTCAGTTCAGAACCTTCTGAAAACCTAACAACAACCTAAAACCACCCAAAACCAGTAACTCTAGGCCTACTTTAATCCCTGGCCAAAACCCTAAAACCCACCACAAAGCCTAACTAGCTGCTGCAACCATTGTAGACGATTCTGAAAATGAACCCTAGACCTGGGTTTACATCAACTTTTGAGTCCTGCCCGGACACCTAGGCAACACCTTGACAACTATGTCAAATAAAACTGGCTTTTCATAGGGATGATAGAAGCATTTAGATGGTAGACCACGCTTCACATACTGCTTCCGAAGGCTACAGGAAGTGATCCAATATGACTATGACTTTTCATACAGATAAAAGAATTATACATGGTCAAATTGGCTCGCAAATTACTGGTAAGAACTAAACACCTCAGCTTCATTTCAATAGGGACCTGGGTCCAAAACATTGGAAATGAGTATATAGTAACTCGAACAACCTAGTACACAAGAAAAAGATATGGAGAGCAGGCTATCTGTTGATCTAGAAGGGTCAAAGAGAGTGAAATCGATATTACTAATTGCAGGGCATAAATTTATGCCAAGAGGTTATGGGTTAAAGTATGCAAACAGTCAGAAAGAAAGGGCATGATCAGAAATCTGGAAGAAACCCCTCTTGATGGAAACCATGCCACAACTAAGGCACTAGAGCACTTGAGCCAAAAATTTGCCCATGGAACTGAAGGCACCATGTTACATCTATGAAGTCCTCAGTTCAAGAATAAAAAATTTGGTGCGGACCAAGGTTTCAACCAGGGAAAAACCAAAACTTGTTTGAAACTTATTGAAACCTGGTGTATTTGCATAAACCTTGACATGTTACTGGCTTATCAATACTGGTTCACACAACTAAAACTTGTCAAAAGAACTAAAACTAGGTTCATACAAGTTGGCAAAAATTGGACAACATTTGGTATTCATTGGACAGAACTATCAAAATTTCAGAAGTATAGTTGAAACTGGTTAAAACCTGTTGAAACTTGATAATTTTTAAACTCCCTAAGGTTTTGTCTCAAACCTGCAAAACTGAGACATCGCCGAAACCTGCAGCATAGACTGAGATTTGTTTTAGTTGCTATTCAAGGCGAAAGTATAATGGTCAATTTCACCCAAAAAAAAAAAAAAAAAAGAAATCCATATGCAGATAAGTCTAAAAGGTTATGAAGGAGCATTGTACCACATGCATCATTCACTCATGTTCTCAGCAGAAATATCAATGTCCTCATCATCTTGTCGGATTTTTGCAATCTCAGCCTGAGTTCTCTCCAAAATCTGCCTCTTCTGCATTTCTAAATCTCTATGGAACTCCATCCTCATTTTTTCCAATTCCACCATTTGTTGCCTCTTGCTGTTTTCAATATTCTCGTAAATCTCACTGAACTTTTGAATTGAATCTGCAAGCAACCTAAATGAAGAAGACCCATCATCTGCATCCTCTCTAAATTTTGTTCTCCTAGGTGGAAGGCCATCAGAATCATCCTCCTCAGCTCCAGAAGACTCTGAGTTCCCAGGACTGTCCCTCATCTCATCCAACCCGTTAGAGCGATTTAAATAAATTCTTGGGTTCATGAAGACATACTCTCCTGAATCAAAGCCGCAAGAAAGCCCAGGTTGCCTTGGTGATGCTGTCATTAGCTTATCCATTTTCTTAAAGTAAACCCATTTACTTGTGGTACTCCCAGTTTCTGCTAATCTCATCCTCTCCTTCTTGTACTTCTTCTTCAATGTATCCAACCGATTACGACACTGAGTATCTTTCCTGACAGTATTTGAATCTTCTGACACCTTACTGGCAACTTCGAGCCATTCATCAGAACGAAGACTCTTCCTCCCGAGCTGAAGAAATCGATCACCCCAAGCATCTAATAAAACAAAAGTCTCATGTTCCGTCCAATCAACTGGTGAATTCCGTGCACCATAAGATGGTTGTGGTGGAGGAGCAGGATCAAGAGGGGCTGCTACCCGTGGTGCAAACTCATAACCTAAAGCTAAATTCTTTAATTTCCGTTTCTTTCTGTGTCTCTCAGAGTATTCTCCATCTACTCCAATTCTTCGTTGATAATTGTATCGCCCATCATCATCATAGTCTTCATCTACCTCCAATCCTACATCTCGTTGGGTAAAGTTTTCTTCATCTTCGTCACCCTCTTCTTCTTCCTCCTCTTCCACTTCCTCTTCTTGTTCTTCTTCATCTTCTACTTCTACTTCTCCGACTTCTTCTTCTTCTTGCTCTTCTTCCCCTTCTTCTTCGTCTTCTTCATCTTCAACATATTCACTATCATGGGGCTGAGCGTAAGAGGAGTTGCGCATCGAAAGCTTCGAACGTTGAGCAGAGCCAGAATTTTGATGGTAATTCACACGGAAACAGTTGGGAGGATACCTTGCATCATCCTCCATATCATCCATTTCTGAACCAAATACCAACAGTCGAAACACCAGTTCATACAAAAAAAAAAACTTTATTACCAGAAAAAGGAACCTTCTGAATCGATACGAAAAGTCATACTATTAGCAAAGAAAAAGAAAACCCTCACCTTGAATTACTTAATGACCTCAATCCTGCAATCAAATTGCAAAACAGCTCATAATAAGATCTTTCAACCAAAGGATCTGCAGATCTGATCGGAGGCCGATGAACGGTGTCTCTAATCAAAAATAATAGATTTGATGATGAAAGCGGACAGCACCACCACTGAAATCTGATCTCCCGAGAATGAAATAACATCGACAACCCTAGGAATCGGAGAAACCTATTAGATTTCCGATCGGAGATAGAGACGAGAGCCACGTCGAACGAAAGGGCAGTAACTGTCCGACGTGGTCGTTTTGGGCCTATCATTTGGGTCCTTAGCGTGTGGACTTGAAGCAAAAATGGCCCATTCATGGATTTTTATGGCTCTCCAGGAAGTCATAAAGGCAACATTCCAGGTTTGGATACTTTTTTTTGGTATTTTTTTCTTTTTTTTGGGTAATCAGAAGGTTATGATATTTACGACCAAAGGGGGCTGAGACAGGGAGTACTAATGTCTTCTATGCGTTTCAATTTGGTGCTCCAAGTGCTTTTGAACCGCCTCACCAAAGCTGCCATGAGTGATTTGTTTATCAAATCTAGCTTACGTCAGTTTACTTTGCTAGTCACATCATTGTTCCTGGTAAGGCAGACATGCATTTTGCTTACAAGACATCTTGGAAGCATTTGGGGCTTAGTTGGGCTTGTGTTTTAATGGAAGCTGTGAAACTCAGCCCTAACCTTGATTCGGAAACTCTATTGTTTGTAGGTCCAGCAACCCGAAGTAAGGCAAGAAGTCAGCTTTGGGCCATTTCAATAGAATACTTGGTGGCTGGATTGAAATCCATGAGTGTTGATGTCAATGTTCCATTTATGGAAACTACACCCTGTTGAAGATCGGATTAGTTGATGAACTTGGAGTGCTCTCTGTATTGGTTCGAAGGCATTTCTACCTACTAGGTATGTCACTTTAAGTGTGTGCAAAACCCCTTGATGTTTGGACTTGATCTGAGCCTTCAATTTTCTATTTTGAAATTGTTGTTCTGATTGGTCGACTCATTGGTCGACTGGACCAATCGACCAATCAATCGACCAATTGATTCTGTTTTTGAAAATTAGGTCGTGGCTACTCTATTTAAGTATAATCTCGGGAATACTCCGCCTCATCTGCCTCCTAAGCCTCTGGAATGAGTTAGAACTTCATTCTAATCAATTCCCTTATATCCTTGGTTGATATCTCGCAAGAACTCAAGTGATCTCCTTCCTCCTGCATCAAAGGTATGTTTATGTTCTATTTTTCTCCCATCTCTGATTTTCTTTTCTTTGATCTGTTCTTGGTTGAGATCAGGAAGATGATGTTGCATTCTTGCAACCATCTATTCCATGATCTCATTCGATTCCTTGAGATTTATGATCATCATCATGATCTCAAGCCTAGCCGAATTAAATTCTTGTAACCCTAACCCTTGAATGATCTTTCTGGAAACCTTTTGGGTAACCTCCCATGTGAGGGAAACCTCATGGGTAATTTTTAGGTTAATCTAAATTTGACCTTTTATGTTTTTCTTGTTATTACTTGCCAACAATTTACTTCCCTTCAATCCTGTGATCTCAACCTTTTCATGGGAGCCAAAAAGGGTGAAACCCTAACCTCTTGGATATATGTTATTGACCCTGTTAATAGCCAATTAATGTGTTTTCCTTACAAGATTTGTAACCTATCATCCTCTAATTCTTTATCCTTGATCATACTATGTTTTCTTCATGATCCATGATTTAACCTAATTAGGTTAACCTTTTTGTTCCTGAATTGTAACTTGGAAACTTGATTTGGTTGGTGGTTTGATATCCTCTATATACTAGGATGCTGCCATTATAGTTTCCCCCTTATTTGGTACCCTTTTGAACCACCAAATTCGGTTTCTTTTTCTAAAAATTCGGATTCTTGAAGGCCACTGTCTCTATTGGTCGACTCATTGGTCGATCAGGGCGATGACCAATCAATCGACCAATGAGTACAAAGCAACCTCATTCTTGGTCTGTTTTGATTGATTTGATATCTTTCCTTCTATGTATCTTTCCTAACATGTTGTATACACTTGTTTAAGACTTTCTTCTCAGGTTTAGTCAAGGTCTTGATTCCCTAAGCTCCTTTACGAGTTAGAAGGTAAGGACAGTTATTCTTTAATTACATAGACCGCATACTCTCTGGTTTCTACCTTATGAAACTATGAGTTTACCTACAGTTGTTATACTTTATACTTTTGATTTACTACTGTGAGAACAGTAGCACTTGCTTATGTTTTCTTTTTATTATGTAAGCTTATGTGAATTGCTTATTACTATACTGTTTAAAGATTGCATCATGACTGTATACTCTCTTGTATATGATGAACTGTTGATGGTGTATGTCATGTCTGATCTGAGATTGTATCTGATTAAGTATGATTTGGGATTGAGAGGTGTCCTTTTGACACTTCTGTCCTTGGGCATTATCGGAAATAGTATGGGATGTTTCCGGGGTTGCCCATCGACGCTTTCCCGAATTATTGATTGTCATACCTAGGATTGTCTAGCAGTGTTTGGCTAGGATGTCCCCGTTATATCAGACCCAAATCGAAAGGGTATTGAGACCGAACGACCCGTGGTAGCAATGGGGATTCACGAGCGCTCAAGACCGGTAACGAACCCGTGAGAGGACGGGAATCACATTGTGGGGGCCATGTATTGGAGGGTTGCATATGGCTAGACTTGGGCTCATGGGCGCTCGAGACCGGTGAGTTATATTTGTGAGGGGACATGAGAGCTTCCCATTTACCATATGTGGATAACCAATAGGGTTGATGAGTCCGTAGTCCAGGACTATTAGGACTCTAGTGGAAAGGATACCGGAAAAGATCCCGAGAGGGGAGGAATAGAAGTATCTGGACCTGAGTTGATGTAACTGAGTAGATGACTTGCATTGGGCTAGGCTTTTACCCTGACATGTGCCAGTACTTAGACCAAATGGTGATGTGAGAGAGAGATGACTTAACCCCCAGCCATGGAATGTCCGAGAGGGATGCTGGACCCACTACCAATAGGAGCCGTATGCACGACCTACCCAAAGAAGTATGGTGCTATGACTTAAAGCATGTCTGCCAATAGAGACCAGCATACATGAAGTTTAGATGCATACATACATTATCTTTTTCATACTCCATTGCATCTTGCTATGTTCTGCCACATGTTATTTATGTTGTTATGGATTAACTACCTTACTGAGTTTCTTCGAAACTCATTCCCTTTTTGTACATTGTTTTGTTAGACTATTCTACAGGTACTGACTACTATGAAGAACCATACACTGAAGCGCAAGCCGAGGAAGCGTACTACACGCAAGGTGTTGGCGACAATCAAGATTACTCTGATGATCCCTCAGTTGATCAAGTTTTGTACCACGATTAAAGGCAACATGGAATTGGAACATCTCAGTTGGATTGATGAAGTCTACTATTTTGAAGATGTCATCTGTAGAATAAAAGACTCTTATGTTTAGTTTATCTTTCTTAGTTCCTTTGATTTAGTTGTTATTCCTTTTAGACTTACATACTACGTTCCGCTGTATTTTTGGAGTGAGTTTCCGCCTCACTGTACTTCTTTTGATATCTTCAGATATCTGGTATCATTTTCCGCACTCTGACTTTATTGTTTATTCATTTCTTGTTTTGAACCTTGTTTATAATATTAAACCTTGATTATTTCTTGTTTATGATTATGTTATTGAATATGTGGGAGGATGATTTCCTCGATACTTGATCTTCGGGGCTGTGGATCACACTCTCGGGTATGCCAGTTAGGGTACCGGCTGGGAGGATGTGACAGATTGGTATCAGAGCCCAAAGTTCAAGGAAATCCTAACCACAGAAAACAGTAACAGAACATTCCTGAGTCATAGATCCATAAGTGACTCATCTACTCTTAGATGTGAATAATATAACACTTGGACTAGAAACTGTGTAATGAAGCATAACTGAATACTTCTGAATAATGCACAATAATTATACTTAAACAAATGTCACTTAATGCAATACAAGAAAAGTGCATAATACACAATAATAAAGTGAAACAAAGTGAACTTCATTAATATTAAGAGTTTTACAACGATTACATCAGAAAAGCAAAAAAAGGGAAATCCTAAGTACAGTCTATCTAGGTGATCTCCTCTGATCTCTGAAAGCTCTGAAGTCCTCTGATAGCTGAGTCACCTGATGCTCTATCCTATCCTGTCGTGACTCCATCCTCTTATACATCTGCTCTTGTCTGACCTCCATCCTCTCCAGCATGGAAGTCATCGATCTCATATGTGCACTGAGATCTGAAGTCTCTGGAACTGCATGAGAAGGGCCACCTGTCTCAAAGTGCGATGAAGGAAACTCTTGATGCACTGGCTCAGCCTCGTGCATCTCTGTATCATCTCCGGCCTGATCATCACTATCAGGACCGACATCCTCCTCTCCATCCTCTGACTCCTGCTCCTCATCCTCTGTCTCCTCATCCTCCTCACCCTCTAGACCAGGAGATCTCACAGTCTGTTGCAGCCTCATCTGACGAATGGTCCGAGTCCCGATCGTGTATCCCCGTGAACCAGTGTCCACTGGTGTATCCTCGAAACTCACCCCGAAATGCCTGAAGATCAAGGTCAATAGCCTCCCATAGCAAAGGTTCCTCATGCTAGGCCGCAGAACCAGATCCAGCATGACCTGCTGAATGATGTAAGAAAGGTCTATCTCGAAGCCCATGTAGATGCGGTAGATGACTACGGCCTCCATCACTGTGACCCGATGGTGATGTCCGGCCTTTGGCATGATATTTCTACCGATGATGATGCCGATGATCCGTGCTGAATCTGTCATCCGCCCACTGTTCCACGGAGTGTAGCATCAGCGACTATCCCACAGTGTGGAGCATATCTCGCGCAGCTCATATGGCATCAAGTAGCTGTCGATGTCTACCCCTGCAGGTATCCACATGCACTGCATGGATAGTAAGGAACTCGCAAGATCTCAGCCAGTGATCTCGTGGAGAATCGGATCTGTGTCTGAAAGACCCTGCTCCTGAGGACTAGCTGAAGAGGATGTCCTGGACCTCGAGACTCCTCTGTATAGGTAAGGTTGCTGAAGAACAACCTCACTAGCTCCGGATATATAGGCAAATCCTCTGTGAAGAGACGTGTCCACTGCAAAGTGTCGAATCTCTGCTGTATCCTGAAGACTCTGAGCTGACGAAGGTGAAGTAGACATCCCAGCTTGATACTGCAGTAACTGAAGTAGGCCTCGTACAAGAACTCGGCCTGTGGAGTGTCTAATCGCTCTGGTATCCGGACTACTTGTCTAGGCTCTGAAGGAACCTGACCTCTGCCTCTGCGTGCCCCTACCATGCGACCTCGACCTCGTACTCCCCTCGCCATAGTGAATGTCTGTAGAAGAAACAAAGACATTGTTGTTAGTGCTATTTCAAGATTTCAGCCAAAATGGTATTTTCGTAATTTTTTGGAAAATTTCAAATTTAGGGAAAATTTGATTTGAAGTTACTAGCATGTGCACAATACTTGGAATTGCATGGCTATGAAGTTTATTTGAAGGAAATCGACCGAAAACTTGGATTAAAGTGGGAAATTCAACAAGAAGAATTTGGGGATTTTTGCATTCTAGGTCAAAATTGGATTTTTGAAAAGTTGAAATTGATTAAATCAAACTATATGGATATATCTACAATATCATCTTGAGCATGTAGCATTTTATTTCGTGCGAAAACTCCAAGCTGTTTGTGAGAAAACGAAATTTTTTCTAAAGTTAACGATTTCGGTACCAAAACATTGTGAGAAGTGCAAGAATGTGTTAGAACTTGTTGTCTATGCATGGCATTGTGTTTAAAACCTAGGGAATATGTTTCTAAGTATTCCTAAACATGATTTCTAACATTGGATACAAGTAAAACATGGTTTTGTTGAAATACAAGCATGAGAAGATGTAAATGGAAGAGAAAATGAGAGATTTACCTTGTGTGTGATGAATGTAGGTTGTTGTGTTGTTGTTGAAGCACTAAATCACTCCTAGAACACTTGGAAGGACCTTTGGAGTCTTTCCCCCTGAGCTCTCTCACTTTTGGAAGAGGTTAGAATGAAGTTGGAATGTGAAAATGAGGCTTATAATGCGAATTTTTGTATTTTGTGAGCATTGGTCGACTCATTGGTCGATTGGACCAGTCGACCAATCAATCGACCAATGGACCCAGTGAACTCATTTTCTGTTGGATTTTTGGAAAATGTGATTTTTGTCCTATGGATTGTTGTTGGATGACTAAATGGATGTATTTAAGCATGATTTAAATTTTCAAATCATTTGGACTTATGGATTGTGTTGAAACTTCGATTTCTGGTGTTTTTGACATTTTGGTTTTTGCAGAATGGTTACTCTGAGAAGTGGTCGTGGTGAGATACCTGAAGATGGTCATGATCAGTGGACCAATACTGGTGATCAAGGTACCCATGACATACCCAATGCCTCGAATGTTGGAAGCTTTCATGATATTGCCAATATTATGGGTAATATGATGCAGCAGCAAGCAGCCAAGTTTAACTAGATGATGACCGGTTTCATGACTCTGCATAATGAGACTCGTGCAGGTGTTAATGGGAATCTTCATATTGTAGTCCCGAATGCGGGAGGTTTGGCTGGAACTCCTCATACTCGTATGATGGAGAGTTTCCTGAAGATGCAAGTGCCCAGTTTCACTGGAGTTACCAAGGACCTCTAGTTTCCTAACAAGTGGCTTCGTGAGTTGGAAAAGGCTTTTCGTCATTTGCAATGTACGGAAGCTCAGAAGATTCTGTTTGCTGAACAGAAGTTGCAACATGAAGCTGACACTTGGTGGACCTCCACTCGGCCTGTTTCGGAAGGTTTGCATGCGGGTGTTGTAACTTGGGATTTGTTCAAAGAAGCTTTCTGCATGAATTATTTCCCTAAGGCGCTGAAGGATGTGAAAGAAGCTGAGTTTATGGATCTCGCGAAAGGATCTTTGTCTGTGTTGGAGTACCAACAGAAGTTCGAGGAGCTTCATTTCTTTGCTCCTGATTCTCTGAAGCTTGATCTCACCAAAGCGAAGAAGTTCTTTAAAGGACTGCGCCCTGCCATTAAAGCTTACCTCACTGTCCAGCCTATAGTGAGCTATGCTCAAGTGGTGCAGAACTTGAAGAAGTTGGAAGAAACTGAGAAGGAGAATGCACGTGTGCAAAGGCCATGGCAGCCTAGGAACCCTGGATTGGTGGATCGTAATGATCGGCGTTTTGTGAGACCTACACCCTATCCCACTCCTTCTTTTCAGCCTAGGAGTGTAGGTCAGAACCCCTGGTTTTCAGCAGCCCGGCCAGTTTAGACAGTATGGCGGGAATCGACAACTAGTGAATGCAAGTGCTAGGCCAGTGAATGCGAATCCTAGGCCATTGGTTCAGAAGCCCCTTGTTGCGGCTACTTTAGTAGGACTTAGCAACCCTGTTTGCTTTTACTGTAAGCAGACTGGTCATTTTGCTCGTGAATGTCCGAAGAAGCCTGCCAAGCAACCTGCCCCAATGGTGAAGAGTGCCCCTACTCCTCCCTCTGGTAGAGTGTTCAGTATCTCCAATACTGAGCAAGATGCGAGCCATGATGTGATTACAGGTACATTGCTAGTCGCTTCTATTCCTGCATTTGTTTTATTTGATACGGGTGCATCTCATTCGTTCATATCATCTGCATTCATCAAGAAGACTGGCCTAATCCCTGAGAAATTATCTAGTTGTTTATTGATTAGTACACCTACTGGTCCTGTTGTGAAACTAGATAAAGGGTTAGTTAAATGTCCTGTGTTGATTAGTGAGAAGAACTTGGAAGCCAATTTAGTACTTCTTGAGATGAAGGACTTTGATGTCATTTTGGGAATTGACTGGTTGACAGCCCACAAAGCTGTGTTTCTTTGTTCCTCAAGGAAGATTCAGTTCCATATTTGTGGAAACCCGATTTTTGAATTTCAAGGAGAGAAAAGAAGGGTTTGTAGGAAGATACTGTCCGCACTAATGCAAATCTATGCCCTAGTAGATGATGCTTCATCTGAAGGCAAGAGTAAAGTAAAGAAAAGAGTTGATGAAGTCAAGATTGTCTGTGACTTTGTTGATGTCTTCCCTGATGATCTATCGGGAGTGCCTCCAGATAGGGATGTTGAGTTTTCTATTGATCTTATCCCTGGTGCCGCTCCGGTATCTAAGGCTCCCTATAGGATGGCTCCTATTGAGCTGAAGGAGTTACAAAACTAGTTGAATGAGCTCATTGATAGAGGTTTCGTACAACCTAGTGTGTCACCTTGGGAGCTCCGGTTTTGTTTGTCAAGAAGAAGGATGGCAGTATGCGTTTGTGCATCGACTATCATGAGTTGAATAAGCTGACCATCAAGAATAGATACCCGCTACCAAGAATTGATGATCTCTTTGATCAGTTGAAGGGTGTAACTGTGTTCTCGAAGATTGACTTGAGATCTGGATATCACCAGTTGAAAGTGAAGCCTAGTGATATTTTCAAGACAGCTTTCCGAACAAGGTACGGCCATTATGAGCTTAGAGTCATGCCTTTCGGATTGACTAATGCTCCTGCAGTGTTCATGGACCTCATGAACCGAGTCTTTCACGATGTGCTCGATAAGTTTGTGATCGTCTTCATTGACGATATCCTGATTTATTTGAAGAGTGAAGAAGAGCATGCAAGGCATCTAGATTTCACTTTGCGAAGACTGAGAGAAAAGAAGCTGTACGCCAAGTTTAGCAAGTGTGATTTCTGGCTCAATAGTGTAGTATTCCTCAGCCATGTGGTTTCAGCTGAAGGTATTCGTGTTGATCCTGAAAAAGTTCAAGCAGTGGCTGATTGGGAAAGACCGAAGACGGTTACGGAAATAAGAAGTTTCCTTGGATTGGCGGGTTACTACAGAAGATTTATTGAGAATTTTTCCCGGTTGGCTGCGCCTATGACAAAGTTAACCAGGGAAGAAGAGAAGTTTGTTTGGTCTGACGCTTGTGAGAAGAATTTCCAAGAGTTGAAGGATAGATTGACAAGTGCCCTGGTTTTGACTATACCTTATAGTTCCGGTGGTCTAACAGTCTATACTGATGCGTCGAAGATTGGTTTGGGTTGTGTACTAATGCAACATGGTAAAGTGGTAGCCTATGCTTCTTGGCAATTGAAAGATTATGAGCGGAATTACCCCACTCACGATCTAGAACTTGCCGCGGTGGTATTTGCTTTGAAGATTTGGAGACATTACCTCTACGGTGAGAAGATTGCCATTTTCACGGATCATAAGAGTTTGAAGTACTTCTTTACTCAAAAGGAGTTGAACATGAGGCAAAGAAGATGGTTGGAACTAGTTTCTGATTATGATTGTGATATTCAGTATCACCTTGGGAAGGCAAACGTTGTTGCAGATGCTCTTAGTAGGAAGATTCAGAAGAAGACTTTGGATTTGAATACTTTGAGTCTGCCCTTGTTGTCTTCTATTGAAAGTTTCGATTAGGAAGTTGTCCCTGAGAATTCTGATTATGTTCTTTCTGCCATGACGGCAAGATCTGGTCTTAGAGATAAGATTGTTACCTTGCAGAGTTCTGATCAAGAACTTAAGGATAAAGTTGAGAAGATTTCTCCGAATCTTGAGTCGGACCCGACTTTGGTATATCCATGGATGGTGCTTTATTGTTTAGAGGTAGATTGTGTGTGCCAGCAAGTGAGGAAATTAAGAAGGGAATTTTGAAGGAAGCACACCAGTCAATCTTTACTGGGGTAGTAGACCAATCAATCGACCAATGAGTACAGCAACCTCATTCTTGGTCTGTTTTGATTGATTTGATATCTTTCCTAACATGTTGTATACACTTGTTTAAGACTTTCTTCTCAGGTTTAGTCAAGGTCTTACTTTATTCCCTAAGCTCCTTTATGAGTTAGAAGGTAAGGACAATTATTCTTTAATTACATAGATCGCATACTCTCTGGTTTCTACCTTATAAAACTATGAGTTTACCTACTATTGTTATACTTTATATTTCTGATTTACTACTGTGAGAACAGTAGCACTTGCTTATGTTTTCTTTTTATTATGTAAGCTTATGTGAATTGCTTATTACTATATTGTTTAAAGATTGGATCATGACTGTATACTCTCTTGTATATGATGAACTATTGATGGTGTATGTCATGTCTGATCTGAGATTGTATCTGATTAGGTATGATTTGGGATTGAGAGGTTTCCTTTTGACACTTCTGTCCTTGGGCATTATCGGAAATAGTATGGGATGTTTCTCGGGTTGCCCATCGACGCTTTCCCGAATTATTGATTGTCATACCTAGGATTGTCTAGCAGTGTTTGGCTAGGATGTCCCCGTTATATCAGACCCAAATCGGAAGGGTATTGAGACCGAACGACTTATGGCAGCAATGGGGATTCACGGGCGCTCTAGACCGGTAACCAACCCGTGAGAGGACGGGAATCACATTATGGGGGCCATGTATTGGAGGGTTGCATATGGCTAGACTTGGGCTCATGGGCGCTCGAGACCGGTGAGTTATATCCGTGAGGGGACATGGGAGCTTCCTGTTTACCATATGTGGATAACCAATAGGGTTGATGAGTCCATAGTCCGGGACTATTAGGACTCTAGTGGAAAGGATACCGAAAAGGATCCCGAGAGGGGAGGAATGGAAGTATCTGGACCTGAGCTGATGTAACTGAGTAGATGACTTGCATTGGGCTAGGCTTTTACCCTGACATGTGCCAGTACATAGACCAAATGGTGATGTGAGAGGATGACTTAACCCCCAGCCATGGAATGTCCGAGAGGGATGCCGGACCCACTACCAATAGGAGCCGTACGCGTGACCTACCCAAAGAAGTATGGTGCTATGACTTAAAGCATGTCTGCCAATAGAGACCAGCATACAGAGAGTTTAGATGCATACATACATTATTTTTTCATACTGCATTGCATCTTGCTATGTTCTGCCACATGTTATTTATGTTGTTATGGATTAACTGCCTTACTAAGTTTCTTCGAAACTCATTCCCTTTTTGTACATTGTTTTGTTAGACTATTCTACAGGGTCCGACTACTATGAAGAACCATACATTGAAGCGCAAGCCTATGAAGCGTACTACACGCAAGGTGTTGGCGACAATCAAGATTACTCTGATGATCCCTCAGTTGATCAAGTTTTGTACCACGATTAAAGGCAACGTGGAATTGGAACATCTCAGTTGGATTGATGAAGTCCACTATTTTGAAGATGTCATGTGAAACCCAGCCCTGACACTGACCCGGAAACCCTGTTGTTTGTAGGTCCAGCAACCCGAAGTAAGGCAAGAAGTCATATTTGGGCCATTTCTGTTGAAGACTTGATGTCTGGATTGGAATCCATGAGTGTTGATGTCAGTGTTCCAATTGTGGAAACTGCACCCTGATGAAGATTGGATTAGTTGATGAACTTGGAGTGGTCTCTGTATTGATTCGAAGGCATTTCTAACTCCTAGGTATGTCAATCTAGGTGTGTGCAAAACCCCTTGATGTTTGGACTTGATCTGAGCCTTCAAATCCACATTTTGAAGTTGCTGTCTTGATTGGTCGATTCATTGGTCGATTGGACCAATCAACCAATCAATCGACCAATGGTTCTGAATTTACCAATATGGTCCTGTCTCCTCTATTTAAGTCTAATCTCGGGAATACTCCGCCTCATCTGCCTCCTAAGCCTCTGGAACGAGTTAGAACCCTAATATAATTAATTCCCTTGCATCCTTTGGTGATCTCTCACAAGACTTGAAGAAATCTTCATCCTCCTGCAGCAAAGGTATGTGTATACTCACTCTTTCTTCTATCTCTGATTTTCTTTCTTTAATTCTGTTCTTAGTTGAGATCAGGAAGAAGATGATGCACTCTTGCAACCATCTATTCCATGATCTCATCATGTTCTTTAAGATCCATGATCATCATCATGATCTTAACCCTAACCGGTTGAATTCTTGAAACCCTAAACCCAATCCTCTGAAACCCTAACTTGTGTGATGATTCGGAGAACCTTTGGTAACCTCCCATGTGAAGGGAAACCTCTTGGGTGACATTTGTGTTAACCTAAACTTCATCATTGAATGACCCTTCTTGTTATTTTTGGCTAACAATTTATCTCCCTTCGTCCAGAACTCTCAACTTTTTCATGGGAACCAAAAAGGGTGAAACCCTGATTTCTTGGATCAAACCAAGAACCCCTATTTTGATCATGTTAGAAGACAATCACTTTATTTTCTTTACTAGATCTGTAACCTTTCATATCCTAGTTCTTTATCTTTGATCATACGATATCTTTTTCATAATCTATGTTTACCTAATTAGGTTAACCTTTTGGTTCCTCGGTAGCAACTTGGGAACTTGTTTTGATTGATGATTTGATGTCCTCTATACCCTAGAATACTACCATGATAGTTTTCCTCTGATTTTGTACCCTTTTGAACCACCAAATTCGGTTCTTGATTCTCAAAATTCGGATTCTTGTAAGCTACTGTCTCGATTGGTCAATTGATTGGTCGATTGAACCAATTGACCAATCAATCGACCAATGAGTACAGAAACCTCATTCTTGGTCTGTTTCGATTGATTTATGATCTTTCCTTTTATGCATCTTTCCTAACATGTTTTATGCACTTGTTTAGGACTGTCTTCTCAGGTTTAGTCAAGGTCATACTTGATTTACTAAGTTTCTATACGAGTTAGAAGGTAAGGACAATTATTTCCTTAACTGCATAGATTGCTTGTTCTTTGGTTTCTACTTTGGGAAACTATGAGATTACCTACTGTTGTTGTACTTAAATTCTGATTTTCTATTGTGGGAACAGTAGCACTTGTTTATATCACCTCTTTCATTATTCATGTTATAGGAATTACTTACTACTACTTAATCTGATTTTGCTTTTACATTCTCTTGTATATGATG
This sequence comes from Hakea prostrata, assembly GCF_041222555.1. Classification (NCBI taxonomy): domain Eukaryota; kingdom Viridiplantae; phylum Streptophyta; class Magnoliopsida; order Proteales; family Proteaceae; genus Hakea; species Hakea prostrata. The sequence goes on along the minus strand of NC_142602.1, from coordinate 46,478,788 downwards.
AACTGTTGGTTGTGTATGTCATGACTGATCTGAGAATGTGTTTGCTTAAGTTTGGTTTGGAATTGGGGAGTGTCCTTTTGACTCTTCTGTCCTTGGACATCAGAGGGAATAGTATGGGATGTTCTCCGAAGATGCCCATCGACGCTTTCCCGAATCATTGGTTGTCATAACTAGGGATGTCTAGCAGTGTTTGGCTTGGTTATACCCCTGTTATATCAAACCCGATTCGGAAGGGTATTGAGACCGAAGGACCCATGGTAGCAATGGGGATTCACGGGCGCTCAAGACCGGTAACCAACCCGTGAGAGGACGGGAATCACATTGTGGGGGCCATTTATTGGAGGGTTGCATATGGCTAGACTTGGGCTCATGGGTGCTTAAGACCGGTAACCAACCCGTGAGAGGACATGAGAGCTTCCCGTTTACCATATGTGGATAACCAATAGGGTTGATGAGTCCGTAGTCCGGGACTATTAGGACTCTAGTGGAAAGGATACCGGAAAGGATCGCCTGGGGTGAGGAATGGAAGTATCTGGACCTGAGTTGATGTAACTGAGTAGATGACTTGCATTGGGCTAGGCTTTTCCCTGACATGCGCCGGTACTTATGCCAAATGGTTGTGAGAGAGTGTGTTGACTTAACCCCCTGCCATGGTTTGTCCTGAGGGATGCCCAGACCCATTACCAACTGATGATGAGTGATTGAGACCTTCCCTAAGAAGTACGGTGCTATGACTTAAAGCATGTCTGCCATAGAGACCAGCATACATAGAGTTTAGTTGCATACATACATTATCTGTCTCATATTGCATTGCATCTTGTTATGTGTTGCCACATGTCAATTATGTTGTTATGGATTAACTACCTTACTGAGTTTCTTCGAAACTCATTACTTTTTGTATATTCTTTTGTTAGATTATCCTGCAGGCACAGATTATTATGACGAGCAGTACAGTGAAGCGCAAGCCGACGAAGCGTATTACACACAAGGTGCTGGCGACGATCAAGATTACTCTGATGATCCCACGGTGGATCAAGTTGCGTACTACGTTTGAAGGCAGTATAGAGTTAGAACAGATCCGTTGGATTGACGAAGTCCTCACTGTACTTCTTTTGATATCTTCGGATATCTAGTATCATTTTCCGCACTCTGACTATATTGTTTATTCATTTCTTGTTTTGAACCTTGTTTATAATATTAAACCTTGATTATTTCCTGTTTATGATTATGTTATTGAATATGTGGGAGGATGATTTCCTCGATACTTGATCTTTAGGGCTGTGGATCACACTCTCGGGTATGCCAGTTAGGGTACCAGCTGGGAGGATGTGACAGAAGCCTTCCATCTTTTATGGTAATTGCTTGAGTGATATCAAGGATGTTTTTTCTAGCTCACTTGGAAGGTATTCCCTTGGGATCCAAGTCTCTAAAGATTATCAAATGTTGGTATCCAAGGTGGAGTTTCTGATCAGTCTTAGAGTTCGAAGTCTCTCTCCTACACCAGTCAGTTGACATTAACCGAATTAGTTCTTATGTGCACCGTTGCTTACTGGCTGCATATTCTATTCGTTCAGGCTAGTGTTTTGGATAAGTTGGAGATGATGCTAGCTCGATTCCTCTAGAACAATTCTACATCCTTGGAGAGGTTTAAAGTTGCTTGGTCTAGCATGTGCCTTCCTCTAGATGAGGGTGGATTCGGAATTAACGGTTGAGAGAGTGGAGCAGGTCGCCCCCTTATGAGACATCTTTGGAAATTGATTAGTCAGCAATGTTCCTATTGGGGAGTTTATTTGTGCACGTTGGCTGCGTAGGCATTCCGTGTGGTCCTTCCCTACACCAACTTTTTGCTCACTTTCCTTCTAGCATACTCTAGGTACTAGAGTGGACATAGTGAGGTTAGTTACCTATTTGGTGAAAGGTGGTACTTCTATCCACCTTTGGTCAAATACTTGGTTGAGTAGTGGCATCTTGCGAGTTGATAACTTCCTCAACAAAGTTTGTTTGATAGGATGACTTGCATGATATACTCCAATAAATGACCTGTAGACTCAAGACATAGGTAGACAGGAAAATTAAATCAAGTAAAAATAAGCAAAAGATATTAAACCATGATTGGGACCCATAGTAACCATATGGCTGAAGAGGTTGATACACTATTGATTGCCTTACCAACCAGGTCGATAGTTTTTAAAGTTGAGCTAGTTCTGGAAATGACCCTCAAGCTCCAATGGCAGCAGAAACTAGACATTTCATTTTGTTTAGACATAATAGAACTTAAGAGAGGGTAGAGAAGAGAAGATTAAGACTCTAGAGGTTCAACTCAACCAATTTGGGCAATTGGAAGTGATATGGAGAAAATATAATCGAACCGGGTTCAACCTTGGTTCGACCCTCGACCCCGGTTGGGACGAAAGGAATCGACTCGCTTCCGAGTGGGCCGGGTTCAAAAGTAGCTTGCTGAGGAAGTAAACTAACTCAGTCCCAAGCATGCCTTAATCCGTTATGATCGGAATGGACTCATCGTCAAAGAGATGGGTAGCAGTATTTGCGGAAGATGCTTATCGCTAATTATGTGGATAACTACCATATAACTATCGTATTATCAAAGGAGTTATCTAATAGCCCAACCTAGAACAGATCTATCATTCAACGGATCTATTCGTTAAGATCTGACGGCTATCCGAAGAAGGCTCAAATACATCCAACGAAGGAGATTCGAATGTACACCCTGTCACATCCACCCAGCCGGTACCCTATCTGGCATACCCGAGTGTGTGATCCACAGTCCACAAGATCCAGTATCGAGAAAATCAACCTCCCACATTCACAATAATATAATCAAGAACAAGACTAAATCAAGGTTAACAATATTATTTAAATGAATCAAAGTGAAGTAACGAAATAATCATCAGAGTGTGGAAATGATACCAATAGATATATATAATCAAAATGTAGAGTGAGGCGGAATCTCACTCCACGAGTACAGTGGAATGTAGATCGAAAGTCAAAGGAGATTACAACTGGTTCTAAAGACAAGAAAGAAAGATATAATCAAACTAAGCTAGAGTCTATTCTACTTTATAAAGAACGTCTTCATAAACATAGACTTCATCAATCATGCTCAGACGCTCCCACTCCATAGTAGGGCTAATCTTGGTACAAAGTAAGACCACTCGAGGAATCCTCAACGTAATCTTCATAGTTGCCAACACCTTGCGTGAAGTACGCTTCTTCAGTTTGTGCTTTCTCATATTGACCTTTATAGTCATCAATGCCTGTAGAGTAATCTAACAAAAGATATTGTACAAAAGGAGTGAGTTTCAAAAGAAACCCAGTAAGGCAAGTTATTCCATAATAGCATAAATAACATGATAGCATAAGCAAAGCATAATGTGATATGATATGAGACAGACGATGCATGTATGAGTCTAACTCTATGTATGCTGGTCTCTATAGGTAGACATGCTTTAAGTCATAGCACCATACTTCTTTGGGTAGGTCTCAATTCACTCATCCTCGGTTGGCAAAGGGTCCTTCATCCCTCTCGTACAATCCATGGCTGGGGGTTAAGTCACCTCTCTCTCACATCACCATTTGGTCTAAGTACTGGCACATGTCAGGGTAAAGCCTAGCCAAATGCAAGTCATCTACTTAGTTACATCAACTCAGATCCAGATACGTCCATTCCTCCCCTCTCGGGATCCTTTTCGGTATCCTTCACACTAGAGTCAGCGTATCCGACTCTCTCAAATACGGACTCATCAACCCTATAGGTCATCCACATATAGTAAACGGGAAGCTCTCATGTCCTCTCATAGGTTGGTTACCGGTCTTGAGTGCCCATGAGCCCAAGTCTATCCATATGCAACTCTACCCATAAATGGCCCCCACAATGTGATTCATGTCCCCTCACGGGTTGGTTACCGGTCTTGAGCACCCATGAATCCCCATTGCTACTGTAATATCCAGCCCTATTCTAACTTTGACCCTGACCCGGATCCACTGTTGTATTCAGGTCCGAGGACCCGAAGCGGTGGAAGAAGAGATCTATGGACCATCCTGATTGATGATCATGATTTGGAGACCGAGTCCATGGACATTGACAATGATACCCCTTGCTTAAATGCATTGTCAGTGTTTAAGGAAAGTCTGCGCATCAGAGAAGATTAACATGGTTGATGTACCAAATGACCTCCTGTGCACAATCCGAAGGTATTCCCCGAAACTAGACTTCTTGATTGAATTGTGGAAGAAAACCTCACTCAATTTGACCTTGTATAGCCTTTCAAATCCCTACTTGAAGTTGCTGTTCTAAACCTGAGTTTTCTGCTGAAATCATCTTGGTCGATACCATCGACCAAAAGCATCGACCAAAATGTCCCAGCCGCCAAGTTAATGATTCCATGGAATATTCCTTTTCTATTTAATATGACCTCGAGCCTTGAGCCTTTTGCAATCATTTTTCTCACTGGGAACGTGGGGAGAGCTTCCCAAAGCAGCTCCTTGGTTAGTGTGAAGGGTATCTCATCAAAGACACTTAGTTTATCATTGATTCTTGCCTTCATCTTCTACACTAAGGTAAGACTCTTCATTCCACTCTCTACCCTACCATTTTCTACTCCTTTCTATTGTCATCTTGCTGATGGGACATTTGGAATGGTGCTGCAACCTTGCAACCACCACTCCAAGTGCCTACTCATGCTCAATCCATGATTCCCTTAGCCATTCATTGATGCTAATGCTTATATCTCATGCCTAGCATATGTATTCCATGCTTTACCTATTAACATCATACCATTTGATATCAAACTGAGCTATAAAGTGTATTATGTTCATGTTTAACATTGCCATATGATTCCAATCGAATTTCTATTAGTTCCTCTAGCTATTGCATGCTATTCCTCATCAATGCAATCAATTCCAACTCATGCCATGATGTTTATCACTTGAACTTGATAGCTCAAATTGGGGCTTTTTAATTAGACCATTGGATTGGGTTAATTCCTTGATTTATAGTGTCCTACTACTGTTGTTAAGTATGCCTCCAAGTTCCAGATTGATCCGAACACCGGAAGACTCATTTCGGACCAAAAATCCCCAAAATCCACTATTCTGCCCGAGGACTATTTTGGTCGATCATTTTGGTCGATACCATCGACCAAAACCATCGACCAAAGTTGTTGCTGACAGCAACCTTGGTCAGTTTTGACTCGATTGATATCCGATCTTCCCGACTTCTTTTCTAATTTATTATTGATGTTTGTTTAGGGCCTTAACACTTCTATTGGACTATTCTTGGTATTCTCAATTCATCATCAACTCATCCAAGGTAAGGATGGTTATATCCATAAACATATAAGTCATCAAATATTGAACTATGCTTTATTCAAAGAATGAAGTCCCTAAATTCTTTCAATCATTATGATACTGATACATATGTGTTGGAACAGTAATATTTAAATCTTTATACAATTGTTGTGTTACTCTATCATTTTGATTTGCTTATGTTTATAATGATTCGTTTCAATATCATGATTTGAGTACTATTATGAATATGCATTGGATGCATGAGAAATGATGAGATCTGATGTGTGATTGCTTATGTATGACTTGGGATTGGAGGGTGTCCTACTGACACTTCTGTCCTTGGGCATCGGAGGGAATAGTATGGGATATTCTCCGATGGTGCCTATCGACACTCTCCCGAGTTATTGGATGACATACATAGGAGTGTCTAGTGGTGTGGCTAGGTTCATCCTTGTCGTGTCAGACCCGAATTGGAAGGGCATTGAGACCGAACAACCCGTGGTAGTGTATGGTTGGATGGGCACTCTAGGCCGGTAGCCAATCCGGTAGGGGACATAAACCATGCTACGGATACCTGAAAGGGGCCATTTATTGGTAGGGTTGCATATGGATAAACTTGGGCTCACGGGCGCTCAAGACCGGTAACCAATCCGTGAGAGGACGTGAGAGCTTCCCGTTTACTATATGTGGATGACCAATAGGGTTGATGAGTCCGAAATCCGGGATTTCGCTGACTCTAGTGTGAAGGATACCGAAAGGATCGCCGGGGGCGAGGAATGGACGTATCTGAATCTGACTTGACCGATTGAGTAGATGACTTGCATTGGGCTAGGCTTTACCGTGACATGCGCCAAGATTCTTGACCAAATGGTGATGTGAGAGAGCGGTGACCGATTCCCCTTACCATGGTTTTGATGACTTTACCGATCTTCCCCGGCATTCCCAAGATATGGAAATGGGAGAGTGACTGACGACCCAGTAGAAGTACGGTGCTATGACTTAAAGCATGTCTACCTTAGAGACCAGCATTCATAGAGTTAGGCTCATATCTGCATCATATGTTCCATATCACATTGCATTATTATATGTTCTGAATGTGTATGATTTCTAATTATGGAATAACTTCCTTGCTGAGTTCTTCGAACTCATTCCTTTTGTGCAAATGTTTTAGATTACATTCCAGGTACCGAAGATTACGATGGCACCTCCTATGAGGCGGACTATGATTCCACATACTACCCTCCGGGTAGTGGCGTCGGTGAGGATTCGTATATTGGAGCCGAGGAGGATTATTATTCGCACCAGGGTTAGCCCCACAGTTGTGCGGGAGCGGCAGCGCTGGGTTTACTTCATCCGTACTGTTGAGGAGACTACTATTAGTATAGAAGAAACCCTAGCATAGTGCCCCATTCCCCTGGTGTATTTGTGGAACCATTGGTCTTGTAACTAACTTATCTTTGAGTTTACCCTTTTGAAACTTAGACATGTATTTGACGTTATCACACTTCTTTTCCGCTGTTCTGAGAGAGTGGTTGTCATACCTTCTCTCACCCTTATGATTATGCTTTAATGTTATTGCCTTCCGCACTCTGATTTATTTAGTCTTATCTTATTCATGATATTTAGTATTAACTGTTTTTACCATTGATTATTATTGTTCATGATTGTGTTACCGTGTATGTGGGAGGCATGGACCTCAGATCATTGATCTTTGGACTGTGGATCACATCCCGGGTATTCCAAATGGGGTACCGGCTGGGTGGATGTGACAGCTACCATGGGTCGTTCGGTCTCAATACCCTTCCGAATCGGGTTTGATATAACAGGGAATATCCTAGCCAACACTGCTAGACAAGTCCTAGGTATGACAACCAATAATCTGGGAAAGTGTCAAAGGGCAACATTGGAAATATCCCATACTATCCCCAATGATGTCCAAGGACAGAAATGTCGAAAGGACATTCCCCAATCCCAAATCATACCTAAACAATCACAATCATAATTCAGTCATATCATCCACGGCAGATATCTCATCAAATAGAAGAGTATAATAAGACAAGATCAAATAAATAAGAAACATACATAAATAAGTACATAAAGTAAATAAGGAAATAAGATTCTACAGCACTTGCAGCATTCATATCATAATAGAAACTATCATAACAGTAACAAATTTAAGTAGTTTCCAAATTAGAAACTAAATCTATGCAATCTATGTTAATATGGTAACAACTGTCCTTACCTTAAATAGATTCGAATATATTCCGGACGGACAAGAGGATGAATCCAAAGTTAGCAAACAAACCCTAGAATAACATCATACAATCATTAGGAAGTAGTCCTAAAAGAATGAGCATCAATCGAATCGAAACGGACGAAGAAATACAATTCTGTCACTGCGGGTTGATTGGCTGGGTTGATTGATTCATTCGACCCAATCAATCTACCCAAGAGTAATCCGAAAACAAAAATAGTATTTTAATCCGAAACCTATGCTATACAATCCGGGATGCTACAAAACTTGGAGAGAATGTCTAACACAGTAGTCTAAGACTAAAAAGCGTATTTTAGACATTAAACAACGATTAAAACCATTACTTACTAATTTGAAATCATACTTTCTATTTTGGTAAAAATCAATGTTTTCATTGAAAACATGCTATGAATGAAAGAGATGAACTAGAGATGATGAGATCTCATTCTAGTACATGAATACAGTAAATCAGAGGTAAGAATAATCATGGAGAGGCATCTACAATGCTAGAAGAAATCAAAATAAGAATATGATCATAGATACATGTAGAAAACATAAGAATCATGGTAAGAATTGATTATGATGATCATAAGTATGAGAATGAATGAAGATTGTAGAAGATACAATTGCAGAGATGCAACATCTTCTTCATAATCTCAGATCAGAGAAGAGAAAGATCATGGAAAGAATAAATCAATATCATAGAAGTAAGATTACTAACCTTTGATTGAAGAACAAGAGAGAGTGTGAAATCCCCCAGATTTCTACCCCTTTAACCCGTGGCTTCAAAATTGAGAAAATCGGGCCTCGAGTTGACGGAAAATGTGGGCCATTCAAGTGGAGCTTGAAGAGTTGGAAATGGAACCAATGTTGGTGGATGACCCTTGTGATGACTCATCAACTCTCCTAAAGTTTAAGTGAAGAAAAAGATTAATCTCGATAGTGTAAAAAGGGTGATTTTGGAACGTCCGTAGATCGGCGATGGAGAATTCGATTGATGCAAATAAGGTATCAAATCGAAGATTGTCGAAAGACCTTTTTAACAAGCCAAAAATCACCAAAATCGGAGTCCATTTGAGGGGTGACCTTGGGGCCGGTTGAACAGCCGGTCGACCGCCCCAACCCCCACCCATTTTCCAGCTTCGGGCCAGAAGCGGGTTTTTCATGTTTAAAACCCTATTTTGAGTTTCTAACCTCTCATATTCGCATTTTAGAAGGCTAGTACGAAGCTGAGGCTAAAGGAGGAAGAGAAACCAAGGGAAAGGAAGGTTCCTAACCGTTCGGACGCGTGCCGGCACTCGGATCATTGCGGAAACGTTAGGAAAGGTAAGAATCATCAAACCCTCTTCTTTGGGCTTTGTTTTAGGAGTAGTTCTTCGCTATAAATGTTGGATTTGAGTAGTTGTAACATGATAGGTGTTTTGAATGCTTGCAAATAGTTTCATTTATGTTTCCCTTTTGTTTGTGAGTGGTTTGTGCGAGTCGTTGCAAACAATTTTGCATTTTGGCTCTTAGACCTAGCTGAGAGCACTCGCGAGAGCCCAAAATTGGGGCTTTTTGATTGAGAAGGAATTAGATCAAATTGAAGGTATACTTAGGACCCTATTTCTGCCAATTAGACATTCCCAAAGTTTCGTTTCGATTCGACTTCGAATCGATGGTGAAATATTGATTTTTGCCGAAACTAGGTTGAAAAAGGTGGGTTCAAAACTAGTTGGCAGATTAGGCTTTTGTTGGGTGATTTTGGGAACTTTATTAAAACCCAATTGACTTCTAATTTATGTCTAATGATCCTCTTACATGATTAGGTTTATTTTGATTGTAATCACCAACTCGTAAGTGTGACTTTGTGGAACTTTTGAGAGCTTATGCTAACTAAAAAGGTGAGGAATATACTCAACCTTATCTTGCATGTTTAATTATGTAATTAAATTTCATTATTGATATATTGCCTTGTTTTAATATTTATTATCTTGTGATTATGTGTGGGACTTTGCACGAATGAATGGTAAGCAAGTATCTTTGCTTCTATTTTCAATATTCTTTGAAAACAATATGAGAATGTATGAGATGGATGAGATTGAATGGATTGAGTGTTTTTATTTTATTTTCAAATTCTAAATCATTGATATGAAGATATATGGATGATGTTGAATTAAATTACTCTTTTTATTTTATGTTTCAAACTAGGATTGTGGGTTCGCCCATTACCCTAGTGAACTTACATGAGTATGCATCTAGACTTAAGTACATGAATGCTAAGTGTCTAGAAGTGTTTGGCTAGGTAACCTCACGAGTACTACTACCCTTCCGCAGGGGTATTGAAGCCGGTTAACCCGTGATGTTAGTGGCTGGGTCCTGAGCGTCAAGCAGGCCCACTATCATCATAGAGAGGTAGGGTTGCATATAATAGATAAGGGCTCATGGACGCTCAAGACCGGTGAAATGATCCGTGAGAGGACATGGAGAGCATCCTGTCCATTATATGTGGATGACCACTGGGTTAAGGAATGGGATCCAACAGATGCCTCCCGTTGAGGATTCCATTCATAGGTGGAAAGGTATTGAACCAAAAGGGCACTAGGCATGAGGGGAGATATCGAGACCGTATGACTTTCTACTGGGCTAGGATTATCCTTGACACGCGCCAATCTCATACCAAATGGTGATGTGAGAGAGTAGTGACCTAGACCCCAACCATGGCTTGACAGGACTTTACCCAACAACCGCGGAGAACCCAATAGACGTCTCTTGTTGAGGGAGAGTGACTGAGACCGACCAAAGGAGGTTGGTGTACAAACTTAATGCGTGTCTACCATAGAGACTTCATGATAGAGTTAGGAGCATAATATCATAATCATTCATACATCATAAAGCTATCATTAATTACATTATCGATACTCAAGCTATATGTGTGATGTGGAATCTTGTGTACGAATGCATGATATGATGTGGAATTTTGTGGACGAATGTATGATAAGATGTTAAGTTGACCTCAATGAGTTCTGTTGAACTCAATCATTTTTGTATGTCTGTTTCTATTAGAATATTCTGCAGGTCATGAGGACTCCTTCCAAGTGGAGGATTCGTCGTCGGCAGGCTTTCTTGAAGGAGTGACTGAAGAAGATGTAGACTTGCATGGAGCTTCATGCCCATGCAAAGACTATTCTTATGAGGTTGGATTCCATTAGGGAATCAATTTAGTTTAATTTTCGCTGCAACAAACTATGTTTCATTCAGACTCTGATGTCCATTTTGATTAACTTTAGATAATGAATGACTGTAACCTTTTGATCAATCAAGTTTGATAACTTTATACTTGAACTTGATTTATTCTTGTCCTTTTAATTATGCTATATCTTGTGTTGTATGGAATTGTCACTGAACCTAGGTCCTGCGGTGTATCACCCCCACGGGTATTCGGGTATGGCCGGATCCGGTTGGGTGGGGTGTGATAGAGAGAACTTGCAAGTTTGCAAGATTAGGCCTTCTTCAACACTTTTGGAGGCTTGGAGATGAGTTCTCTTCGTTCTCTAAGTGTTTTGGAGGCTAGGGATACTAAAATCATGAAGTCATGAGGTATATATAGCAAAATAACCTAAACAGTAGATTTTGCTCGAGTTCAGCATCTCTGGGTCGATTGGCTGGGTAGACTGGCCCAGTTGACCCACGCTGACAGCAAAGCCAAAGTCAGGGATTTGAGGGCCTTCCACTACTCGGAATCAAACAAAACTTTAAACACATATACTATAACTTACCTAACATGGAAAAATGGCTTCAAATCATATCCCACCAAGCTTTAAGGTCATCAACCAATCTTCTCTTCATCAAGGCGTAGTCTCTTTTCTAAATCCAACACTGTCTTCAAGTATGGGGCATCATCGCCAATCTCCATAGGTTCGGAGTCGAACAATATATCTTCTACTGATATGGCCCATAGTTGACTTTCACTTCTACTTCGGGTCTTCGGACCTACAGACAATAGAGTATCCGGGTTTCACATCCCTATATAAGACATCGCCTACCCACAAGGTAGATGACAGATATATTCTGAATCGTATTCTCGTTATTCATTCCTTAGCCCTGTGATCAAGCAGAGTCGTTTATGATTAAGTTCATCAACTGACTTAGCCTTCGGAGGTGGACTCCTGATCCCAGCGGTCGGGCCACGTTTGACGTTCGTTTTTGCAGGTCATATGCAGGAGATCTAAGGGCTGAGCAGATTTTGGACGCATCATTTGGCGCCTTTTGTGGGAAACGCTTTAGAAAGCCATGGTTACCAGATCAGCAGCAGCAACAGTTGCAACGGCCCGGCGAGAGGCTGGCGTTCAAATTCTTGGAGCGAATAATCCAGATATCCCTGAGGGAAGTCGACCTCTTGAAGTACGGGAAGATGGTGGTTAGGGAGGTAATAATCCTCCAGATCTACTCCAGTATCACTGGATCAACTGAAACTCCAGTTATTGGAGGTGAGTCAGACGCTCCATATGTTGATCAGGAAGGTGGTGGCGCCGCAAGCACTTAATCAACGTGATGCGGGAAGCGCGCATTACAAAGGGAGCAAAGACTGATCGATGACTAGAATGTTGGTCATAAATTTCGGGAAGGTGACTGAAGGCGAGAAAGAGAACCTAGGAGAACTGGAGAACTCCCTAGGAGAGATGAGCGGTTTGAAGGACCACAAGGAAGCACAACCGATTCAAATACGAGGTTGGGTGCGGGAGTATGAATTCACTCACCAACTGTCAGGTGCGTGGTTCGGGAGAATGATCGTGTCGTCGGAGATCGATCAGCGCATATTGGTCAAGAATTGGCCAATATTAATCAAAAACTCAGACAATTGGCGAGAGGGAGAAGATTGATGATATTTATTCGGTTATTCGAAAAACTCCGTTTGCCGAGGCCATAGCCGGATATCAATTTCTTCACAATTTCCGTTTGCCAACCTTTTCCACGTTTGATGGTTCGGGAGATCCTGTCGCTCATATTAGTTACTACTACCAGCAGACAATGGCAGTTGTGGGTAATTCAGATGAAATTCTTTGCAGGGTTTTCGTTCATCCTTGACGGGAGTAGCACAGAAATGGTTTTCGAACTCCCGTCGGGAAGGATCGTGGATTTTGAAGAATTGGCGTGAAAATTCAAAGGACGATTCCAGAGTGGAATCCAGATCTAAAAGACCGAGGAAACCTTATTCACTATCAAACAAGGTAAAAGTGAATCGATTTGGGAATACTTGAAAAGATTTAACAGGGTCACAATGGAGATAGAGAATCTAGATGAACAAGTAGCTAAAACTGCTTTGTTTACTGGACTCACTAACCGACGGCTCTTGGAGTTACTACTTCAAGACATGCCTACCACTTATGCTGAACTGGTGCAAAGGTGTCGAAGCCAGGTAGAGGTGACGGAGATCCTGGATGCACGCTAGGGGGATAATAAAGCCTCTACAAAAGAACGGAAGGCCCCTGAGAACAAGCAGAGGCCGAGGCAAAATGTTCATGACCGAGTTGGAAAGCCTCACCAGGCATGGTGGCAAAGATCTCCCAGCAAAAGTGAGTATACTCCATTAAATACTCCTCGGGCTGATATCTTAAACATTATCAAGAGACCGAATATCTTGAAATGGCCACCAAAGCTTCCCATGAAGCCCTGGGAGCAAGATAGGGAAAGGTATTGCTGTTTCCATAAGGATTACGGTCATTATACCAATGATTGCAAACATTTAAAGGCAGATATTGAAAGATTGATATCTCAGGGACATTTGTCCAATTTCGTCAGAGGAAGACGAGCAGAACCGCGAGACACAGGTAATAAGAGGGAACGTTTGGTTAGTCCAGAACGACCGACGGAGGCACCTAAATCTAAGAAAGGTAAGGAAGTAATCGATGCCACTCGGTCACCCATACTAACAATATTTGGAGGTCCCGAACTTGAGTCACTCCGGAAGCTGAAAGCCAAATCCAAGTTTGTTGGAACCGGAGAAACACAGAAGCGGAAAAGGCCGAACGGTGAGGGTTCGATCACCTTCAGTGAGGAAGATGAAAGAGGCGTCTGTTTACCTCATGATGATACCATAGTCATCAAGGTAGAGATCACACGCCGAGAAGCGCATAGGGTGTTAGTTGACACCGGGTTTGCTGCAGACCTTTTATCTTATGCAGCTTATCAAAAGCTTAAAGTGGATGAAGACTTGATGGAGCCGTCCTCTACACACTTGTATGGTTTTGCGGGATCGTTCGCAATAGCGGAAGGATCAATGCAGCTAGATCTGTCGATTGGAAGCTTCCCTAAAGAGGCTACTGTTCGGGTAAATTTCTTGGTGGTTTAAGAACTTCCGGCTTATAACATCATCCTCGGAAGGCCATCCTTATCGAAGTTAGGTGCTATAGTTTTAACAAAGCACCTGAAGATAAAATTCCCGACAGAAATGAGAATTGGTCAGGTTTCTTCTAACCAAAGAATCTCTCGACAGTGCTATGTAGCATATTTGAAGGATAAGGAGGGCCCAAAGAAGGTAACTGTGTTCCTAATAGAAGTACGAGATGATAGGGATGAGGCAGAGACGCAAAGGCCCGAGCCAGTTGAGAAGTTGGAACAAATTCAGCTATATCCCGATAACAAAAAAAGAATTACTTACATCGGGTCTGAACAACTAGAAGAATTCAAGAAGGAGCTGAAGTCTTTTCTTCAGCAGAACAGCGATGTGTTTGCATGGTCTACAGAGGATATGCCGGGAATTGATCGGCAGGTTGCAGAACATAAACTTTGGATAGATCCGAAGGTGAAATCGGTAATTCAAAAGAGAAGAAATTTCTCCATTGAAAAGCATGAAGCCGTTCGGGGAGAGGTTGAAAAATTGAAGAACTCTGGTTTCATTGAACCCATAGAATGCCCAGTCTGGTTGGCCAGAGTGGTGATGGTCAAGAAGGCAAATGGAAAATGGAGAATGTGTACATATTACATAGATCTCAACAAGGCTTGTCCAAAGGATTGTTATTCGTTGCCCAGGATAGATCTGTTGATAGATGCCACAACAGGATATGAAACATTGAGTTTCATGGATGCATACTCAGGATACAACCAGATCCTCATGAACAAAGAGGATGAAAAGTTTATTGCTTTCATGATCGATCGTGAAAGCTTCTATTACAAAGTCATGCCGTTCGGCCTGAAAATGCAGGGGCTACTTATCAGAGGGCTGTCAACAAAATTTTTGAAGACCTGATCGGGAGAAACGTGGAGGCATATGTTGATGATATGTTAATAAAGAGTACTGCCAGGTCAAAACACAGTGAGGATTTAGCGGAGGTATTTTCAGTACTGCGAAAGTACCAAATGAAGCTGAATCCGGAAAAGTGCGCCTTCGGAGTCTCATCGGGCAAGTTCCTGGGCTTTATGGTATCACAAAGAGGTATTGAGGCTAATCCGGCCAAAATACAGGCTTTGATTGATATGGAAGCACCCAAGACTGGTCAAGTGGTTATTGATGGATCTTCAAATTTCGATGTTGTTATCTTTGGTTGTGCAGATGGTCCTCTTGAGAAATCGCCTTCAATTCTGGTAGTGTCACATCCACCCAGCCGGTACCCTACCAGGCATACCTGGGTATGTTATCCACAGTCTTGAATATCAAGTATCGAGCAACCATGCCTCCCACATACGCGATAACACAATCATGAACAATAATAATCAAGGTAAAAGCATATAATAAAAGAAATCATGAATAAGATCAGAACAAATAATTAGAGTGCAAAATAAAGATGATACCACTGTATAAATATAATTCAAAAGAGAGAGAGTGAGCGGAAGTCACTCCCTCAGTGGCAGCGGAAAAGTAGTCAATCAAAGTTAGGTTACAGATCCAAAATTTAAAGGAGTGCATCAGTGAAAGTTATAATTACATATCCGAGTTCCAAAGAAATAACAATAAAAAGGGCCTAAGCTAAGGTCTCCTCAGTCTTGTACATAATGTCCTCGTAAGTATACACGAAGGAAACCAAGCAGGGCCTCTCCCACACCAAACTCCGGCTAATCTTGGTACGGAGGGTAATCACCCTCGACACCTTCATAGTAACTTTCATAATGGCTAGGACCTTCAATGTAGTATGCGGAATCTTGGTCCGCCTCGAAGTATGAGCCATTGGCTTCTTTGGTACCTGTGGAGAAATCTAACAAAACAATTGCACAAAAGGAATGAGTCCAAAAGAACTCAGCAAGGCAGTTAATCCATAATACATAAACCATATGATACAAATCATAACATGATGCAAGATGATATGAAACACATGATACAAGTATGATACTAACTCTACATATGCTAGTCTTTATGGTAGACATGCTTTAAGTCATAGCACCATACTTCTTTGGGTCAGTCTCCATCACTCAAGCCAGGAAACTGGGTCCTGTATCCCTCGGGACAAATCCATGGCTGGGGTTTAAGTCACCGCTCTCTCACTCACCATTGGTCTAAGTAGTGGCGCATGTCAAGGTGAAGCCTAGCCCAATGCAAGTCATCTACTTAGTCATATCATGTCAGATCCAGATACATCCATTCTTCCCATCCTAGGATCCTTTCCGATATCCTTCACACTAGAGTCACGGATATTACTCACCGGACTCACCAACCCTATTGGTCATCCACAAATAGTAGACGGGAAGCTCTCACGTCCTCTCACGGATATAACCAACCGGTCTCAAGCCCCCATGAGCCCAAGTCTATCTATTTGCAACCCTACCAATAAATGGCCCCTTTCGGGTATCCATAGTATGATTTATGTCCTCTCATGGGGTGGTTACCGGTCTTGAGCGCCCATCAAACCATACAACTACCACAGGTCATTCGATCTCAATGCCCTTCCGATTTGGGTCTGATACAACGAGGATGTCCTAGCCAGCACATCTAGACAAGTCCTATATATGTCATCCAATAATTCGAGAAAGCGTCGATAGGCATCTTTGGAGAACATTACATACTATTCCCTCCGATATCCAACGACAGAAATGTCAAAAGGACATTCCCCCAATCCCAAATCATACTTATCTAATCACATTCTCAGTTCATCATATCATACATACATGATACATCATCATATTGAAAGATACGTCGTAACATCACATGATCAAGTGTATAAGTAAATGACAAGAATGAATAGACATGATAAACAAAGTGAATAAACATGGTGCTACTACTATAAGGTAACTACATTAGTCATATGATGTCTAAAAACAACTAATAAGCTAAGCCTACTACATTGCCAACATCAGTGTAATAATCACATAGTCTATGTCATATGGGTATTGTGAAATCCCACCAAATCCTAACCTTCCTGCTGTTGCAAATGCATACCTACCATATACATTGTTCGATTTATTCTCTGTCGTACGAGTTGCCTAGTTTCAATTGGTGGAAGTTTACCCCGAAGCTGACCTATTTTCTCTTCGAGTTCTTCTTGTGCCTTCTATCCCTGCTGTTCTAGAGTGGATCTCCATACACCCTATAACCTTGTGTTTTCCCCACATGATGATTTCAAAGAGAAATCAAATGTGATCTTCATGATTTGTTATTCCTTCTAATTGTTTCAAGACTTCAAGCTTTTCATCTCCTGTTCCTCAATCAAAGGTTAGTAATCTCTCTTGTATTGTATTGATCTACTCTTACTATGTTTTATCCTTTATGATTGAGATTTAGAAGAAGATGCTGCATCCTTGCAACCATCTCGTCTACAATCTCCTTTCATTCTTAAGGTTTTATGATCTTCATATTGGTCTTTGCCATGATCCTTGTGAAGTCTTCATGAAGCCATTATCATACTCTAGATTTGATTTCAAAGCATGTTAGATTTATTCCTTGTTTTCTTACAAAAGAATTATTGTTAATTGTTTTCCGAAGATTTTGGGAGAAGAAAGGTCAAGATAAAAGCAATGTCCTCCATCTCTTTAGAAGCCTAGTACTCTCCCAATTTCGAGGACGAAATTATTTTAAGGGGGGGAGAATGTGAAATCCAGCCCAAACCTAGCCCGGGATACCCTATTTGTTTTGGGATAAAGAAAGACTTGTTTAATGTTAGACCTTGAAGTTGGACCTTGATTTCAATGTTGTTATCATTGAAAGCCTTAGGAGGCCATGTCTGGCCTTATCCTTACCCTAACCCGGCCCGGAAATTGTATTGTCTGTAGATCCAATGACCTGAAGTGGTGGGAAAAGTCCTTGTGGACCCTTTTGGTTGATGATTTGGTGTCGGAGCCCAAGCCCATGGACATTGACGATGATGCCCCTCACTTGAGAGCATTGTCAGTGTTAGTTTTGAATCTGCGCACCGAAGATGGGTGAATTAGTTGAAATACCTAATGAACTCCTGTGCTCAATCTAATTATATTTCCTGAAATTAGACTTCTTGATGGAATTTTAGGAGAAAACCCTACTCAATTTGACCCCATATAGCCCTCCGAATCCCTATCCGAAGTTGCTGAACTATGTCTGGAAAATCCTGCTTGCGCATCGAAGAAGGTGAACTTATTTGGTTGCCCTAATGAATTCCAATGCTTGATCCAAAGGTATTTCTAGAAACTATACTTCTTGATTGACTTGTAGGAGAAAACCTCACTCAATTTGACCTTGTATAGCCCTCCGAATCCCTGTTCGAAAGTTTCGAACTATTCCTGAAAATTCTGTTGAGACTCTGTTGGTCGATACTGTTGGTCGATACTATCAACCAAAGGTATCAACCAACAAGCCCAAATTCGAATAAAAATGTGCTTTTTGGATATTCCTTCCTCCTTTTAAGTGAAACCTCGAACCTAAATCATTATTTCACTCATTTCAACATCTGAGAACGTGAGAAAGCTCCTCTAAGCCTCCTCCTTGGCTTGGGTGATGATCTTCTACAAGAATCATTGTCTCTCTTCTCTAATCTCTTCTCCAAGGTATGTAATCTCTCACTCTCTCTCTAATCTACTTCTACCTCATCTTGTTCTTGCTATTGAGTTCGTGAAGAAGGTGCTGCAACCTTGCAACCACCTCTTCTACAAGCTCTCTTGGGTTGATTAAACCTCTCTTCATTCTTTCCATGCTATGTTTCTTATACTTGATGTTCTTGCTTTCTTATTTTGAGTTCCTCTTCATGGAAACATGAGTTCATCTTCTTAATCTGATTTTCTTTAGCAAATAGGTCTGATTATATGTTAGTAATTGTCTATATTCTGCTGCTCATCATTCTATTATTTGAATTCCTAAGTTCTCTTGCAATTTCAATTATTCCATTGAAGAACATGATTCTTGCAAGTTTGAACCTAGGACCTCAATTTGGGGGTTTTCAATTTGACCATTGGATCATGTTAATTCTTGCTACATAGCCTCCTGCTACTGTTCCTAGCATTCCCTCCAAGTTTCGTATCGATTCGAGACCCGGAAGACCAAATTTGGGCCAAAACCCAAAAAGCCAGCTTGCCGTCTGAGATTCTTTTGGTCGATGCTTGTTGGTCGATACTATCGACCCAATGTATCGACCAACAGAGTTGCTGTCAGCAACTATTGCCCAGTTTTGATTCGTTCAATCTCCAATTGTTCTGATTTCTTCTCTAATCCTTCATGTATGTTTGTTTAGGCTTTAAGACTATAATTGGACCATTCTCTTGTGACTTCGGATCATCTTCTTCACAATTTGAGGTAAGGACGGTTATTGCCATATAACATAGACTGTATGACTTTTACACTATTGTTGGTAACTTAGTAGACTTAACTTATTAATTGATTTTAGACATCATATGACTAATGTAGTTGTAAAATCCAGCCTTATCCTAACCCTGACCCGGCTCGGATTTTATACTGTTGCGGGTCCGAAGACCCGAAGTGGTGGTAGAAGAGACCTGTGGGCCCTCTTAGTGGATGACTCGATGCTTGATGCTGAGCCTATGGACATTGACAATGATGCCCCTTACTTGAGCACATTGTCAGTGTTGAGTGAAAATCTATGCATCGATGAAGATTGAATTAGTTGAAGCACTTCCTGGAACCCCGTGATCAATCCGAAGGTATTTTCTGAAACTAGACTTGTTGATTGACTTGTAGGAGAAAACCCCGCTCGATTTGACCCTGTATGGCCTCCCGAATCCACTCTTGAAGTTGCTGTCATGGCTTGGTCGACTGCTTGGTCGACTGACAGTCGACCAACCAGTCGACCAAGAGTAATGGAATTCGAAAATACACTAAATCTCTTCCCATTTTGCCCCTACCTTTTTGGAACTCGTGAATGAGGACCTAAACTAATCATTGGCACCCCAGAGCTCGAGGTTGGACACTCTCTTGGGCTATTCCTTGATGTTTGGGAAGATCTTTGACTCCAATCATTAGTGTATGCATTAATCATCAACTCAAGGTATGATTTCTTTAATTCTTCTTCTAATCTAATCATTTTTCTATCAATTGATGATCTTGAAACCATGGCTGAAGTGCTGCAACCTTGCAAACACTTAACCATGAGTTTCCCCCTTTCAATTCCTTAATCCTCCCCCACTCTTGCTATGTTATGATTCAAATGAGATTAATTGCACTCCATCACTTTGATTCTATTCAATTTAACCTATTTTGATTCAAATCTGATGTGTAGATGCATGTTAAGCTTAGACTATAATGAAATTAAGATTCTAACTTGATTCTTAACACTCATTTGATTGATTCCTATCATCCTTTACAATTTCTATCAATTCCATTTTATTTCTTGTTAAGTATCATATAGAACCTAAGATTTCGATTTGGGCATTTTTGATTGAACCGTTGGATCATCATGAAAATTAGTGTGTATTATCCTCTTATTGTTATAAACATGGCCTCCAAATTTCGTGACGATCGGAGCACCAGAAGGAGTTTCGGATCAAGTTTCCATTGCTGTCCTGAAGTTAGCAAGTCTTGGTCGACTGCTTGGTCGACTGACAGTCGACCAAGCCAGTCAACCAAGAGCTGTTAAGACCCTGTACACAGCCGAATTGATCCGTTTGAACCCCGATTCAATTGCTTTCTTCTCTGACATTACTTGTATGTTATATAGGGTATCAACACTGATTTTGGGACCATACTTGGTGATCATTAAATCTATTTACAACTTGATTAAGGTAAGGACAGTCGTTAACTCAAGTATGTTAATTATACCAACATGCTTACATTATGGGAACTTAATGGTTATGTTCATATGAGTATTCCTTTACTATTCATGACTGTTATATGTTTTCTTATCAGTAATAGAATGTATATATCATTTAGAATATCATGTTCAATTTTACTTTATGATTTTATATATGATCAATCATGTTATGATATGTATTGTTATATGATGAATCATGGATTTAGTATGATATGATGAGATTGAGTTTGTGATTGACTACTTATGACTTGGGATTGGGAAGTGTCCTTCCGACACTTCTGTCCTTGGACATCGGAGGGAGTAGTATGGGATATTCCCTGAAGGTGTCCATCGACGCTTTCCCGGGTTGTTGGATGACATGTATAGGATTGTCTAGGTGTATGGTTAGGATATTTTTCCTTGTTGTATCAGACCCGAATCGGAAGGGTATTGAGACCGAACGACCCGTGGTAGAGTATGGTTGAAGGGCGCTCAAGACCGGTATCCACTCTGTGAGACGACTTGAACTATACTGCGGATACCCAAAAGGGGCCATTTATTGGTAGGGTTGCAAATGGATAGACCTGGGCTCACGGGAGCTCAAGACCGGTAACCAACCCGTGAGAGGACGTGAGAGCTTCCTGTTTACCATTTGTGGATGACCAATAGGGTTGATGAGTCCGTAGTCCGAGTTGGTCGGTGATACGTTGACTCTAGTGTGAAGGATACGAAACCGAGTTGGTCGGTGCCATAGGGAAAGTATCCGGATCTGACATGATATGACTGAGTAGATGACTTGCATTGGGCTAGGCTTCGCCGCGACATGCGCCAATACTTATACCAATGGTGATGTGAGAGAGTGGTGACTAAATCCCCAACCATGGCTTGATGAGGACTTTACCCAATTACCACGACAGACCCAAGATATCTTATGATTGAGGGGGAGTGACTGACGACCCAAAGAAGTATGGTGCTATGGCTTAAAGCATGTCTACCTTAGAGACTAGCATACTTAAGATTAGAATCATATTTCATCATTGTCTCATATCATATTGCATCATATTGTGACTTGTATCGAATGAATTGTGTATTATGAAACGACTTACCTTGCTGAGTTCTTTTGAACTCATTCCTTTTGTGCAATTTGCTAGATTATACTGCAGGTACAGAAGACCTCGATGGCACGTCCTATGACCCGAGCTATGATCCCGCATACTACCCTTCGGGTGATGGCTACACGGAGAGTCAGGATTGCTATACTGAGGAGGATTATGGTGCGTACCAGGGTTAGCCCCACCTTAGTGAGGGAGCGGCCACGTTGGGTTTACTTCATCCACACTTTTGAAGAAGAAATCATTAGGATAGAGGAAACCTATGTGTAGGCCCCATTTCCTTGGATGACTGTAATCATTTGGATATTTTCATTCTAGTTCTTATGGATTTGCTCTTGACACAAATTGTAATTTAACTTAATTAACCACTTTTCCGCTATTGCTGAAGGAGTGACTTCTGATCACTTCTTCTCTTCGAGATTACCTCTATGTGAAGTTGATACTTAATATTTTTCCACACTCTGATTTACTATCTTTCTTATTCAATTGATCTATTTATTGCTTGTTTTATACATTGATTATATTGTTCATAATTATGTTATCGTGTATGTGGGAGGCATGGCCGCTCGATCTGGATCTTCAGGCTGTGGATCACATCCTGGGTATTCCAGATAGGATACCGGCTGGGTGGATGTGACAGTAGTTACCTTATGACAGTAGCACCATGCTTAATTACTTGGTTTATCATGTTTACTTACTCTTGTCATTTATTTATACACTGTATTATGAGATGTTATGACATGTTTTCAATATGATAATGTATTGTTGATATGTAATGGATGGAAATAAGCATGTGATTGCTTAGGTATGATTTGGGATTGGGGAGTGCCCTACTGGTACTTCTGTCCTTGGACATCGGAGGGAATAGTATGGGATGTTCTCCAAAGATGCCCATCGACACTTTCCTGGATCATTGGATGACATACATAGGACTTGTCTAGATGTATGGCTAGGATGTCCCTGTCATATCAGACCCGAATCGGAAGGGCATTGAGACCGAACGACCCGTGGTAGTAGTGTGGATTTGTGGGTGCTCAAGACCGGTAACCATTCCGTGAGAGGACATAAATTGCATTGTGGATACCCGAAAGGGGCCATTTATTGGTAGGGTTGCAAATGGCTAGACATGGGCTCATGGGCGCTCAAGACCGGTGAAATGATCCGTGAGGGGACGTGAGAGCTTCCCGTCTACTATTTGTGGATGACCAATAGGGTTGATGAGTCCGGTGAGTAATATCCGTGACTCTAGTGTGAAGGATACTGGAAAGGATCCCGAGAGGGGAGGAATGGACGTATCTGGAACTGACATGATATGATTAAGTAGATGACTTGCATTGGGCTAGGCTTTTCCTTGACATGTGCCAATACTTAGGCCAAATGGTGATGTGAGAGAGTGGTGACCGAAACCCCCAACCATGGATTTGTCCGAGAGGGATGTAGGACCCAATTCCCCCCGGTGGTGAGTGACTGAGACTACCTAAAGAAGTATGGTGCTATGACTTAAAACATTCTACCCTAGATGACCAGCATACTTAGAGTTAGATTCATGTTTGCATCATATGTCTTATATCATATTGCATCATGCTATGTTGTGCATCATATGATTTATGTTGTTATGGAATAACTTTTCTTGCTGAGTTCTTTTGAACTCACTCCTTTTGCAACATATTTTATTAGACTTTTCTGCAGGTACTACTACTATTGACTGTGATGGTCAACACTCTGAAGACTAAGTTGGTGACTCATACCACTTTGGCTACGGTGACTAAATCTGTGAAGGCTATCAGTTCAAGACTCATATTTGTCAGGAGTAGATCCGGCCTGGCTTAGTTTCTTATGATTATGTTATTGAAGAGACATTGTATAAGTTAGAAGACCTTGTTATTTCCCTTCTTTGGAGATCTGGTTGTAATCTTTACCTTATTTCGATCTACCTTCCGCACACGTTTGTAGAGTATATTTCCGCTATACTCTATAGTGGTCTTTTGATTCGGTACTTGTTATTCCGCACTATGATGTTCTTTGTGATCCTTCTGTGATCATTTCTTAACTTTTATTATTAGATTACTTGAATACTATAAATTGTTCTTGCTTTTGATTATATTATTGTGATAAGTGGATATGATCGTTCCTAAACTGGATCTGTTGGGCTATGGATCACTCCCGAGTAACCTAGATAGGGTACCCCCTGGGTGGATTCGGGGCGGGATGTGACAACTATAACCGTTCTTACCTTAAGCCCCAATGATGATAATCCAAAGGCCACAAAAGAATGATCCAAATATGGTATTAAGACCCTAGACAAACATAAATGAAAGATTAGAAAGAAAATCAGAAAAATCGGATGTCGAACGGATCAAATCGGTGAAGTGCACAATTTAGCAGTCCATTGGTTGACTGATTGGTCAACTGACCTAGTCGACCAAGTGAATAGTGCCCGAAGCCAAATAGTGATTTTTGGCTCAAAATCGATCTTCTGGGGCTCGGATCGATCCGAAACTTGGAGGGATTCATTGTAACAATATAAGAACACTACTAATCAAGTAATTAACACAATCTAAAGGTCTAATTAGAAACCCCTAAATTGAAACCCTATGTTCTAAGTGCAAGAATCATAGCATGAATTAAAATCAAATGAAATTGCATTGGAAATGAATGAATTAGCTAGGGGAACTAGTAGGAATTGGATTAGAATCATATGCTAACAATAAACATAGACATTGTAATATCCAGCCCTATTCTAACCCTGACCCTAACTCGGATCCAATGTTGTATTTAGGTCCAAAGACCCGAAGCGGTGGTAGAAGAGACTTATGGACCATTCTGATTGATGATCATGATTCGGAGACCAAGTCTATGGACATTGATGATGATACCCCTTGCTTAAATGCATTGTCAGTGTTTAAGGAAAGTCTGCAATCAGAGAATATTAACCTAGTTGAAGTACCTAATGACCTCCTATGCACAATCCGAAGGTATTCCCCGAAACTAGACTTCTTGATTGAATTGTAAAAGAAAACCTCACTCAAATTGACCTTGTATAGCCTTTCAAAACCCTACTTGAAGTTGCTGAACTAAACCTGTTTTTCTGCTGAGAAACATTTTGGTCGATACCATCGACCAAAGTTTCCCAGTTTGCCAAGTTAATGATTCCATGGAATATTCCCATTCTATTTATTATAACCTCGAGCCTTGAGCTCTATTGCAATCATTTTCTCACCTGAAAATGTGGGGGGGGGGGGGAGGCTTCCCAAAGCAACTCCTTGCCTAATGTGAAGGGCACCTCACCAAAAACTCATTGTTTATCATTGATTCTTGTCTACATCTTCCACACCAAGGTATGAATCACCATTCCACTCTCTATCCTACCATTTTCTATTCTTTTCTATTACTATATTGCTGATGAGACATTGGAGATGGTGCTGCAACCTTGCAACCACCACTCCAAGTGTCTACACATGATTAACCTATGATCTTCTTAGCCATCCATTGATGCTATGCCTCCATCTCATGCCTAGCATATGTATTCCTTAATTTTTCTATTAACATCATGCCATTTTGTACCAAACTGAGTTGCATGGTATGCTATGTTCATGTTTACACTACTATATGATTCCAATCGAATTTCTATTAGTTCCCCTAGCTATTACATGCCATTTCCATGTCAATGCAATCAATCCCAACTCACGCCATGATGTTTGTCACTTGAACTTGTTAGCTCAATTTGGGGCTTTTTGTTTGGACCATTGGATTGGGTAAATTTCTTGACTTATAGTGTCCTACTACTGTTGTTAAGCATTCCTCCAAGTTTCAGATTGATCTGAACACCGGAAAACCAATTTCGGATGAAAAACCCCCAAAATCCACTATTCTGTCCCAAAGAGAATTTTGGTCGATCATTTTGGTCGATACCATCGACCAAGGACCATCGGCCAAAGTTGTTGCTGACAGCAACCTTGACCAGTTTTGATCCAATTAGCATCCGATCTTCCCAATTTCTTCTCTAACTTATTATTGATGTTTGTTTAGGGTCTTAACAATTCTTTTGGACTATTTCTTGGTATTCTCAATTCATCACCAATTCAACCCAAGGTAAGGATGGTTATCTCCATAAACATATAGATCATCAACTTATGATTTATGTTCTTATTTATGAATAGAATCTCTTGATTACTTTTAAATCTTTATAAGACTGTTATATATGTGTTAGAACAGTAGTATTGAAATCTTTATACTCTTGTCATGTTACATTAATATTCTTGTTTACTTATGTCTATGATGATTCATTTCAATATCATGATTTAACTTTTATGATAAGATGTATTGGATGCATGAAAGATGATGAACTTGAATATGTGATTACCTACGTATAACTTGGGATTGGGGAGTGTCCTATTGACACTTCTGTCCTTAGGCATCGGAGGGAATAGTATGGGATGTTCTCCGATGGTGCCTATCGACACTCTCTCGGGTTATTGGATGACATACATAGGACTGTCTAGTTGGGTGGCTAGGTTTATCCTTGTCGTGTCAGACCCGAATCGGAAGGGCATTGAGACCGAACGACCTGTGGTAGTGTACGGCTGGATGGGCGCTCTAGGCCTGTAACCAATCCGGTAGGGGACATAAACCATGCTACGGATACCCGAGAGGGGCCATTTATTGGTAGGGTTGCAAATAGCTAGACCTGGGCTCACGGGCGCTCAAGACCGGTAACCAACCCGTGAGAGGACGTGAGAGCTTCCCACTTACTATTTGTGGATGACCAATAGGGTTGATGAGTACGTAATCCGGGATTACGCCGACTCTAGTGTGAAGGATACCGGAAAGGATCACCGGGGGCGAGGAATGGACGTATCTGGATTTGACTTGACCAACTAAGTAGATGACTTGCATTGGGCTAGGCTTTACTATGACATGCGCCAGTACTTATACCAAATGCTGATGTGAGAGAGCGGTGACCGATCCCCTTACCATGGTTTTTGAGATGACTTTACCGATATTCCCTTGGCAGACCCAAGATATCTTGTATGATTGAGGGGGAGTGACTGACAACCCAGAGAAGTATGGTGCTATGACTTAAAGCATGTCTACCCTAGAGATTAGCATTTATTGAGTTAGAATCATATTTGCATCATATGTTCCATATCACATTGCATTATGTTATGTTCTGTATGTGTATGATTTCTAATTATGGAATAACTACCTTGCTGAGTTCTTCAAACTCATTCCTTTTGTACAAATGTTTTTAGATTATCCTACAGGTACCGAAGATTATGATGGCACCCCCTTCGAGACGGACTATGATCCCGCATACTACCCTTCGGGTAGTGGCATCTGTGAAGATCCGAGTGTTGGTGCTGAGGAGGATTACTATTCGCACCAGGGTTAGCCCCACGGTTGTGCGGGAGCGGCAAAGCTGGGTTTTCTTCATCCGTACCATTGAGGAGACTATTATTAGAGTAGAAGAAACCCTAGCTTAGTGCCCCATTTCCCTGGTGTATTTATGGAGTATTTGGACCTGTAATTAACTTGTTTGGATTTATCTTTTAGATACTTGGACATGTAACTAACTTTATCACACTTCTTTTCCGCTGCTCTGAGAGGGTGGTTATCACACCTTCTCTCACCTTTATGATTATGTTCACACTTTGATATTATCTGTTTTCCGCACTCGATTTATTTAATCTTACCTTATTCATGATACTTAGTATTAGTTGTTTTTACCTTGATTATTATTGTTCATTATTATGTCATTGTGTATGTGGGAGGCATGGACCTACGAATCTTGATCCTTGGACTGTGGATCACATTCCCGGGTATTCCAGATGGGGTACCGGCTGGGTGGATGTGACAGACATAGCACACTATATACCTCAGTTTAGGACAAGAATGCATGAAGTTAAGAAGAGAATCAAAGGAATGCATTTGCAAGGATTGAAATGAGAGCATAGCATCAATGGAAATGGAATGAGAATAATGATTAGCTAAGAGTGAACACTTGGAGTGATGGTTGCAAGGTTGCAGCATCAACTCCAAGGTTGCAACAACAATAAAAGAAAAGAAAAGAGTAGAATAGAGAGTGAGAGTGATGAATCATACCTTGAATGTGCAAATGGAGACAAGAGGCAATGATTGCAATGATTGGGGGCAAGAATCCTTCACAAACACCAAGAGAGTGCCTTGGGAAGCTCCACTCTCGTTCTTAGTAGCCTAAATGAGTATAATAGGGTTCAAAACACGAGAAACACTTTGATAGAGAGAGGAATATCCAAAAAGCATATTTTTCTCGGATTTGTACAGCCATTGGTCGACTGGCTTTGGTCGACTGACTCAGTCGACCAAGCATGTACAACAAGCTTGAGTCAGGGAAATGAAAGGCTATACGGGTCCGAATTGAGTTGGGTTTTCTCCTACAAGTAAATAAACAAATCTAGAGTAGAGAAATACCTTCAAAACAAGACCGGAAGCGCATCAAGCGGTTCAACTAAGCTTCCCCTCTTCTAGGTGCAATTTCTCATTGAACACTGACAGTGTATCCAAGTAAGGGGCTTCACTGTCAATATCCATGGGCTCCAAATCATACACCAAGTCTTCAACTATGAGGGCTCACAAGTCTCTTCTTCCACCACTCCGGGTTTTCGGACCTACACACAACAAGGATTCGGGTCAGGGTCAAGGTTAGGATAGGGATGGGTTTCACATGTAGCACTGGTAACGAAGAAGTGCATGCTAGGGGTTTTGACCAGCAAACCCAAGAGGATAGCCATACCACTAATGGCGTTCCTAATGCCCCTAAGATTGGAAGTTTCAAGGATATTGCTAGCTCATGACTAATATGATGCAGCAACAGACAGCCCAGTTTAATCAGATGATGATAGGATTCATGGCTCTTCGTGAAGAGAATCGTGCTGGTGGGCAAGGAAACCCAGGTGTTGCAGCCCCGTATGTGGAGAGGTTCACTGGAACCCCGCATACTAGGTTGATGGTGTGAAATCCAGCCCTATCCTAACCCTGACCTTGACCCAGAAACCCGATTATTTGTAGGTCCGAAGACCCGGAGTAAAGGAAGAAGCCAATTGTGGGCCATCTCAGTGGAAGACATGGTGTTTGACCCAGAACCCAAGGAAGTTGATGACAGTGTTCCATCCTTTGTGGCTTGCTCAGAACTAGAAAGGAAGCTGCAGCTTGTTGAAGATGAGTCAAGTTGATGGACTTGAAGTATAGTTGGACATGATTCGAAGGCATTTTTCTATACTAGGTAAGCCATATGTTGTATTGGGAGAAGCTCATTAGGTTTGGATTTGAGTTGGGCCTTCAATTCCCTGTCTTGGCCTTACTGACCATCTTGGTCAACTGGGTGGTCGATTGGGCCAATCGACCAACCAATCAACCAACAGAGTCAGAAATCCAAGAAAATCCTCTATTTAGGGTTTTTCACTTTCTATTTAAGTAAACTTCGTATTTCTTAGTATCCTCTGCGTCCAAAACTCTCAGAGAATGTGGGAAGACTCTCTCAAAGCTTTCCTTGGTGAACTCGAAGAACATTTGTAAGATCTTAAGCCTCTCAACTTTGATTCTTCAATCAAAGGTTAGTGATCTCTTCTGTGTTGTGATTTATTCTTCTATGATCTTATTCTTGGTTGAGACTATGAAGAAGATGCTGCATCCTTGCAACCATCTCTTCCATATTCTCCTTCCATTCTTAAGGATTTATGATCAACATAATGATCTTAACCCTAACCCTTGTAAAACCTTCATGAAACCATGATCTCCCTTTTCGATTCAATTTCTTAGCATGATTAGATTTGTTTTTCATGATGGAATTGTGTATGACTTCTGATTATTTTCTACTAGGATGAGATCTGATCATTTCTAGTTTTCCCATGGATTCATAGTATATTTTTCATCGAAAACTAGGGTTTTTACCAAATTGGAGAGTCATGATTTCAAATTGGTAGGTAGTGTTTTTGATCAATGTTAGTGGCTAATCTATACTCCTTTAGTGTTAGAATACTGTTCTAAAGGTTTCCTCCAAAATTCGTTGAGTTTCGAATCTTGTAGATTGAGTTTCGGATCAAAATTCACTTTTTTGCTTCGTACTGACTCAGGTGGTTGACTGGTTGGTCAACTGGGCCAGTAGACCAACCAATCGACCAAGCAAGTCAGTAGCTCTGTTTTTCGCTCGATTTGATTCGTTTGATCTCCAATCTTCTAGGCTTCTTTCCTGATGTTGTATCTATGATTGTTTATGGTCTATTTGCTAGGTTTGGAACCTCTCTCTTTGATCTTTGGATAATCATCAATGCTATTTAAGGTAAAGACAATTATCTCCATGATTACATAGATTGCGTGAATCTTAGTTTCTATTCTTGGATTCACTTCTGTAAAGTATGTTGACTATAGTAGCATCATGTCTATGTATTCTTTTGATTATGAATACTTATTCTTATTAGTCACATTTGCGATTGATCATGTTTATGTGAATCTTTTTATATGATGAGACATTGGTTGTGTATGTGGTGACTAATTTGAGAATGTGATTGATTAGGTATGATTTGGGATTGGGAAGTGTCCTTTTGACATTTCTGTCCTTGGACATCAGTGGGAATAGTATGGGATGTTTCCAATGATGCCCTTTGACACTTTCCCGAATTATTGATTGTCATACCTAGGGCTGTCTAGCAGTGTTTGGTTAGAAATACCCCATTATATCAGACCTGATTCAGAAGGGTATTCAGACTGAATGACCCGTGGTAGCAATGGGGATTCATGGGCGCTCAAGACCGGTAACCAATCCATGAGAGGACATGAATCACATTGTGGATACTCGTGAGAGGCCATTTATTGGTAGGGTTGCAAATAGTAGACTTGGGCTCATGGGCGCTCAAGACCGATAATCAACCCGTGAGGGGACATGAGAGCCTCCTGTCTATTATTTGTGGATGACCAATAGTGTGAAACCTAGCCCTAACCTTAACCCGGATACTCTTTAATTGTAGGTCCGAAGACCCAAAGTAGAAGTGAAAGTCAACTATGGGCCATATTGGTAGAAGATATAGTGTTCGACTCCGAACCTATGGAGGTTGAAGATGATGCCCCATACTTGAAGATAGCGTTGGATATAGAGAAGAGACTGCACCTTGATGAATAGAAGATTAGTTGTTGACCTTAGAGCTTGGTGGGATATGATTTAAAGCCATTTTCCCATGCTAGGTATGTTATAGAATATGTGTTTAAAGTTTCGTTTGATTCCGAGTAGTGGAAGACCCTCAAATCCCTATTTTTGGCTTTGTTGTCAACCTGGGTCGAGTGCTTGGGTCGACTGGGCAATGCTACCCAGCCAATCGACCCAGAGTTGCTGAACTCGAACAGAATCTTCTGTTTTGAGAATCTTGCTATATATACCCCATGACTTCGTGAGTTTAGTATCCCTAGCCTCCATAACACTTAGAGAACGAAGGGAGACCATCTCCAAGCCTCCAAGAGTGAAGAAGAAGACCTAATCTTGCAATCTTGCAAACTCTCTCTCTTGTTCTTCAATTAAAGGTTAGTAATCTATCTTTTATGTTAATGATTTATTCTTTCCATGATCATTCTCATCTCTAAACTGAGATTATGATGAAGATGCTACAACCTTGTAGTCTATCTTTACAATCTCTTTTCATTCTCTTGTACTATGATCATCTCATTCATTCTTGACATGATTCTTATGATTTCTTCTTAAACTATGATAATATTTCCTATTTTGATTCATTCTAGCATTATAGATGCTTCTCTATGATTATTCATACCTCTGATCTACTGTGTTCTTGTACTAGAATGAGATCTAATCATCTCTAGTTCATCTCTTTCATTCATAGCATGTTTCCAATGAAAACTATGATTTTTACCAAAATAGAAACTATGTTTCTAAATTAGTAAGTAATGTTTTAATGGTGGTTTGATGTCTAAATTATGCTTTTTAGTCTTAGACTACTATGTTAGACAATCCCTCCAAGTTTCGTCGCATTCTGGTTTGTGTAGCATAGGTTTCGGATCAAGATTCTATTTTTATTTTCGGATTTGTTCTTGGGCAGATTGCCTGGGTCGACTGGAACACTCAACCCAGCCAATCAACCTGCAACAGCAGAATCTGTTTTCTTCGTCCGATTTGATTCAATTCATGCTTATTCTTTTAGGACTACTTCCTAATGATTATGTGATGCTATTCTAGGGTTTATTTGCTAACTTTGGATTCATCCTCTTGTCCGTCCGGAATACTTTCGAATCTATTTAAGGTAAGGAAAGTTGTTACCATATTAACATAGATTTGCATAGATTTAGTTTCTAATTTGGGAACTACTTAGATTTGCTACTGTTATGTTAGTTTCTATTATGATATGAATGTTGCAAGTACATTAGGATCTTATTTTCTTATTTACTTTATGTACTTGATTATGTATGAATACTTACTCATGTATGTTTTCTTATTTATTTAATCTTGTCTTATTATACTCTTTCATATGATGAGATATCTGTCGTGGATGATATGACTGAATTATGATTGTGATTGCTTAGGTATGATTTGGGATTGGGGAATGTCCTTTTGACATTTCTGTCCTTGGACCTCATTGGGAGTAGTATGGGATATTTCCAATGTTGCCCTTTGACGCTTTCCCGGATTATTGGTTTCCATACCTAGGACTTGTCTAGCAGTGTTTGGCTAGGTTATACCCTTGTTATATCAGACCCGAATCGGAAGGGTATTAAGACTGAACGACCCGTGGTAGCAATGGGGATTCATGGGTGCTCAAGACCGGTGAGTTATATCCGTGAGGGGACATGAATCACATTATGGGGACCATTTGTGGGTAGAGTTGCATATGGATAGACTTGGGCTCATGGGCGTTCAAGACCGGTAACCAACCCGTGAGAAGACATGAGAGCTTCCTGTTTACTATATGTGGATGACCTATAGGGTTGATGAGTCCGTAGTCCGAGTTGGTTGTAGCCATAGGATACGCTGTCTCTAGTGTGAAGGATACCGGAAAGGATCGCCAGGGGACAGGAATGGATGTATCCGGATCTGAGTTGATATGATTAAGTAGAAGACTTGCATTGGGCTAGGCTTTACCTTGACATGCGCCAATACTTAGACCAAACGGTGATGTGAGAGAGAGGTGACTTAACCCCTAACCATGGATTATCCAAGATGGATGAAGAATCCTTTGCCAACTGGCGTTGTGAGATGAGACCTACCCAAAGAAGTATGATGCTATGACTTAAAGCATGTCTGCCTATAGAGACCAGCATACATAGAGTTAGACTCATACATGCATTGTTGTCTCATATCATATCACTTATTGCTTTGTTTGTGATACTATGTTATTTATGCTATTATGGAATAACTTGCCTTGCTGAGTTTCTTTTGAAACTCACTCCTTTTGTACAATATCTTTTGTTAGACTATTCTATAGGTTTTGATGGCTATGAAGCGCAATATGAGGAAGCACAAGATGAAGAAGCGTACCATACGCAAAGTGTTGGCGATTACGAAGATTACTGTGAGGATCCCTCGAGTGGTCTCTCTTATTACCAGGATTAGCCCTACTGTGGAGTGGGAGTGTCTGAGCATCATCGATGAAGTCTACGTTTATGAGGACATCCTTTATAAAGTAGAAAAGACTCTAGTTTAGTTAGATTATATCTTTCTTTCTTGTCTTTAGAATCAGTTGTAATCCCATTTGATTTTCGAACTACATTCCGCTGTACTCGTGGAGTGAGATTCCGCCTCACTCTACTTTTGATTTATATATCTATTGATATCTTTTCCGCACTCTGATGATTATTCCGTTACTTACTTTGATTCATTTGAATAATACTGTTAACATTGATTTAGTCTTGTTCTTGATTATATTGGTGTGAATGTGGGAGGATGATTTCACTAACCATTGGATCTTGTGGACTATGGATCACACACTCGGGTATGCCAGATAGGGTACTGGCTGGGTGGATGTGACAAGTAGGGTTGATAAGTCCGTAGTCAGGGACTATGCTAACTCTAGTGTGAAGGATACCGGAAAGGATCGCCAGGGGCGAGGAATGGACGTATCTGGATCTGAGTTGCTATGACTAAGTAGATGACTTGCATTGGGCTAGGTTTTACCTTGACATGCCCCGATACTAAGACCAATGGTGATGTGAGAGAGCAGTGACTTATAACCCAACCATGGATTGTCCTGAGGGATGAAGGACCCATTACCAAACGGTGTTGTGTGATCAGACCTACGTAAAGAAGTATGGTGCTATGACTTAAAGCATGTTTGCCTATAGAGACCAGCATACATAGAGTTAGATGCATACATTCATTGTCTTTTTCATTTCGTATTGCATCATGTTATGTTCTGCAATCATGTTATTTATGTTGTTGTGGATTAACTTGCCTTGCTAAGTTCATTCGAACTCACTCCTTTTTGTGCAATCTCTTTTGTTAGATTACTCTACAAGTACTGAATACTATAAATGTCACATCCTCCCAGCCGGTACCCTATCTGGCATACCCGAGAGTGTGATCCACAGCCCAAAGATCAGGTATCGAGTAATCAACCTCCCACATAAACAATAACATAATCATGAACAATAATAATAAATGTGCGGAAGATAAACCATAGATCCAAATAAGGAAAGAATGAATCATATATAAATCAGAGTACTAGATATAATCAGAGTGTCAAAAACAGATAAGTAAAGTGAGGCAAAATCCCACTCTACAACCAGCGGAAAAGTAGTTCTAAAAGAGAATAAGCAAGACAAAATCTAATCCCAGTAGCAAGTACAATGGGTAACTAAATTATTCTCCACTTTATAGACAACATCCCTATAAGTATAAATCTCATAAACGGCACAAGGGCGCTTCCACTCAATGGTCGGACTAAGCATCGTACGGAGCATAACCACTCGCGGGATCTTCAGTGTAATTGTTGTAACCGCAATCACCTTCCCCGGAGATATGCCTCTTCTCCTTGCGCTTCTTCATAGGGGCCGTCATAATATTCAGTACCTGCAGAGAATAGTCTAACAAACATTGTACAATAAAGGAATGAGTTTCAAAGAAACTCGAGAAGGCGATTAAATCCATAATAACATAAATGGCAGGATTTCAGAACAAACATAAATGCAATATGGTATGAGACAAGCAATGAATGAATGAATCTAACTCTACATATGCTGGTCTCTATTGGCAGACATGCTTTAAGTCATAGCACCGTACTTCTTTAGGAAGGTCTCAATCACTCATCATCAGTTGGTAATGGGTCCGGCATCCCTCGGGACATTCCATGGCTGGGGGTTAAGTCACCACTCTCTCACATCACCATTGGTCTAAGTACCGGCGCATGTCAGGGTAAAGCCTAGCCAAATGCAAGTCTTCTACTTAGTTACATCAAGTCAGATCCAGATACGTCCATTCCTCGTCCCTGACGATCCTTTCCGGTATCCTTCACACTAGAGTCCTCATAGTCCCTGACTACGGACTCATCAACCCTATTGATCATCCACATATGGTAAACGGGAAGCTCTCACGTCCTCTCACGGGTTGGTTACCGGTCTTAAGCGTCCGTGAGCCCAAGTCTAACCATATGCAACCCTACCAATAAATGGCCCCCACAATGTGATTCCTATCCTCTCACGGGTTGGTTACCGGTCTTGAGCGCCCATGAATCCCCATTGCTACCACGGGTCGTTCGGTCTCAATACCCCTCCGATTAGGGTCTGACATAACAGGACATCCTAGCCAAACACTACTAGACAATCCTAGATATGTCATCCAACAGTTTAGGAAAGTGTCCATAGGGCATCTCTGGAAACATCCCATAATACTCCCGTAGTAGTCCAAGGACAGAAGTGTCAAAAGGACACCTCTCCTTTCCAAACCGTACTTAAGCATACACATGCATCGAATCATATCATCACATATACGGTAACTTCATATATGGAAAGAAATCAATAATTACAATCACTTTGTATATACTTGGTAAGTAAATCATACATGAGTCAATTCAATATGAATAAGTAATGCTACTGTTATCAAGATTATGCAACAGTAATATATCATTGTAAGAATCTAATTAAGGAAACAAATCAATGATATTCAAATATAGAAACTAGATTCATGCTATCTATGTTGTTAAAGAAGTAACCATCCTTACCTTTTATAACTCGCAAAGGAATCCTAAGAAATCAAGTAAGATCTTGGCAAACTGGAGAAGAAGGTCCTAAACAAGTGTATACAACATATTAGGAAAGATCCCTAACAGAAAAGATATCAAAACATCCAACACGGACCAATTGCTGAGTTGCTGTACTCATTGGTCGAGTGGATTGGTCGATCGGTCCAACGACCAATCAGTCGACCAATGCAGACAGTAGCCTAAAAAAAACAGAGTTTTAAGATATAAAATCCGAATTTGGTGGTTCAAAAGGGTACTAATCAAGGGGTAAACTACATCAGTAGTATCCTAACATAAAGGGGACCTCAAAATACTAATCCAATCAAGCCATCAAGATCAAAATTAGGAAACAAAAAGTTACCATAATTAGATCAACCATGGATCTTGAAGAATTCAAGATAGAAATCAAAGACAAGAACATTAGGAGAATGGATCATTGCTTCAGGTAAAGGTATCATGAAAAGCATACTTAGATCTTCAAGGAAATAGGCTTAAAAGCATAAATCTAAATAAGGAAACAAAACCTACCATATATGTAACTATCATGATTCATGGAGAAAAAACATGGTATGGTAGAAGAGGAACAACTAGAGATTGATAGATCATGGATCATGAAAAGAAAACATAGCAATTGACTACTAACATGATCAATGTAGAAGATCCAAGGAGATCAGAATTCAAATCAGAAGTTTAAACAAAGACTAGATCATGGTTTGATCATGATTCCTTCAAAAGCTTGCAATGATCATGGTTAAGATCATTGTTTTAGCCATTAATCCTTAGGATGATCATGAGAGACAAGTCCAGAGATGTTTGCAACAGAGAATGCAGCATCTCCTCTACTGTCTCAACTCAAAAAGGAAAGAAAAACAGAGATGGAGGAGAAGAAGAGAGTGTAGACATACCTTTGATGCAAAAGGAAGAGTTTTGACGAAGATCCGTCAAGAAAATCACCAAGGATGCAAGGGAGATGACTTGCAGAGGTCTTTGGTTCGTTCCAAAGAGTTTGGAGGCAGCAAATACGAAGTAGACTCGAGATTGGACTTAAATAGAGCAAGCAAGACCTAATTGCCAAAGACAGCACCCATTGGTCGAGTGGATTGGTCGACTGGTCCAGTTGACCAATCAGTCGACCAATGCAGACAGCAATTCCAAAACAGGGAATTGAAGACCCAGATCAAATCCAATCCTAAAGGGGTTTTGCACACATAACAAGTGACTTACCTAATAGGTAGAAATGCCTTCAAACCATGATAGAGAGCACTCCAAGTCCATCAACTAATCCGATCTTCATCAAGATTCAGTTTCCATAAATAGAACTTCATCATCAACTCTCATGGATTCAAAGCCAGACACCAAGTCCTCCACTGGGATGGCCCAAAGCTGTCTTCTTACTTTACTTCGGTCACCTGGACCTACAAATAACAAGGTTTCCAGGTCAAGGTTAGGGCTTGGTTTTACAATGAAGGCCAATATGAAGAAGCGCCAGTTAAAGAAGCGTACTACACGCAAGGTGTTGGCTACAATGAAGACCACATTGATCATCCCACGAGTGATCACGTTGCGTACTACGATTAGACCTAATGTGGAGTGGGAACGTCTGAGTTGGATTGATGAAGTCTATACTTATGAACACATTATCTATAAAGTAGAAGACTCTTAGTTTCGTTTGATTTTCATTCCTTTACTTTCTTTAAGAACAATTGTATTTCTTTTAGACTTACGTGCTACATTCCGCTGTAACTGTGGAGTGAGATTCCGCCTCACTCTACTCTTTTTTGATTTTATATACATCTGGTATCTTTTGCCGCACTCGATTATACTTGTCTTTTCTTTCCTTATTTGGATCTCTTGTTTATATTATTATACATTGATTATTTCTGTCCATGATTATGTTATTGCATATGTGGGAGGATGATTTCCTCTATACTTGATCTTCGGGGCTGTGGATCACACACTCGGGTATGCCAGATAGGGTACTGGCTGGGTGGATGTGACAGAGTGGTATCAGAGCCCAAAGTTCAAGGAAATCCTAACCACAAAAAACAATAACAAAACATTCCAGAGTCATAGATCCAAAAATGACTCAATTACTCTTAAAAGTGAAGAATAGAACACTTGAACTAGAAATTTAATTAACGAAGTATAATTGGATATTTTTTTTGAATAATACACAATAATTATGACTTAAAAAACGTCACATAAAGAAATAAAAGGAAAGTGCATAATACACAATAATAAAGTGAAACAAAATGAACTTCATTAATTTTAAGAAAGGTTTAAAACGATTACATCTGATAAAGCATAAAGGAAAATCCTAAGTACAATCTATCTAGGTGATCTACTCTGATCTCTGAATGCTCTGAAGTCCTCTGCAATCTGAATAAGTTGAGACTCCATCCGTCCCCTATCTCAATTCTATCTACTCCTGCCGTGACTCCATAGCACTGTACATCTACTCTTGTCTGACCTCTATCCTCTCTAGCATGGAAGTCATCGATCTCATCTGTGCACTTAGATTCGAAGTCTCTGGAACTGTGTGTGATGGACCACCTACCTCAAAATTTGATGATGTGGGAATCTCATGATGCTATGGATCAGCCTCATGCATCTCAGTGTCATCCCCTGCCTGATCATCAGAATCTGAACCAGCATCACCCTCATCCGCTGGAACCTCATCGTCATCCTCAGTATCATCATCATCCTCACCCTCTGGACCTGGAGATATCTCTGTCTAGGTAAGCCGCATCTATTTGATGGTTCTCATCTCGATCGTATACCCCAATTCTCCAGTGACTACATCTGTGCCCTCTAGACTCACCCCAAAGTGTTGGAAGACTAATGTCAATAATCTCCCAAAACAAAGGTTCCTCGTACTCGGTTGTGACACCAGATCTATCATGACATTCTAGATTATGTAGGCCAAGTCGATTTGGAATCCCATGCAGATGTGATAGATGAGTAGGGCCTCCATCACTGTGACCCGATGATGATGTCCGGCCTTTGGCATGATGTTTCGGCCCACAATGCGACTGATAATTCAAGCCGAATCCTTCATCTGTCCGCTATTCCGTGGAGCATAGCACCCCCGGTCATTCCAAAGAGTGGAACATATCTCGTGAAGCTCATAGGGCAACAGGTAGCTGTCCACCTCAGCTCCTGAGGGTATCCATACACACTTTCGTGGATAGTGAGGCACGCGGAGAATGTGTGCCAGTGTCCTCATGGAGAACCGAATTTGTGTCTCCATTACCCTGCTCTCAATGATCAGTCTGAAAGGATGGCCTTGTCCTCTAGCCTCCTCAATGGACGTGAGGTTACTAAAGAACAACCTCACCACCTCTGGGTAGATGGGCAAGTCCACTGTGAAAAGATGGGTCCACTCCAAAATGTCGAACCTTTGACGGATCCTGAACACCCTCAGCTGTCCTAAGTGTAGTAGTCGCCCGAACTCGATGCGACAGTACTTGAAGAACGCCTCATATAGGAACTCTGCTTGCGGCGTATCAAATCGGTTAAGCCGTAGTACCTCCTCTCTCAGCTGAGATGGAACTCGACCTCTAGCTCTCTGAGCACCCACTAGGCGACCTCGGCCTCGACCTTGTCCTCCTCTCTGCATGGTGTGACTGTTTGTGGAAAACAAAGGACATTGCTTGTCAATGTTGTTTCAAAATTCAGCTAGAAGGGCATTTTTGTAATTTTTTGGAAAATTTCAAATTTGGGGAAAATGAAAATTGAACATACTAGCATGTGCATAATACTTGGAATAACATGTTAAGATGTTTTATTCGAAGAAAATCCGTTGAAATCTTGGCCTAAAGTCAAAAATTTAGCAAGAAGGAGTTTGGGGATTTTGAGATTTAGGTCAAAATTGGATTTTTGAAAATTCTGAAATTGGTTGAATAAAACTACATGTGCAAATCCACAATATCATTTCAAGCATGAAGCATTTGATTTCGTGCAAAAACTCCAAGCGGTTTGTGAGAAATCGAAGTTTTTCTAAAGTTTGGCGATTTCGATTGCGCAAGCGATGAGAAAGTGCAAGATTGTGTTAGAACTTGTGGTCTAAGCATGGCATTGTGTTAAAAATTCATGGAACATGTTTCTAAGTTCTCATAAACATGATTTCTAGCAATAGACATAAGCAACACATGATTTTTGTTGAAATGCAAGCATGAGAAGATGAATTTGAGAATGAGAATGAGTGTTTACCTTTTGTGATGATCTAAGTGAGATGAAGTGTTGTTGTTAAAGCACCAAACTACTTGGAAAACACTTGGGAAGACCTTTGCACCTCTTCTCTAGAGCTCCCTCTCAAGTTTGCAAGGTTAGAAGTGTGCTTGATTTGAGATTTTGGCACTTAAAAGCCTGATTTTCATGTGCTGCCAGCCTTGGTCGATTGGTTGGTCGACTAGGCCAATCGACCAAGCAGTCGACTAACAGACCCAGTAGCTCCAATTTCTGATGAATTTTGGAAAATTGTGATTTTTGTCCTATGATTGTTTATTTGATGACTAAATGGAAGTATATGAGTATAATTTAAGATTTCCAATCATTTAGACTTGTGGGATACTCATGAGAGGCCATTTACTGGTAGGGTTGCAAATAGTAGACTTGGGCTCATGGGTGCTCAAGACTGGTAACCAACCCGTGAAGGGACATGAGAGCTTCCCGTCTATTATTTGTGGATGACCAGTAAGGTTGATGAGTCTGTAGTCAGGGACTATGCTGACTCTAGTGTGAAGGATACCGGAGAGGATCGCCAGGGGCGAGGAATGGACGTATCTGGATCTGAGTTGATATGACTAAGTAGATGACTTGCATTGGGCTAGGTTTTACCTTGACATGCGCCGGTACTTAGACCAATGGTGATGTGAGAGAGTGGTGATTATACCCCAGCCATGGATTGTCCTGAGGGATGAAGGACCCATTACCAA
This sequence comes from Hakea prostrata, assembly GCF_041222555.1. Classification (NCBI taxonomy): domain Eukaryota; kingdom Viridiplantae; phylum Streptophyta; class Magnoliopsida; order Proteales; family Proteaceae; genus Hakea; species Hakea prostrata. The sequence continues at coordinate 46,437,850 of NC_142602.1, read as the reverse complement.
ACGGCGTTGTGTGATGAGACCTTCCTACAGAAGTATGATGCTAAGACTTAAAGCATGTTTTCCTATAGAGACCAGCATACATAGAGTTAGATGCATACATTCATTGTCTGTTTCATTTCGTATTGCATCATGTTATGTTCTGCAATCATGTTATTTATGTTGTTGTGGATTGATTGCCTTGCTGAGTTTCGAACTCACTCCTTTTTGTGCAATTTCTTTTGTTAGATTACTCCACAGTACTTGAATACTATGAAGGCCAATATGAAGAAGCGCCAGTTGAAGAAGCATACTACACGCAAGTTGTTGGCTACATTAAAGATCACATTGATGATCCTGTTGGTGCTATTTCTGCCGATCGCCTTGAACAGTTGTTTTCCACACTGAACTCCTCAGATCTGATTCGATCTGGCCTGCTCTTCGATCAATCAACCTCTCACTCCTGAAAGAAACAGAATACAAGTAAGAAATGGAGCCGATCGTCTTGATCGGCGTCTCATCTCCGACGATCTAGTCAGTATGGTGAAAACGATGCTTCAGAGCTCTCTGGAGCTTCTCAAGTGTTCTAATGGAGTTCAATCAGAGTGAGTTTAGAGTTTGGTTGATTTCAGAGAGTTACCTTCTTACGAATCTTCCCTCCCTTTTATACTAGGTTTCCCGCTTATAACACTTTTTCAATCATAGCCGTCGGATCATCGCTCCTCTTTGGACGTCACTGATCATCCTTCCTTTATTCTCTCAATCGAACTCGGCTAAGATTGGTTTGACAGGTGTAAACCGGAAATGGATACTTTAGTCACAACATAAGCCCCCAAGCCTACTGATTAGGTTGAACTTACATGAGACTCTGATCAGTAGGTTTAATCCTTCCTGTCAAAATCATCCAGTATTCCCTGCTCAGCCATTACGCCTTTTCCCTAGTTAATCCTTGATTTCTTCAAAACTTTGATGCCAAGTCACCATATCATCATTAACTTGAAAGTTGATTTATGACCATGTCTCTTATAAAATTATGTCCTCTGCAATAGTTGAATATAATATTTGAATTGCCTTGTGTAATTATTACCTCGCTGTACTCAGCCCCCAAATTATCTTGAAACCGACTGAAATCACTTTCTTGTCAGGCTTTTCACAAATTTTCAAATATAACTTTTCATCTTCCTTAACGTTACCCCCGCTTGATCATAAATTTTGTCTTTTTCCCATGTATGACCATCATATTGTTCCCTTACCTTTTCACACATCATCCTCATTCTTTTCAACTGCCATTTTTATACATTCACAGATTGATCCCACGTGTCGGTGTCACCTGAGGAAGTTGTGTTTCAACATGAGTTCCATGAAGATTGTTTAGATCGGTGGTTGAGGAGAGAGCAGGCCACTTGTCCGCTTGGCAGAAGCTATGTGTCACTTGAGGAAGTTGTGTTTCAACACGAGTTCCATGAAGATTGTTTAGATCGGTGGTTGAGGAGAGAGCAGGCCACTTGTCTGCTTGGCAGAAGCTATGTATCCCCTGAGGAAGTTGTGTTTCAACAGAAGCATTTGAGGAGCAAAACCGAGTTATACAAAGAAGAGGTGCAGCTTGTGTTTATGATCTATGCTATGTACGGTGGTGGCTTGCATATAACGCAATCTGGATGAAATCTTGATCCAGAAGAATCCCTAAAAATCAGAAATGGAAAAAATACTCTTTCTTTCTTTCTGGAGTAAAGAATAGAGATGACTCTCATGGTTGCTCGTTCCAGTTTCTTACTCTATTCGAATTGCCTAGAACAACCGATTAAGGTGAAGGTGAAAGTCTATGCGAGGGCGATGCTGGTAAGGTCTGTCCTTTCTTCCTTACCATCCTATTATATGGGTTGTTTTGAATTACCTGTTGCTGCTGTTTGTTCAAAAAGCTGGATTCAATTGCTGCTAAGTTTTGAAGTTTTGGAATGGGAATAAAGTTTCGACTCTTAAAAAGAATAATATTTCTAAGCCTATCGAAGGTGGGGGCTTAGGATTTACAGAGGCAAGGAACCATAACTTAGCTTTTCTCCATAAATTGACTTGGAGACTTATTAACGACAATCGTCAATATGAACCCTGGTTTTGAAAGGAAAATATTTTCCTGCTGATTCGGCAAGAATCAAAGTTCTGTTCAAGAAAAAAATGACCAGTCACACTTTCTTCTTCCATTCGCAAAGAAGGTTGCAGGTTTCCAGTATAGCTCAAGTATGAACTTCATTATATTTGTGAAAAATGTGGGAGGATATTTCATGATACCCTTCGCTGCCCTAGCCTGAGAAGTTCAAGAAAAAATACCAATCCGATTGGCCTCAGTTGCTATTTACGAATGCCATTTGCACACCATGGTTTGGGAATGACCCTTATATGTTGGAGTTCCAAACTCATGGAGTATACCCTCTCAAATTTTCTTCCTTATTGGATGAAAATGAGTTTGAAGATGTCTCAAATTTTCTTCCTAATATGCCTAATGAGGAGTTTATACAAGATCATGAAGCAACTGTACCTACTGTAGAGACTACCATGGAAGAAGAAACCCTGAATATTCTAGTCAACCCTGATTCTGAAGTCTCAAATGGCTATTCGGTTTATAATAATGGGCCTGGTGGGCCAATTTTAAATGGATCTAGTGATATGGATGCAGTCCAAGGATGGCACAATGGTTCTGGAGATCTGCTTAGTACGGGCCAATTGATGGTAGGTGATATGGGCCCTACCCTTGGTTCGGTTGCTATGGATATTGAAACAGACTAAACTTGGATGAGATCTTCTCTGCTCAACACTTTGATGAGAGCCTTGTTCTTGAACCCATCTGGCAGAAAATGGTGGGATCTGGCTCTCTCTCACCTCAGGTCTTTGAAGGGGTCTCTTCAAATAAATCTTTTGTCTCAGCGGATGGCTCTGTGGATTGGTAGTTGGAGATTGTTGGCTTTCTGTTCAGATGGTGGACTGTCTCTTCACATTTGTTGCTCAGGCTAATCCTATGTTGCCATTGATGGAATCTCAAGTTCAGGATATGCAATGCTCGCCCAACCTAGATTTATGTTCCTATTATTCTTGAAGACATTGGCAGTTCGGAGCAACAATTGAAGCAACTTTAGTTAAACATCAGTCCGAGCTCGGAATGTATATTGGATGCATGAAGTCTGGTCCTGTTCTTGCTCAATTCTAAGATGTCCTATCTTGCTGTCTTGAAAAGTGGTCTGATGACTAGTTTCGTAGCTACTTTACCAAGCTGCTTTATTCCTCTCGCCTGTCTAGTCAGAGTTCAGCTGCCATGGATAACTCCAATCTTATCAGGCATAGCAGGTTAATTTTTTATATCTTTGAAATTGGAAACGGAAGCATAACAGGCACAGATGATGGTAGCTTGAACAGCAGCAGCAGCAATCGATGCTACATCCTCAATATTCTTATTTTCCGAAAGCTCTTCTATTCAAGTATCAACTCTTCAAAGAAGCATTTCAAAGATTCTTGAAGAATTCGAGTACAGAAAGAGATCATGGAGCAAGGAATCTACTGCAATAAAAAGATAAGTATATTAGAGTCTCCTGGTCATCATCTCTTTGTCTAACGATATTTGATTTACAAATTCGTAGCCATCATTTCTTTTTCTAACAATATTTGAAATCTTCAATTTACAAAGATTCATTCTGTTGGTGCTATTTCTGCCGATCGCCTTGAACCGAAGTTTCTCGCACCGAACTCCTCAGATCTGATTCGATCTGGTTTGCTCTTAGATCAATCAACCTCTCACTCCTGAAAGAAACAGAATCTCAGTAAGAAACAGAGCCGATCGTCTTGATCGGCGTCCCGTCTTCGACGGTCTAGTCAGTATGGTATTGATGGTGTTTACAGAGCTCTCTGGAGCTTCTAAAATGCTAGTAATGGAGTTCCATCAGAGTGAGTTTAGAGTTTTGGTTGATTCCAGAGACTTACCTTCTTACGGATCTTCCCTCGCTTTTATACTGGCTTTCCCGCTTATAATACTCTTTCAATCATGGCCATCAGATCATTGCTCCTCTTTGGACGTCTTCGATCATCTTACCTTTATCTCTTAATTGAACCCGGCTGAGGTTGGTTTGACCGGTATGGACCGGTAATGGATATATTAGTTACAACATAAGCCCCCAAGCCTGCTGATCAGGTCAAACTTGTATGAGACTCTGGTCAGGAGGTTTTATCCTTTTCATCAAAATCACATAGTATTCCTTGTCCAGCTATTACGCCTTTTCCCCAGGTGATCCTCGGTTTCTTCAAAACCTTGATGACGAGTTATCGTATCATATCATCATTATCTTGAAAATCTGCTTATAATCATATCTCTCATGAAATCATGTCCTTTGTATTGGTTGAAATTATATTACTGTACTCAGCCCCCAAATTATCTTAAAACCGGCTGAAATCACTGTCTTGTCAGATTTTTTCTGAATTTTCAAATATAACTTTTTAACTTCCTTAAAGTTACCGCCGCCTGATCACTGACTTCATCTCTTTCCCATGCATTGCCATCATATTGTTCCCTTGCCCTTTCACATATCATCTTCATTCTTTTCAACTGCTGTTTTTCATGCGTTAGCCGATTAATCCCACGCGTCGGTTACGAAAGGTAATGACCATTGATTTTGGACCATCGTGTATTTCCCCCTCCTTTCAAGAAATCCTCTCTCATTCTTTATATATATCTGTCAACTGTCGCCTTTTCCTTTCCGTACTCTGTTCTTCTTCGCGAACACCAACATACCTATCTGCTAACCCCTTTATTACTCCTTTTCAGATTTTACCTTTTCAATTTCCTTCTTCTTCCTTTCTTATCTCCGCCATGGATCCTGCTTCCAATCCTTCAGTACCCAGTATCTCTTCCCAACCTGATATACCTTCAAATAGAGAGCAAATGAAAAATGTGTCTGGTGCTTCTTCCCCGTCTCAACATGATCCTTCAGATTGGAAACCGGTCCCGTATGCTCATGACGAAGCCATCCTTCCTTATACTCCTGTCAACATGTCCAGAGAAAAAATGGACCCAAAGCATGCCGGTCCTGAATGGTATCCCACTAAAATAAAGAAATCCCACCTGGATTCTTATTTGGAAAGTTACCATTTTCCTTCTGATGCTAGAGTATGGGTTCCCGACTCCTCCGACCGTCCTTACTCAATTGATCCTGGTGTTATCACCATCTACCTCGATCACCTTGATTCAGGTTTCAGAATCCCGCTGATTCCCGTAGTTCAATCTTTATTGGACTATTATCATGTCTGTCCTTCTCAGCTTACTCCAAATAGTTGGAGGCTGGTTTACTGTTTTTTTGCGTTTATTCTCCAGATGAATCGTGTCCCGTCTGTTGATCTCTTCAGAAATTATTACACCTTGAAAGTATCCCGCGAACGCGGATATCTTCATTTTTCCAGAAGAACCTGCATTTTAGGTGAACTGGGAAGAGAATCCAAAATTTTCATTGATTCTTCCATTCCCCATGACAATAAGCAATGGCGGGAAAAATACTTCTTCTGTGCTATTCGAAATCCAAACTTCCGGTCTCGATGGTGTCTTCATTCCTTGGAATCCTTATCTCCTCTAAAAGTACGTCCTGTGCTTACTGAATATGACCGAATAACCTGGAGTATGATTCCGACTGGAACTCCCATAGATGCGGCCAAGTTGAAGACAGATGCAGGTCTCATTAGTCATGGCCTTTTTCCAGGTAAAGATAATAACTGTTGTTTACCTTTCTATCTTTTTGTAATCCTTACTCATTATCATATATTTTTGCCATCAGAAGTAATTGCTCGTCCCATCCTTAATGTTGCTGACCTACGGAGAAGTGTTTCAGAGGAAAAGAAGTATGATTCTAGGGTTATTAAACCCTCCAAGAAAAGAAAACACACTGCCCGTCATCCTTCGAAGAGAAAAACTGCTAAAAGAGATTCCCCTGATCAAGAGAAAACTACCCCGGCTCCAGAAAGTGCCATTAGAGAAGATGCTGATGTGCAAATTGTGAAAACAGCTGCAAGTGAAATCCCTGGTCCCAAGATGAGGACCTCCAGAACCTCCAATACACTGAGATGTAGACTTAGGTCTACAGGTCCAGTCTCTGACCAGGGCCCGTCTGGCTCAAAGAAGAAGAATAAAAGAAGAAAAGAAATTCATATTGCCCCCATAGAAATTCCTACTGTTGAAGATAATCCATGTGAAGAAATTCCTCATGATACTTCCGTCTTCCCAGAAAAAATGGTTGAGGACAAAGGTCAAGGTAAGGATTTATTTGACTATTCTTCTGACCATCTGAAGAAAATTGCTGAAGACATACTAACACATGCTGCAGGTGGTATTATTGAAGAAATAGCCGATCAATTATGTGATGAAAATGTTGATGTTCCTGTCTCTCCCTTGGATGTTGTTGCCGAGGATCGTGTGAATGAAATTTCCGTTTCCGTTTTACCTTTATCCATCCCTGTGTTGGATGTTGCTGTCCCAGATACTGATGTTCTTGCTCCTCCAGATATTAATGTTCCCCCTCCTGAGAAAAGTGATGAAGATGTTCCTCCCTTGGAGGACAATAACCAAAATGTTTCCCATAGAATTCATGAAGTAGTTCTCCCAGAGAATAATCCTGTCCCTCCTAAAGCCCTCGTGGTAATTGACCCTCATGTCGGTCATGAAGACCAAGAAAATATCATTATGCAGACTGGTTCAAATGATGCTGCAGTGAATGTTAATCCTGAGAATATTCTTGAGGTAGCTGATCTCCAACCAGCCCCTGATCAGGTTGATGATACTATGAGCAATGCTGATTCCGGGAATACTTTCCACCCTGAGTGGTTTTTAAAAGAAAATCACACAGCCGGCCGTAATTGGGAGGCTGCCAGAGAATGGGGTACAAAAGGCAGAATCCCTCGTGACAAGAAGAATACTGCACGGATGTCTGATTCTGATCTTTATTCTCATGGGTGGGGGTAAGAATTAGACCTCTTCTTCTTTTTTATTTATTTAGAACTAATTTGCTTTTGGTCTGATTATTTATATTGTCTTTAATATATACATATATATTGATTGATAAACAGATGTTTTGGAGCTGCCTTCAATGCGTTTTCTGAAGTGTTGGAGAGAGAAAAAACTTTGTCTCAGGAAAATGATGAACTGATCAAGAAGAACTTCGAATTGGTTAATGAGGTACAGGATCTTCGAAGAAAATTGGGATCTTCAGAGAGAAAATTAACAGCAGCTGAGTTCAGAGAAATAGATTTGATGAATGATCTTGATAGTTTGCATAATGATTATGAAATTTGCTCTGACCATTGTGCTGAATTGCAGGAAGAAGTTTCTATGTTGAGAGAAGCCGTTTTGAATCATAGGAATGAGCTTTTTCAACTTAAAATGTTAAAGGATGATGCCCTTGACAGGGCCAAAATTGCCACAGGTGAAAGAGAAGATTTTAAAGGAAAGCTGACCAGAGCCTTGGTCTGGTCACAAAGTATTGAGAAGGAAAAGAATGAACTCCAGGAGAAGTTTGATGAGATTGAGAAGCTAAATACTGCTTTAGAGTTGGCACAAGAATATCATGTGAAAGCCTTCAGTTCAATTCTGCTGGAGAAGTCTGCTTTGGAAGATAAGAGTAATGGTTTGGAGTCAAGGCTCAATGAGATAACAGCAGAAAAGGATAATCTCAATGCTTCCTTTAATTTGGTTTCTAAGGAGAAAGAAAACCTTCATGCACTCCTGGATGAAACTTTAAAATTCAAAACTTTGCTGCATGAAGACTTAGAGGCAGAGAGGAAACAGTTTGAAATTGAAAAGAGAAGAATACAAAATGAGAGCCAGATAGTTTTAAACTCGGTTACCTCCTCTATAAAGGAAGTTGGAGATAATCCGACTTTCCTAGGGTTTTGCAAAAATATGGTAAAGGACTGCTCTGATCAAATTTTTTCAGAGATCCTTAAGACTCATCCTGGTTTAGATTTCAAGTTGTTACCTCCCGAGTTTCTCCCTTCTAGAACCTTTTTTGATCTTAGGAATTTGAAGCATCCCAATTCTGATTGTTCATCAGAAGATGATTCTGATAATGATATGAGTGATTCCTCCAGCTCTGGCCCAGATCATTCTGCCAGTGGTTCAGATGATAATGATGATGATAACTTACCTGCTCAAGGAGATGAAGATATTGCTGCTAATGATGCTGTTGATGTTGATCCGTCTGATAATGCTACAGATGTTGATCCATCTACAAAATCACACATATGAAGAAAACACTTTTTTTGCTTTATGGACTTACCTTTTTCTTTCCTGCGTACCTCTTTTGCATATGAGGTTTTTTTTTTTTTTTTTTTTTTTTTACCTGTTCAACTTTTATGTGAATGAAATTTTCTTCCCTCCTTCTATTGTGATTATTTTTATATTATATATACTGTTGAAATACCCCTGATGAAAAAGTATTTAAAAGGATTTTTAATACCTGATCAGATAGCTTGAGATGTTGATTTAATACCTGATCCTTGAGTTATTTTACTAATTAATTCTGTCGTACTCGATCCAAATGATGCCTTAGAAAGATGGCTACTGGAGCCTGACTTCGGAAAGTCGGGATCACCCTCGGTACGGAATGATCCTTGATCAGCTTCGGAAAGCATGACCTGGCCTCGGAAGGCTGACCACTTGGGTCTGACTTCGGAAAGTCGGGATCATCCTCGAAAGGAACAATCCGGGATCACCCTCGCGAAAGGAATGATCCGTGATTAGCTTAGCGTGACCTGGCTACCTGAGCCTGACTTATGTAAAGTCGGGATCACCCTCGGTACGGAATGATCCGTGATCAGCTTCGGAAAGCATGACCAGGCCTCGGAAGGCTGGCTACTTGAGCCTAACTCACGAAAAGTCGGGATCACCCTCGGCACGGAATGATCCGGATCAGCTAGCATAATCACGCCTCGGAAGGCTGGCTACTTGAGCCTAACTCACGAAGAGTCTGGATCATCCACGGTACGGAATGATCCGTGATCAGCTTCGGAAAGCATGACCTGGCCTCGGAAGGCTGACCACTTGGGTCTGACTTCGAAAAGTCGGGATCATCCTCAAAAAGAATGATCCTGGATCAGCGTTGATATGGCTTGATCAGAAGAAACTGGTTCGCATAGATGCCTCTTGGTTTAATAACGAGAAAGAAACTTTGGATGACCATGTTTAATAAAATGCATTCTCCAAGAATATCAGAAAATTCTTTCTACTGATAATATTTCTTAAGGTGAACTACATTCCACGGTCGTTTCAAACAACTTCCATGAGAGTCCTTCAGCCAGTATGTGTTTTTGCTCACAGTTTTTGTTACCACATATGGTCCTTCCCAGTTTGCAGAAAGTTTTCCACAGTTCCTTGGATCTGATGCTGATTTTTTCCTCAAAACCAAATCTCCTACTCTGAAAGATTTATGTTTGATTCGAGCATTATAGTACGCTGCTGTTCTCCTTTGATACTCCATATTACGGTATAAGGCCTTTTCTCTGACTTCATCTAAAAATTCGAGGTTTGCCCGTAGTCCCTCTTCATTAGTTATTGGATCAAATCCTTCATATCTATTTGATCCCACCATAACTTCCACTGGAGCCAATGCTTCTGATCCATACGCCAGTCTGAAAGGTGTTTCACCTATTGGGGTCCTGACCGTAGTCCTATATGCCCATAATACATGAGGTAGTTCATCAATCCACAAACTATGCGCTTCATCTAGTCTCTTTTTTATCCCCTACAAAAGTGTTCTGCTTGTTACCTCAATTTGGCCATTGCATTGAGGATATGCTACAGATGAGTGTTTGCACTCAATATGATAATCTACACAGAATTCCCTGAATCTCTCATTGTCAAATTGTGGTCCGTGATCAGTCAGTAGAATCTTTGGTAGGCCATATCTGAATATGACATGATTTCTGAAGAACTTTTCAATTTGACTCGTGGTAGTTGTTGCCAAGGCTTCTGCTTCTACCCATTTCGTAAAATAATCGATTGCAGCCACTACAAACTTTTTCCCTCCAGCTGCAACAGGAAAAGGTCCCAACAAATCCATACCCCACATAGCAAATGGGAGAGGATTAAGAATTGATGTTAGCTGCTCTGCTGGCTGGCTCTGAATTGGTGCATGAATCTGGCATTGATGACACCTTCTTACATATTCAATTGCCTCAGATTGCATTCGTGGCCAATAAAATCCTTGTCTTAAAATTTTATACGCCATAGCTTTCCCACCTAAGTGGTTTCCACAAATTCCTTCATGAACTTCAGATAAGGCATAAAGAGCATCAGAGGGTCCCAAACATTTCAACAGTGGCCCAGAAACTGTTCTTTTATATAATAACTCATTTTTTAGAATAAACCTGGCAGCTCTTCTTTTCACAGTTCTGGCCTTTTCTCTATCTTCAGGAAGAATACCGTCCTTTAGATACTGTATAATAGGATCCATCCAAGATATCTCTGCATCAATTTCCATTATCTCTGGCTCTGAATATGCCGGAATATCTAGCTCCTCATAATATACAGTTTGTGGAATAGAAACAGACTTTGCGGATGCCAATTTTGCCAGAGAATCTGCTTCATTGTTTTGATTTCGAGATATCCTTGTGACTGAGAATTGTGCGAACCACTCCTTATATTGTGATACTTTTTTAAGATAGCTGACCATTCGATCATCTTTCGCACCATACGCTCCCGTGACTTGACTGACCACCAGCTCTGAATCACTTTTTACTTCGATGCTTTGAACACAGAGAGATCTGGCTAGTCGTAATCCTACAATAAGAGCTTCATATTCTGCTTCATTGTTTGAAGCATGAAAATTAAACCGAAGTGCATTTTGAATTACAAATCCGAACGGACTTTGTAAAATCACTCCTGCTCCTGATCCCTGCGAATGACTTGACCCATCTACATGCAAGGTCCATACAGAAGGTACCTTACTAGAATCTTTTTCCTCCTCTAGTGATGAAATACTTTCAGCAATAAAATCGGCCAAAACTTGTGCCTTTATTGCAGTTTTAGGTCTATAATCTATATCATGCTCTGTTAACTCTACTGCCCATGATACCATTCTCCCTGCCATATCAGGTTTATGCAATATTTTCTTTAAAGGCCAGTTAGTAAGAACGATAATTGGATGAGCCTGAAAATAGGCCCGGAGCTTCCTGGCTGCTACTATTAAGGCGAAAGCCTGTTTCTCAAATTCCAGATATCTAGATTCTGTATCTAACAATGTATGGCTTACAAAGTAGATAGGATTTTGAACAGTACCTTCCTCCCGGATTAACACCGCGCTTACCGCCGCCTTTGAAGAAGATAGATATATCTGCAAGCTTTCTCCGGGCTTTGGTCGAGATAAAACTGGTGGACTGGTCAACCTCCTCTTCAGCTCTTCAAATGAATTCTGACAGTCCTCTGACCATTTGAATTCGTTGAGTGCATTTAGATTCTTCAAAGCCTTGAAGAATGGTGCACACTTATCTCCTGATCTGGATATAAATCTACTTAATGCTGCAACTCTTCCTGTTAAGCTTTGAATTTCCTTCATACTGCTCTTTGGGAGCCGTCATATTTAAGATAGCCCTGATTTTTTCTGGATTTGCTTCAATGCCCCTCTGTGTGACCATGAAACCTAGGAATTTACCAGATGAAACTCCAAATGCACACTTCTCAGGATTGAGTCTCATTCCATTTCTCCTCAATACATCAAAGCACTCTCTCAGATCGACGAGATGATCAGATTTAAATTGACTTTTTACAAGAAGATCATCTACATAAACCTCCATATTTCTTCCAGTTTGATCAGCGAACAGCTTGTTCATTGCCCTTTGGTATGTTGCACCAGCATTTTTTAACCCAAAAGGCATAACTTTATAACAATAGCTTTCCCGATTGGTCATGAATGCCGTGTGAGGTTGATCCTCTTTCTTCATAAGAATTTGATTATAACCTGAATAAGCATCCATAAAACTCAACATCTGCTGACCTGATGTGGCATCGATTAGCTGATCAATTCGTGGTAAAGGATAGCAATCCTTGGGACATGCCTTGTTCAAATCAGTGTAATCTACACACATTCGCCATTTTCCATTTTGCTTTTTTACCATTACCACATTTGCTAACCACCTTGGGCACTCGATTTGCTCAATGAACTCAGATTTCTTAAGTTTGTCCACTTCAACCTTAATTGCATCATGCTTTTCTGATGAGAAATTCCTTCGTCTCTGTTTCACTGGTTTGATAGATTTATCTATCCATAAACAATGCTCTGCTACCTCTCTGCTTAAACCTGGCATGTCTTGTGCTGACCAGGCAAAGACATCTGCATTTTGCTGAAGAAATTCTTTCAATTGCTCCTTGTCCTGACTGTTCTGATCAGCTCCTATCATGGTCCCTTTTTCTGGATTCTCCAAACCAAAACAAATTTTTTCTAACTTTTCTACTGGTTCGCCTCTTTGAATTTTTTCCTCATCCCTATTATCTGTAACTTCAACAGTAAAGGCAAGTGCCTTACCTTGTGCTTTCGAATCCTTCAAAAAAGTTGTGTAGCTTTGCCTTGAAGTTTTCTGATCTGATTTGCATTCTCCAATGCCACCTTCTGTTGGGAATTTGACCTTCAAATGTCTTGTCGAAATTATTGCACCAATAGTATTCAACGTTGGTCTCCCAAGAATTATATTGTATGCTGATAGACTTTTTATTAACAAAAATTTGGTAACTGTAGTTACCGTTTGTGGATGTGTTCCAAGTGTTATTGTTAGTTCCACAGTCCCCTCTACCGAAGTAGACTCTCCAGAAAATCCAAATAGTCTTGTGCTGCAAGGTTTTATCTTGACCGTATCCAACTTCAATCGTTGAAAAGCTTCGTAAGACATGATGTCTACAGACGATCCTGTGTCTACCAGAACTCTATGAATATCTCTGTTTGCCACCTCGATGACTATCACAACGGCGTCATCGTGTGGTTCTTGAATTCCTTCCATTTCTTCCTCCGTGAAGACTATTTCCTTCATCATTTTGATTCTTCTAGGAATAACATGAGATTCGACAGTATTCACATACCTGGCATGAGCCTTAGATTTTGAAATTGAATTTAAGTCCAAACTTCCCAGGATGGTCATGACGGGGGACTGCTTCTGTTGAATCTGCCGATTTTCCTGCTGTTTAGTATTTTCCTCTGGAGAGTTATACTGAAAATCTCCCTTGGCTTGTTCTTCTCTAGCTGGTGTTCGATTGTTCCACCTTCTCGGCTGATCAGCAACATTTCTTCTGTTTCCCCCATTTCTTTTTTGAACATACTGATCTAATCTTCCTTGGTTGATCAGTCGTTCAATTTCATTTTTCAGAATTCTGCAGTCATCGGTATCATGACCATGATCTTTGTGATATCTACAAAACCTATTCGGATTCCTTTCATCCGCCTTTGCTATCATAGGTAATGGCCATTTCATAAATCCCTGGTGCTGAATTTGCATCAGAATTTCCGATCTTCTTGCGTTGAGAGGAGTATAGTTTTCTTGGAATGGTTTGGGAATGTCCCTTCTGTATTGACGATCAGGAATATTTCTTGAAAAGCTCCTGCTGCTCCTTCGTTCTCTCTGATCTCTCTGATCAGATTTCACAACTCCATCATCTTTCCTTTTAACTCCACTGCTATCAGTTTCTTTTCTTGCTTGGAGAATGTCTTTCATATTTGCATACTGATTACAGCGAGTCATCAATTCTGCTATGTTCGCTGGCTTATTCATGATCAGGAATTCCAGAAGATGCTCATCTGTTAGGCCTCTGAACATAGCGTCATATGCCACCGCCTCATTCAAAATTTTAATTTGAATTGACTCCTGATTGAATCTCTTCATATAATTTCGAACTGATTCTCCCGATTTTTGGCGGATTGCGGCCAAGTTATCAACAGTTTTGTTGCTTTTCATGCTACTTTGGAATCTTGACAAGAATACTTTCGTCAAATCCTTAAAATCCTTAATGGAATCTGGCAATAAGCTGAAGAACCAGGTCGTTGCAGATCCTTTCAGGGAAGATGGAAATGAGCGACACTTTAAAATATCAGAGTTACATGCTAGCATCATAACAGAGTTGAACTGAGCCAGATGTTCCATTGGATCTGTACTTCCATCGTACATCGTGAATGTCGGAAGTTTAAAATTGCGCGGCAGTGGTGCTGACATAATATCTTTAGCAAATGGATTCTGGTTCATTATTTCCTTAGCATTTTCTCCGCCATCTTTATTCACCAGTCGTTGGATCTGATCATCGAGGACGCGAAATCTTTTACTGATTTCCGATCCATAAACTTCAGATCTGCAATCTCCTGATTTTCCTGTTTCTCTCTTATCTCTCCAATTCCCAACGCTCCTGCTTTTTTTGCTCCAGATATGACTCAATTGATCATCTCTGGACGATTCTCGATCTTCAGTCTCTAGTGGAATATAGTTTGGATCCGCACTTTCTCCTGATCCTTCCTTCAGAAATGATCTCCTTCGGCTTCCTCCTGACTTTTGAACCTGAGAGTTTGGGACAGAGGTCGCTTTTGCTCGGGAAAGAGTTCGAGATCTTCCAGCTGATAAGACCGGAATTCTTTCCTCAGGATGTACTCCGATCTGCTTGATGAAAGTTCTCATCAGATTTTGTGTCTCCAGTATTTGATGCTGCATGCTCTCAAACCGCTCAGCGATCAGATTTGGATCTAACTCTGGACGAGATGTCGCCAATGTATCTGCTAATTGTTTCTCTTGCCTTTCAAATTGATCAGTTGGACGAGGTGGAGAATGATCTTCCAGCATTCTCTGCCTCTGTCGAGTTTGCATCACTGGAATTTGCGGCATCGGAACCACTTCTCTCGCTCTTCTTTTTGGATTTACTCTCCTTGGTTCCCTCTGGCTTGTTTCCGCCATTTCTATCGGTAATTCCTCTTCTCGCTCAGGTGATTGAGCCATAGCTTCTGTTCTGATTTGTTTCCCACAGACGGCGCCAAATGTTGGTGCTATTTCTGCCGATCGCCTTGAACCGAAGTTTCTCGCACCGAACTCCTCAGATTTGATTCGATCTGGTTTGCTCTTCGATCAATCAACCTCTCACTCCTGAAAGAAACTGAATCTCAGTAAGAAACGGAGCCGATCGTCTTGATTAGCATCCCGTCTCCGACGGTCTAGTCAGTATGGTATTGATGGTGTTTACAGAGCTCTCTGGAGCTTCTAAAATGCTAGTAATGGAGTTCCATCAGAGTGAGTTTAGAGTTTTGGTTGATTCCAGAGACTTACCTTCTTACGGATCTTCCCTCGCTTTTATACTGGCTTTCCCGCTTATAATACTCTTTCAATCATGGCCATCAGATCATTGCTCCTCTTTGGACGTCTTCGATCATCTTACCTTTATCTCTCAATTGAACCCGGCTGAGGTTGGTTTGACCGGTATGGACCGGTAATGGATATATTAGTTACAACACATTCTACATCTGATAAAGAGTGTTTGTTATATATAACCTAGAGATGAATTTGGAATATCAAGAAGAATATATCAAAAATTCCAGATGAGTGCAACTCTTTACTTGCAGATGGTTACTCACTTCAGCTTCCTTTAAAAAAAAAAAAAGGAAAAAAAGAGAAAGAATATACATTGGTGAAATATGCATTCTGTTAGTACTGTATATAGTTAACTTATGACGGGAGTTTGAGTAAATAGAATATAAGTTTAGAGGAGTCATAGAAGTTTTTATTTTGTTTTATATGTTTCTGTTAATTGCAGATAGATATCAGTACCTACCCTAAACAAACATTTGTGAAGTGTCTTATTTGTTTTTATTATTAATCATAAAAGAATGTCTAGTTATCCTTCTGGCTGCATATAGGAAGGATGAGATATCGTCTTATCTTAATGAGGCAGGAATCCATATATTATATACTGAACTGATATGAAATGCTTAGTTCGTAACCATTCATTAATCAGGCTTTTTATTAAGTTTCTAACCGTGGGCTTCCCTATAGTGTTATGATATATTATTCTCCTTTTATGATTGTCAGGTTTAGAATTGAAGCTTTAAGTTTGCAGGTGGAAACAGAAAAAGGAGGAAATACATCTTGGGAGTTCATCAGTCCAAAACTACATAAATTAAAATTTCTTGAGGAGTTGCAATTATTGCAAACTTCTTATTATCATTTTATTATTTGATCTTGCACTTTATGGCAAACTTTGATCATTCACTCTGCTCAATTTTAATAGGTTGAACATTAAAGCATTGATCATTTTGCAACTTTCTCTAAAGGCTTCTCTCAGCCACATAAAAGGTTGATCTCGGTTATGAAGGCTTCTGACCAGCAATTTTCTATAGAGCGGAGGTTCCTTTTATTCTTGAAGACTTATATCATTCTTGAAGACTGATCATCATTCTTGAAGACTTATGTTATTCTTGAAGACTTATATCATTCTTGAAGACTTATATCATTCTTGAAGACTTATGTTATTCTTGAAGACTTATATCATTCTTGAAGACTTATATTATTCTTGAAGACTTATATCATTCTTGAAGACTTATATTATTCTTGAAGACTTATTTCTATCAATAGAAAGGAAACAGGATTTTTTGGTATTCTTGAAGAAATCATCTTAATAATCGTTGTCATCAAAAGTTTCCTCTTCATTTAGTCCCAAAGATATTTTTGCAAACCAATTATCTGATCATGCCTTTCAACGCTGATCTAGGGTCATTCCTTCCGAGGGTGATCCCGACTTTCCGAAGTCAGGCTCAAGTAGCCAGCCTTCCGAGGCCTGGTCATGCTTTCCGAAGCTGCTCACGGATCATTCCTTCCGAGGGTGGTCCCGACTTTCCGAAGTCAGGCTCAAGTAGCCAGCCTTTCGAGGTCTGATCATGCCTTTTCAATGCTGATCCAGGGTCATTCCTTCCGAGGGTGATCCCGACTTTACGAAGTTAGGCTCAAGTAGCCAGCCATCTGAGGCGTGATTATGCTAGCTGATCCTGATCATTCCTTCCGAGGTGGTCCCGACTTTTCGTAAGTCAGGCTCGAGTAGCCAGCCTTCTGAGGCCTAGTCATGCTTTCCGAAGTTGATCATGGATCATTCCTTCTGAGGGTGGTCCCGACTTTTCGTAAGTCAGGCTCATGTAGCCAGCCTTCTGAGGCTTGGTCATGCTTTCCGAAGCTGATCATGGATCATTCCTTTCGAGGGTGGTCCCGACTTTACATAAGTCAGGCTCAGGTAGCCAGGTCACGCTAAGCTAATCATGGATCATTCCTTCCGAGGATGATCCCAGATCATTCCTTCAGAGGATGATCCCGGATCATTCCTTCAGAGGATGATCCCGACTTTCCGAAGTTAGGCTCCAGTAGCCATCTCTCTAAGGCAGCCTTTTGATCAAGAGCGAAGGAACTAATCAATAAAATAACTCACGGAGCAGATTATGTGGAGGACTATTCATCGAAACCTTAAAGATTTTCTGCAGGCCATTATCTGAGAATATCTGATCAGTTATTAAGGCTTTCATCAGCTATATTTTCTTCAGAAATATCTCATCAGAAGCTAATACTGAATACAAGTTTGATTAGAAGTATATATCTAATCAAATATGCAATGATCAGAATATATATACTTCGATCCGAAAGATGATAAGTTAATATTATAAAGAATTCCTTCAAACTACTACTCTGTCAAAGCCAAAAGGAGCTGATCAAGAAAATTTCTCATAAAGCAGATTATATTGAAGATTCTAATCAAAGTTGCTAAAACTCCCTTCAACTATTGTCTAAGGACAGAAAGTTTCTGATCAACTATTGAGGTTATCACCAGCCATTTTCTCAAAAAGGCATCTGATTAGTTATTAAGGCTCTCATCAACCATTTTCTCAAAAAGGCATCTGATCAGTTATTAAGGCTTTCGTCAGCTATTTTCTCAAAAAGTTTCATCAGCCACTCTTTCCTAAGAATACTTCATCAGCAACTGATCAAAGATATAGCAAGTGGTCAGAAGTATAGTATGCGGTCAGATGTGCACCAAGTCAAAGATGCTGCCCCCTCTATATTCCTTTCCTTCTCAAGATTCTCTTCCGTCGCCCATTATTTCCTTTCTAAAATGATTTGGGGGCTAAACATTTTCCAAATGCAAGAGAAGATCAAGATTAAAGAATTCTCACAACCAATACAAGATGCAGAATATTCTGAAGTCATTTGAAAGAAAGATTCAAACCTCCTGACCAGAGTCTCATACAAGTTCGACCTGATCAGCAGGCTTGGGGGCTTGTGTTGTGACTAAAATATCCACTTCCAATTTATATTGGTCTAACCAGGTTCAACCGGATTTAGCTGATGAGATGAATGAATTTAAGGGACCACCCAAAGGTTAAACAAAGGCTTAATCATAGCCATCCGATCTATACTTTCCATCCGACGGTCATCAGTGACAAGAGCCAACGTATTAAAGCCTATAAATAGAGCCAATAATCTAATGAGAGGTAAGGTCATTCGAATATTCATACTCTTCTCGCTTATTTTCCATTAAAGCTCTCTGAGAGCTCTAAAAACACTACTTCTGATCAACTACTGACTAGATCGTCAGAGACAGGTTGATCAAGACGATCGGCTCTGTTTCTCACTGGTGTTCTATCTTTTAGGAGCAGGAGGTTGATTGACTGAAGAGCAAGCCAGATCAATCCAGATCTGAGTGATTTGGTGCGAAGATTACGGTTCAAAGCCTCCGGCAATTTTAGCACCAACAGATCCCACGAGTGATCACGTTGCGTACTACGATTAGACCTAATGTGGAGTGGGAACGTCTGAGTTGGATTGATGAAGTCTATACTTATGAAGACATTATCCATAAAGTAGAAGACTCTTAGTTTCGTTTGATTTTCATTCCTTTACTTTCCTTTAAGAATAGTTGTATTTCCTTTAGACTTACGTGCTACAGTCCTCTATAACTGTGGAGTGAGATTCCGCCTCACTCTGCTCCTTTTTGATTTTATATACATCTGGTATCTTTTGCCGCACTTTGATTATACTGTCTTTTCTTTCCTTATTTGGATCTCTTGTTTATATTATTATACATTGATTATTTCTATTCATGATTATGTTTTTGCATATGTGGGAGGATGATTTCCTCGATACTTGATCTTCAGGGCTGTAGATAGCACACTCGGGTATGCCATATAGGGTATCGGTTGGGTGGATGTGACAGATAAAGAGTTTTCTGAAACTGCAGGTATCGTCATTCACCGGTGTAACCAAGGTTGCTCTATTCCCTAAAAAATGGCTAAGGGAATTAGAGAAGGCCTTCCGGCACTTACAGTGTTCAGATGCCCAGAAAGTTCTTTTTGCCGAGCAAAAGTTTCAGAATGAAGCAGATGCATGGTGGACTTCGTCTCGCCCTATTCTTGAAGACCTCCATGCTGGTGTTGTATCGTGGGAAGTGTTTAAAGAAGCTTTCTGCAAGAGTTACTTTCCTGAAGCGGTAAAGGATGCCAAGGAGGCAGAGTTCATGGCATTGGTTCAAGGTTCTTTGTCTGTGCTGGACTACCAACAAAAATTTGAAGAGCTTTTCTTTTTTGCCCCTGATTCGATCAAGCCTGACAATACTAAGGTGAAGAAGTTTTTCAAAGGACTGCAGCCGTCGATAAAGGCATATCTCACCATTCTCCCTCTCGAGAGCTATGCCCAGGTAGTACAGAATTCTAAGAATTTGGAAGGGACAGAAAGAGAAAATGTTCGGGTCCAGAGGCCTTGGTAGCCGAAGAACCCTGGTTATGTCGACTGCACTAATCGTCGATTTATGAGACCTGCACCATATCCCACTCCTACCTTTCAACCAAGGAGTGTTGGACAGAGTTTAGGTGTTAGTCATGCGGGCTAGCATAGTCAGCCTAGTGGTGTTAGTCATGCGGGCCAGCATAGTCAGCCTAGTGGAGTTAGACCTGTGGGAGTTGTTTATCCTTCTAGACCTGCATTTCAAAGACCTCCTGCTGTAGTGCCTCCAGTTGGACAGAAGGACTCTACTTGTTTCTTTTGCAAGCAGACCGGTCATTATGCTCGTTTTTGTCTGAAGAAGCCTGCTCAGCCTTATGCCCCAGTTGTGAAAAGTGCTCCTATCCTTGCCCCTCCCTCTAGCAGGGTGTTCAACAAGTCTTGTCACATCCACCCAGGGGGT